>NW_027492545.1:0-360000 GCF_021521415.1 Bidens hawaiensis
TTGTTTTTCGCGGAAGAAAAACTTGTTGGCTGCAACCTGGACCATACAGAGTTCTGTTTGGCCCTCTTCTCTTTGCTGCGCGGTGATTCAGCCTGATGCGCTCTTTCTCTTGCCCTATCTTGGGCAATCTGTTTCTCATTTCTCGCGAAAACTCGCGATGCCTCCATTAACTTGGCCCACGTGGTGGGCATACCATCTTTGCTTACGAGAGCTCGTCGTAACTGATCACTGCGCGCCGCCTTGTATAAAGGCCACGCGCAGGAGCTGCTCAGTTATGCCCCCGATTGCCAGGGACTCCTGATTGAAACGAGTGATGTAATCTTCAATCGTTTCATCATTCCTGCGGATGCAGTGCATGATGTCATCAGGATCGCGCGTGTGCCTGCGCTGCTGTACGAAGTGGGCCTGGAACTTTTCTAATAGTTCCTCGAACCCATCAATTTGCCCTGTCGGCAAGCTCTCGAACCATACTCGCGCTGCGCCCGTGAGGCAGCGGGCAAACATATGACACCACGTTGGCATCGTCCAGCTCTCTAGGTTTCCCGTGTTATAGAAACCTTGCAAAAAGTCATCTGGATCTGTCGTGCCATCATATTTCCCCAGACCACTTGGCATCTTGGTCTTATGCTGGATGGGAGCCTGCGCGATGCGCGCAGTAAACTTTGAGTGTTTTACCAGGATGGCTGGTCTGTAGGGTGTGGTTACGTCCACTTGCCCTCTGACCGGTGGGCTGTATGGCATGTGCAGATCCGGATCTGCTCTGGCTCCTGGCGCCATGTTCACAGGCGCGCGGAGCTGCGAGCCTCCTGCATGAGTATCCCTTGTCTTTCTCATGCTATGCACCTCTTCATCACTGAACTCTGTGTGTGCAGTGTGAACAGAATGCCCTTCTTCCGGCGCGCGCGGCCTTTTTGTGGGCTGCTTCTCCATCGCTTGCCTTTGTGTTTGGTCGGCTAGCTTCTTCTGTTTGATCATTTCAGTGTACTTTTCCATCAGACGCCGTTGCTCATTTATGAGCCATTCATTCGGATCGTCTGCTTCATCTTCTGGACCCATTGGTCCCTTCAGCTTCGCGCCGGCCATATTTTGTAACGTGCGATCGTCTGGAGGAGTTTCAGTCTGGCCGTGAGGGGTTGTGACGAAGGGACGGTTGCTGGTGGTACGCGTAGAATCACGCGGAACCCTCAGAACCTGCTGTCCGTCGTTAACACCCTCACGTTCAATATCCTCCAGAGCTTGATCAACGTTACGAACTCCAGAAACCATGGTGATTGAATTTTTTAGATCTGGATGAGATCTGATTGCCGTTTGTAACAGTGGATGGCGCCAATGAAGAAACGTGGATCTACTCACTGGTAGCAAATCTACTTTCCTCGGGTGTGATTAAACTATTTCACCGATGGTTCTTCTGGATCCGAGTTCTTCCACCTACAAAATGAACAGCGCCGTTACTTACCCCTCAGAAAGGGACAGAGGGGTCCTCTTTGGGGTAACCCTCCGGCGTGAGAATCAGTATCTTTTGGAGAAGATAATAATGTTGTATGTAAGTGAATCTCAAGAGTATTGCTGAATCGCTGAATACCCTTGATGATGTGACTGTGTGTCTTTCTGTAACTGACTGTGAGTGAGTATGATTCAATATGATTGAATGTGATATCACTGCTTGTAACTGTCAATGATTGAGTGTGAATGAATGTGTCATCAAAGTGGAGTTGATGCTGTATTTATAGTGCTAGGGTTTCCACTGGTTGGGCTCAGCCTCGTTGGCCTCCTCCAACCGCACTGCGCCATGTGTCCTCTGGGACACCTGGCGCTTTCTCGTTGGTTGTAATCATGTGGTAGCACATGTGTCATGCTGAGTTGTCGACCTTTCATTTGGCAGCTGTCAACATCAGCATATTCTTACTCCTTAAAAAGATGCCTTCTAGAAGATTGTCTGACGTGCACAATCAAGGTTGCCCTAACCCTGATTTGGATAAGGACGAGGTTGATTATGTGCACGTGTGATATGCGCCCATCCTGAGGATGCGCGAAGTCTTCTTTTTATTCTCACGCGCAGATATTTCATGCGCAGGTGTGATATGCACGAGCGTGTGATATGCGCCGCGCGCTGGTGCGCCACGCGCATATGTGACGCGCGAGCATATGTGATGTGCAAGAGCATGCGATATGCGCCGCGCGCATATGTGATGCGCGAGCATATGATGCCTGAGCATGTTTTGTATGCGCCATGCGCCTGGGTTTTGGCTTTGTGCCTTCATAATGTCTTTATCTTGCGGGTTGACCCGCCTTGATTGGTGTTGAGGCGGGTACATACCTCTTCAGTAATTAAAATCCTAACATTTTTGGGTTGAGAAAGGCTATGATGATAAACTTGGTTTCATCTGAGCTCACGATTCATTTTTTCTTTGTGCTTTGAATATTTGATGATCGTTTGACACTGATATCAGCATATAGTTTTCACATGTATATGCTTTTGAGGTGTATTGGTGTGCATTGATTTTTTTTCTTCAAGACCCATTGTTGTGAGCCCACAAGCACCACTAAGCTCAACAAATCAAACCAACCCACAACCACTGGCCCAACAAGAAAGAAAGAAGAGTTCTAGAATCATCACACCACCAATACGTTTTCAAGATTATCACATGTGAGCCAGGTCATCAGGGAATATTAGAATTGGTTACATAAGGAGTAAGATTCAGTTTCTTATTCGACGATGGTGGTGGTCAGCGACTTCGCGCTCGGTTGCAGCTGTAGCGGCGCTGAGTCGCACTTTGTTGATGAGGAACTGTGTATATGAGCCTTCATTTTGTAATGACTATGATGATCAATAGATCTGAGTCGATTAGTTTATTTCTTTTCGCTTTTTATTTCATTTTAATTTAGCAAGCACTTGCTTAAAGCTACATATTGGGCCTGCTTATCTTTATGCATAAATGAGACCCTGTGCAGAGGGGTAAAATGGTCTTTTGTGCAGCAAGGAAATTGGCGTTAACTATTACGCCTTGATTATTCGGAAAAAGAAGGCAACAGAATTTACGGCTCCAAGTTTAGTATTCTTTAGTAAGGTGGGATATAATCAAACCCAATATTGGAGTTCATGAATTTTGCACGTAGTGATTCTTATAATGGAATTCATGTTGGATTGCAAGGCGAAAACTTTTATATGCAAGTGTGTTGGTAGTATATAGCTTAGAATGAATTGGTGATGAGATTAGACAAATATTTGATCCCTGCTGTGAAGGTACTTGATTATACTTCCATAAAAGTAGTAATTGGTCAACCTGTATAGCTTAATGTTTAGTATGCATATTGTAATTTTATAGTATTGAATGTAAGTATTTGATGTAATCTAAGTGGTATTTGATTTTAGAAAGTGTTTGGCTTATTCAGCACACACTTTGGATAGTTATACAAAATTGTTCTAGTAGTTTTTGTTGAAGATTTCTTCTCATTTATGTTTTGACTAGCATTAGCATTTACAAATGTTTTTTTTTTCTAACATACTGGCGCAACGCGCGGGGTACTAAATACTAGTTGAAGTCAATATGAGTGAGATAGTTTGACGATTTTAGGGTCATTATATGATAATCAATTAAGTATAATCGGATTACTAAACTCATAATAATTAGGCTCTTCTCTATGGCGGGGGGCATCAACCCCTCCACAATGTCACGTTAACGCCACGTGGGCAATGGGGGCTTTGAAGCCTCAAACTATAACGCCCCTCTATGGTGAGAGGATTTAAACATTTTATTTATTTATGTAACAAACGTAATTTATAAGAACTATATAATAATACTAAAACTAAAATAAAAATAAAAAACTTACAAATGTTAAATATGAGTTATTTATTTTGGGGTTGGGTTTGGGTTTGAACTCGAGCTTGTGTTCGTGTTTGGGTTTGAGCTCGGATTCATGGTTGTGGAAATATGAGAGTCGTAGAGCAAAATAATGGTGCAGAAAATAATTGGTTTGAATTTATATAGAAAATAATTAATTTGTTTTTTTACTGTTGAATAAGGGCCCACAAAATTAATCCAAGCGTGCCGGTCATTCGAAGGCCGCCCCCCACCTTCGGCGCCCCCTAAAACCGCCCCCTCGGGCGGTGCTCCCCGCCCTCCACACCCCAAGGAAGTCCTCTACCGCGCCCATAGTGAACCGTCTTAATATACTCATTGTTGATATAACGGTTGAAGAAACACAGAAGGGGGACAACCCAGACTCCGTGTCTCAACATGAACTGCCCAACCCTTCCATCCTACCACAGAGTTATTTAAAAACGTTCTGTTTGCCCTAAATTTGTTTCAAACCTTAAGCATACAAGAGCCTCATACACCGAGTTTGCTTCCAATATGCATATATCAAGAACATAAATGGGATCCCGATCAATAAACACCATGTGGACTTTAATATTGAAAATGGCGCCCTTCGCCTTAAAGATCTGCATTTGCGCGGTTTTAATCTTAGAACCACGGTCAACCAACTAACCAGGTGACGACATGTCAACCCCAAATCGAGAATGACTCGATATTGTGCTAAGAAAGCCAAAAAATAGCACAGCATCTTAATCAATGAGAGTTTTTAACACTTGGAACACTAAAAATGTCTTCTTATTTCAATATGACCATTTGATCCTTCAGTCAATCACAGGTTTGGTCAAAAAGACTATTTATCAATTGGTCAAAATGGACTTTTTCATGAATTTCTCCTTATAAAAGACTACAACGAAGGTCATGGACACATTGTACGTAAACTTACCAATGCAGAAAGAACCTAATGCATTTCAAAAATTCTTATATTATATTTATATAACTTGTAAATAGTGCATACATGATTTAAAATTCTGCCGGCACCAACAAAACTTGCTTCTTGAATCGGAACCTTAAACTATGTATCATTCCCCATCTTAATCCGTGTGCATTATGCATTTCAAGAAGCAATTACACAGAAGATAGCTTACTCAAAAACCTTCATTTAGTGGAAATAATAGCATATGTAGTTGGAGACTTAGCTGCAAAATGGTTGCCAACATAATGTCTTTATAGTTTTATACCAATCTACAAAACACAATATTTGAATACAGATTAGCATCTATCTGTTAAATATATGGCAAAATTCAGCATGTTACCTTAGCATGTTGTACATCAAAAGATCTGCATTAAGATGTACACAAAAATCAAACAAACAACTTGAGCCCGTTAGTTACAGATAGCCAGTTTTTCAGACCATTCACCAGCTGCATCATAATCAAGACTAAGCTCCCTCAATGGAGGAATGTTTTCCATAGCAAACAACATAAGATGAGGATATGCGATATTGTTATGATCATACATCACCAACTGCACAAAAACATTAGGGCACGGGCTATGGCTCATGTAACAAGCAACATTCCTCATTTTAGAAACATCCACAGTAAAATCCAATGGTGGGATTGATGGATAAGACGGGCGTGAATATTCAGAAATAACTTGACAAAAATCGCCCCATTCAGCCCATCTTTCACCAAACCGATATGGATAAACTAAACTATCTTCCCCGTTCATGGTAAAAACCTGTGCTTGATTTTTAGTAAGCACAACTCCAGTATATTCGCAAATAAACGAACCCGCTTGTATCAAGTCTAGCGACCTAACTCCCCAGCCCGTTTCAACCGACCTAAAGATTTCAAAATTATGCCTCACACCCTTTTGACTGACCCAATTGATACAATTAGGAGGGCAAGAACAAAACGGGCCACATTCAAATATCACCGGTTTACCTTTTAGAAGTCGCCCGTTTGAATCATAAACAAACTCGCCACCGTTCTTCCTAGCACATGCACAATCAAGTGCACATCCATTTACACAATCACACCCACCACTATTTCTCTCATTTTGATACACGAAAGTCGGAAAAATAGTCGTTACCTGATAGTCATAATCGAGTGGCTCATGGTTATCATCAATGTCATTAAACAAGAAAACCGGTACATTCTCCTTCTTTCTTGAAATATCCAAACTAACATATCCAACGGGCCGCGCCACCATCGGGTTCGCCTTAACACTCTCGGCAAACTTAAGAACCGCACTGCCCATTTCAGGTTGACCTTCCATCCTAACAAGCTTAAACTTATACACACCAAAACCCGACTTCCCGACTTCAAACCAATACTCCTCAATCTTATAAACCCCATCGTAAACATAAACCTTATCACCCGTCCCATTCCCGCCTTTATACTTAACCCCACGAACAACCCGCACCTCAACCTCATGATGCATACTCCTTTCCAACCCAAGATTCCCCGTCTCCAACCGCTGATGAAACACCTGCCTCGAATTCTTATCCTGCCCACCTTGACCCGTATACACAATCACCTCACCGCTATCCTCGTCATCCTCGTACCCACCCGAAACAATGACACTATCTTCGAACTTAAATAATCAATCCCAGCCTGCACCTGACCATGAACACCCAACACACATAACTCCATCCTAAAAAAGAAGACATCACCCACATTAATCCCCGGGATCGGTCCCACGATCCGCTTATCCTGATTCAACCAAAGCCCCCTTTTTCGCATCTCCGAAGCCGCCTTCATATCGGCTCGGGCGCGAACGGCACGGCCGGTTTACGGGTTTCGGTCCTCGATCATATAATTAACCCATAACGAATCGTATAATATTCTGGTTTTCCTCACTAATTCTCTAAAATACCTCTCGTCTTCGATCTCGAGACCTGAAACCCTAACTAATTCACCTGATCGTGGCGGAGGCTTACGACGAAAGGAACACTCGACGGCTGTCAGCTGGTTATTATTATTATTATTATTATTATTATTATCATCTTCAATTACCGGTACGATTGCTAGAGAATCAGGATCCATGTAGTCAAGCTCCACATTTTCGTCAATATGATTGTCGGTAGAATCAGATGGAGTGAAATTAGGGTTAGGGTTTTGGAACGAATC
This sequence comes from Bidens hawaiensis, assembly GCF_021521415.1. Lineage (NCBI taxonomy): Eukaryota > Viridiplantae > Streptophyta > Magnoliopsida > Asterales > Asteraceae > Bidens > Bidens hawaiensis. The sequence goes on from NW_027492545.1 coordinate 6,950, forward strand.
GGATAGATGAGGTTCGGGTTTAGGTTCCATATTATTAGGTGGTTTGATAGGAAAGAAAGGAAGCTAGAAGATGATTGTGTGAAGAAGTAATAAACACCAGCTGGAATATGGGATCATGACATGGTGATGTTTATGTATCTTCAAAAGATATGAAGGAGCACGTTACTGGAAACCTGGAGAAAGAAGATACGTCAGGGAGGTGGTGTGGTGGTGATAGTGGTAGTGGGTTAACCGGAATATACGGAAATGAAAACAAATTAACTAAAATATTATTATTATTGTTATAAACTTATACACTGAGATTAAATTCACAATACACGTTATCTGGATTCCGTGAGGAGAGAGTAATGTTACTATAGTTAAGGTATAGTGTAAGAGTGTTTACGGTTCGGTTTGAAACCGTGAAGTCGGTTATCTGTTTGGTTTCATGGTTAGTTTTTTTTATAACTATCGGTCGGTCGGTTTCAAAAGATTCTAACCGTAGCGAATGGTTTGGTTTACGGTTTACAACAAAAACCACCCATGTATTAATTTATTTATATTTACCTAAACCGGAACCAAACCGTTACGAACGGTTTGATTCGGTTCGGTTTAAGAGTCCTATGGTTCGGTTTTGGTTTACAAATATAAAAACCGTTACCAACGGTTTGGTTCATGGTTTGAATCAAAAACCACAAAAATTAAACTATGAACACCCCTACTATATTGTATATTTTATATTGGCTTAGGTTATACATACACCATGTTGGTTATTCATACACCATGGTAGCATATACGAGCCGTATAGGCTCTATACGGCTCGTATAGGTACATAGTCAAGTCATTTTCAAGCACAAGTGTCAGGTTTTATTCTTTTGTATCGTATAGCCCCTATACGACTCGTATAGGGCTATATGACTCGTATAGGGTCTATTTGAGTCGTATAGGTTTTTTTTCAATTTTAAATTTACAAAATATTAAAAATAACACCTCTTTATATTATATTCACTGGATTATTAAATCCCAATATTACAATTAGTCAAACAACTTTCTATAGAAAATCATAAATCATAGACAAATCTATCATGTTTTAGGCTTATACCCAAATGTTATAATAAGACATACAACTTTTGGTATTATCTTACAAAGCAACACACAAATCTTACATGGTTTGGGTCGTATAGACCAGAAAAGTAATTAAAAATCTCTAGTCAACGTACATGCTGACATGCTGTATATACGAGTCGTATAGACCCTATACGGCTCGTATAGGTCAGACGAGTTACGTAGGCTATACGAGCTGGAAAATTTATACGGCTCGTACAGGGTCTACACGGCTCGTATAGACTGCAAAAAGCTGTCACACTGACACGTTCGTACGCGGCTCAATAAGTTAGGGCTATACGACTCGTATAGGCCCTATACGAGCCGTATAACTTTATTCTCACACCATGGGGCTGGTGTATGCATAGCATGACCCTTTATATTTTAGAAAAGATAATGACGAAGATATAAAATATATTATTTGTGACATTCGTCAAATTCGAATTTTGATTTTCTTTCACGCATTATTTTAATAAATTATAGTTCAAACCCTTATTGTATTGTAAACCCGATCCGGTAATTTTATTAATCATTTAAGTCGATCTTTAAAGTTTTCACGCACTTAGTTCATCAAACCCGTCATGTAGGCGTGTACTAATCGTTGTTCATTTAACATAAAATTTGTTTATAAATTGTAAGGGGTATTTCTTGCCATTCTCAATCTATGATTAACAATTTATTAAGATTAATAAACTTTAGTATAACATTTAGAACTTAAGGGGGTGTTTCTGTAAATATGTAACATATATATAAAAAAAAACTTAAAACCCTAACCCTATTATTAAAACTCAGCCGCTCTCTCTTTCTCTCTTCCAAATCCGGCGCCGTTTTCCGGCGACCGGAATCGGTTCCGACGAGCACCATCACCTCCGACGCACACCACCACCGAGCTCCTCCTTTTCTCCTTCTCGTCTTTCCGGTGACCCCCGCACCCCACAACCCCCCCCCCCCCATCTTCTTCTCCCAAACTTCCGGCCGCCGCCAACACCACCTCCGGCCACCCTCTCCCCCGTTACCCGACACCACCATTTCACTCTCCCTCCCTCGGTTTTCCGGCATCTCCATCACCCTCAGCCGACCTCCCTTCTCTTTCCCCCCACCTGCACGTTTTTCCGGCGACCGGAAAACTGGCCGCCGGCGCTCCGTCTCGTCTCTCTCTCTACAGCTCCGGCTCTCTCTCTCGTCTCTCTCACTCTCTCTTTTCGGCTCTCTCTCTCTCTCTCCCCGGCAGTTTCGACTCGGGAACACGAAAAAAGTATATAAATTGGGTGTTAGTGTTATTAAACTTCATATATCGATTATCGGATTTAAGTTCAATAATTAACCCGTTTTATATATATTTGGTTATATACGTTAGAACGGGTTTGGTTTTAAATTGTTATTTAAATTATGGAATTGGTTTGTTAACATATTGTGTTTCGGGATTTGGATTTTTGGGTCGTCTCGTCAAGACCCGGGTTCGAGTCCCACGTTAAAACCGAGTTCGTGTTATTATTGTTACAAATTGTATATTTAGTATAAAACCATAAAAATATATAAAACTCTTAGGTTTTAACGGTTATTATTATTATTACTAGTTTTTATCCTCCGTATTACGGGAGTTGTTTTATATTGTTTGTTCTAATATTTTGTTTTTTGAATTTATATTTTTTTTATTGTATGAAAGTTAATAATATACTTATGGTTTGATGATAAATTGTTTTACAAATAAATGAGATGTTATAACTTGGTTTAAAAAGTATATAGTTTTGATGAGACCCAATACCTGTTTATTTTTTTAACTATAAAGTTGGTTTTTTTAATTATAAATAATATTTATGAAAGTTAATAATATACTTATGGTTTGATGAGACCCAATACCCGTTTCTTTTTTACTATAAAATTGGTTTCTAATTTAAATAATATATATATATATATATCTTTTAATATAAATAAGATATTAACTTTTATATCTTATTTTATAGGATTTTTACATCAATAATTTGGTGAGAATAATTTTTTATTTAATGAGATGTTATAACCCGTTTAAGGAATATCTTGGTTTAGTAAGACTCATATCCACTAATTCGGGTCAAATGCATGAGAAGTCTCAATTTAAAAATTAAGCAAATCTAGTGACTCCAAAAAAACGGGGAGCGACCACATCGCGACACATAGGATTTTTATGTTTTCGTTTATATATATTATAGATTATTGTTATTATTATCATTAACCAAAACAATTATTTTTACCATTATTTTCATAATAAATGGATTATTATTATTATTATTATTGTTATTAAAGTTGCTATTATTGCTAATAAGGATCATATTATTATTTATTAAAATCATATTTCTATCATTTATTTATTAACAATAATATTATTATATTTATGTTATGAATTCGTTTAGAAATCAAATCGACATCGAGTATGGTAGCATTACTTACTATCAATATTATTTATTATTATTATCATTTTTATCAAAAACATTTTAATTAATATTAAGATCTATATTCTTTAACTATTACTATTGGTATTATTAATAATAATAATTATGGTTATTATTCTTACCGTCATTATCTTACACACACATATATATATATATATATATATATAACATATCTTTTTAGAATTATTATTATCATTAATAATATTATTATAATCTTTATTATCTTTTCATTTTTATAAAACCGAACTCTTAAATTAAGCCCGTGTTGTTTCTATTTGGTATTGGTTTAGTTATTTAAAAACCCAATAAAATAATATTATTTCATTTTAATTATCAATTTAGTATAAGTCCCTAATCATTACCAAATTAACCGGTAACCCGATTTACAACCGAACCTCATCGTTCAATGTTTCCAATATAGTTTCATTATGGTTTCAAGTTCATTAATATATTTTATTTATTCGTTTTCAATTAGCTTTCAAGTTGGATTTGTTCGTTTCGTTTACAAGTTTTCTATATGTCGATCATTTATTATTTTCCGATTCGTCAATCGAGGTGAGTACTTTCATACCCCTTTCATTTTTCGATTCGTCAATCGAGGTGAGTACTTTCATACCCCTTTTTCCATTTTTCGTTTTGGGGTGACATTTCATACTCATCAAACTAATTGTTTCAATTACTTGAATCTTTAAACCCACAAACGTGATTGTATACTTTACTTGAATAATTGCTTGATTTTGTGTTCTATGCTTACATGCTATGTGCCTACGTGTTTATCGCTTTCAGTCATGGGGAAGTCTATAAATCCGTGATCTATCTAGTATTCTCTTATAGCACGGTGTCGTTAACGTAATGCAATTAACGATATTCTATTAAATCCTAGACTACTTGGCAACCCCTTGTAGCTATGTGGCGCTAACGTAATTCTATTAGCGATTGTCAGTTTATCCAAGTTGTTGCTTTTATTTATTGTTTTGTATACAAGTTTTGTGGCTTTTTATTACTATATACTTATATGCTCAAACTTATGAATTGCTCACCAACCTTTGTGTTGACAAACTTTATTTTATGAAATGTTACAGGTTTGACTTTTGTTGACTCGAGTGCTTGACGAAAACGTTACCAAGACTATTAGGATATTAGTAAAACGAACAACATAATTGCTACTTGTATTCAACTTTTTTGTGTAGACGAGATGTGTTGTTTATTGATTTGTTGAAATAAAATGAGTTAAATAAATATTTTCATTTTAAGTAGTGTCTTGTGTATTTGTCCAATCACGTTGCACCCTGACATGTTTCGCCTTTGATCGGGGTGTGACATTATTTAATTAAAAAGAATAAAAAAAAGTAATGATTCAAATGCTGAGTACCTACAAGGAATGCTTTTAGGTGTTAGAAATTTCCAATATTGACTACTGGGTTTTGAAAAAAATTTACATTTAAATTTTGTTTTGATGAGCTGTAAGTTTGTGTTTTGAATACTTGTGTATTGTTATGTATAACTCTTTATTTGAATGAAATTTACATTAAAATGTAGATATAAATTAGTTTATGGTAATGGTATATTTAGAAATTTATAAAATAACTTGTTACATAGGAGAGAAAATTTTGAATGGATGTTGTGTCAAAAGGTTGTTAAAAAAAGAGTGAATGAGAAAAAACAATGTAATATTATATTATAGGGTTTAAAGGGTAATTAAGAGTATTCTTAGCATGTTTCTTAAAAATACGTGAGAAAAATTTATAAACTATATGGTATGGTTATGAGTAGAGGATAGTAAAATGTTATATGAGAACATTCTCAATCCGTTTTCTAAAGATATGTAAGGTAGATTTGCAAATTATATGATATAGTTATGAGTTGTTGTAAGTATAAGAGAGAGATAAATGTTATATGGGAAAGTTAAATTTGGTGTTTCACTCTTCATACTATATAATTTTTTAATATTTTTTGAAAGTGTGAGTGGAGGAGATAAAAAATATAATGATAAATGCATAAAAAGTAGTATTTAATTGAACATGGAAAAAATACAGTGATTTTTAGTGTAATTATATGTATATATGAATATATAGTAGAGAATGAGCTGAGAACAAGCTGAGAAAGTTAAATTTGGGGTTACACTTCGCACCGTAAATTTCTTTAATATATTTATAAAAGTGGTTGTGAGTGAAATAGAGATAAAGATAATGTTAAATGTATAAAAAAATATTATTTAATTGATTAAAGAATGAAAAACATAATTACTTTTAATGTAAGTATATATATGGTATATATGAATATATAGTAGAGAACAAGCTGAGAACAAGCTGAGAAAGTTAAATTTGGGGTTACACTTCGCACCGTAAATTTTTTTAATATTTTATAAAAGTGGTTGTGAGTGAAATAAAGATAAAAGATAATGCTAAATGTATAAAAAATATTATTTAACTGATTAAAGAATATAAAACGTAATTACTTTTAATGTAAGTATGTAATTATATGGTATATATGAATATATAGTAGAGAATGAGCTGAGAACAAGCTGAGAAAGTTAAATTTGGGGTTACACTTCGCACCGTAAAATTTTTTAATATTTTATAAAAGTGGCTGTGAGTGAAATATAGATAAAAGATAATACTAAATGTATAAAAAGTATTATTTAATTGATTAGAGAATGAAAAATGTAACTTTTAATGTAAGTATTTAATATATATGGATATATGGTAAGTGATAAGCTAATGCTCTTAGTTAAACTTAAAAGAGTTATTGCGTAATTTTAATATTTTAATAATTTCAAAATTGAATCACTTGTACCCTAGTGCTTAAAGCACTTGTAGTTGTACACATTGTTTTGAGATTATGGGTATGTGTTTATGTGTGTGCCAGCAAATGTCATCGCATCCATTCATAGTCTATGCATCTAAAGTTAAAAGTTAACAAGGTGAGTATGAAAATATCATTTTCTGAATCAGTTTTAAGTAAAAAATTATAAGTATGTTAAAAAGACAACAACATAAATATGATAAAATTGAGAATTTGATGAGTTATAAAAAATTTAAGAATCAATAGGAATCGCACAAACAAGTAAATAGATAAGAAATTTGTGGATCAGATTAAATATGATTAAAAAAACAAGGTAGGAGAGAGACAATCTTTTAAATATGCATAATGATTGTTGTAATGTAAACTTTCGTTACACATGCGTAAAAAGTCGATACGTTGTGAAAAAAAAAAACGTAAAATTTTTTCGTACATGTAACTCAAATATAACTCATATGTAAATAAAATTCAAATTTTTTTTTATATTGAGTTTCTCCGAGTTCTTAAAACTCAAAGTGGTTCTCAAACAAAATCAATCATATGTAAACTAATGTTAGGTTTCGGACACATATTTTAACAAAACATTTAAAGACATAGGAAACTAAACACATGTACGAACTTATCCGAACATGAACTTTGGATCATCCACTAGAAGTCCAGATGCAAATCAAATATAAACGAATCACAACCATAAGGTTTTTAATAAAATACCTTAACCAGTCATGGTGGACTCTTAAGCTGCGAGACACCTCAATTCAACAAGTTTGGTCGCTAGATCTGAAACACAAAAACCTTCACACCGAAATCTTAGGTTCCTGTTCTTTAACCTTAAAGCATAATACGAGTCGAACGATCAAACCCGACCAAACGAGCCAAATCAGAAAAACCGATCCAATTGATTTTTACTCAAACCCATAGTGGTGGCGTACGAAAACGGTGGCGTCAATGGCCAGCAATCGGTGGTGTGGCGTAGACTAGCTAGCGGCGGCGACACGTAAAGAAGGAGAAGAAAAGAGAGATCTGGTTTTCTTTTGTGATTTTCTTTTAATCACAAAATCAATCTCCTATTTATACCCTTTAAATTAGGGTTTAAATCAAATGGCATATTCTAAATACCATGGAATATTCTTTTATTTAAATTAAACATTTATCTTCATAATTATTAACCTTAAAGTTTGTTTAATTACCAAAAAAAAAAAACCTTTCACTTTGTTCAAGCCCGTCTCAAATCTTAGCCCCTCATCCCTCTCAAAATCCCGTCTAAACCTACTGCCTTTTACAATGAATTATTGTTTCTTAATTAATAATAATTAATATTTACCAAAAGTATTACCATAAATATAAGAAATAATCACGAAAATGTTACTTTTATCAAAATCTTTTATCATTAATATCTTACCAATATCAATATTATATACTAATATATAAGTTCCGATTATAGTGAGTAATTTTCACACACACACACACACACATATATATATATATATATATATATATATAATAGAACTAACTTTTATCCCCCGTATTACGGGGTTGTATTACATTATTCGTTTATAATATTTATATATATTTTTTGGATTTTAATATTATTTATTATAAGGAAGTTAATAATATACTTAAGATGTCATGATGAAATGGTTTCACAAATAAACGAGATGTTATAACCCGGTCTAATAGCTATTGGGTTTGGTGAGACCCATAACCCGCTTATTTTTTACCATAAAATTGTTTCTTAATTATAAATAATATCTTTTTTTAAAAAAATCAGATTTAATATTTAGTATATCTCTATTTTATATGATTTTCGTATTAAATATTTGTGGAGATTAATTTTTAATTTAATGAGATGTTATAACTCGTTTAATGGCTATATGGGTTTGGTGAGACCCAAAACCGTGAATTTGGGTTAAATGCTTGAGAAACCTCCATTTACAAATAAAATAATTTAGTGGCTTGAAATAATGTAGGAAACAACCAAACAGCTTTTAATGGTTTCGTTTATATATATTTAAGATTAAGATTACCGCAATATATGCAGTTAATATATTACCATAAATAAGATTACCATAATATTACCCATAACGATATATTTAGGGAATTGTGAATTTTATGATTTCATTTGTAAAATTTGATAGAATTCATGTTATTGCATATAGAAGTAAATCAACGTATATTGTTAGTTAGTATTATATTAATTTGAGCATGACTGGTAAGGCTTTTGAAATTACTTTAGTAATTAGATGTTGCATATCCTCCTTTCGAACAAATTGACCTTCGTTTAGAGGGGTAGCATCAGTTTCATGATTAACATCTGTTTTCTTTAATCTCTCTCTCGTGTTCCTCGAGGGTCCGCTGTTAACTTCGATATTCGAGTTCCCTTTTTTCAACATTCTATAGACGAGAAAAGGTGGTAGGTGTTATCTATTCTGCCTAAACATTTACTAAACACACATATCTTATCCGTAATAATTTTGGTTAAAGCCTAGATAATTATCAAATATCTAATTCGCTAAAACCTGTGGCTCTGATACCAACCTGCCACACCCGGCCATAGGGGCCTAGATGGACGTGTGACTAATAGTTGGTATCGGTTTAAAAAAAATATAAGAGTTTATTTTGTTGCAGCGGAAAATTCTTTTGACAAGATATTTCTTTATATAAACACGGATTTAATAACCCTTGATAATATAAAACATTTATTTGACACAATTATGTTTTATAAGGAGTTTAACAAAATGAGCCCACAAATCCATTTATATCTCCAATGAACTGTCTCCCTTTTACTTTAATGTCTTCATCGATTACTACTGATTACCTGAAAATGTTTAAAACACTACGTCGGCTAAAAGCTGGTGAATAACATTAACAGACATAAAGTATTTTATGTTGACAAGAATTTAAAACTCGTTCAATCGTAATTTGTATTAGTAAATCTACACACTCAGCGGGGCTGTTTCACCCGAGTGTACAACCACGGAGCACACTAGTCTTTTTACTCAAATTGACCGTAGTTTTACGTATGTCTACAACTGAGTCTCTTTACTAGCCATGTTACGGCCTTTCATCCGTAACACGTGTATAAACTTGGATCCAACTATACGTGCACTTATGGCGTGAATAATATGTCGTCAGATTACCTTTACGCATCAAACGTTTTGAAAACCATTCAAGCCATGTGTTTTGATTTTTAAATCATATGTAAAATGGTTAACGCCTTCGCGTTAGTTTTAGAGTCAATGTACTCACCTTTGTTATGATCAAAATATCTTTACTGATTTATGTTGTGCATGTTATATCGAACCTGTAGTTACGAGAATATCTTTGTACGAATATCTAGATCAGTTGATCTAGCTTTAGACCTTAGTCTAATTTGTAGTTTTGAATTTGATAAAACATTTATTTTGATATAAAAGTCATTTTTATTCAAAATGCTTATTTTAGTCCGCATAACGTTTGGTGTGGCATGATTTGGCCTAATAGGTTCGAACACTCTCATCAATCTCTCCAGGAAAGTAAACGGGTTCCACGGTTGATTGAGATTTATACGAAATACTTTCATTAGACAAGAAACTCGACTACCGGTATTGTCACCCTTCTAGTTACTATAGGCCCGTCACGCTTTTCTGTTTAATTATTTATAATGATCTTTTATAAAAATTAATGTTTCTTTATTTAGAAGAAAATCAATTAACAATAGCCTTTGCATGCAAAACTTATATTTCTAAATAATAAAGAAACATTTATTTTTGTAAGCCTTTATATATATAAAAATTCTTTTAACCTATAAACACGTGTTCACCTTGATCACTTCAAAAGTTTTGGACGTGTTCACCTTGATCACAGTCGTACGGGAGATCAATGACTGAAGAATTTTTATTTAACACCGTCAGCTGATCCAATCCAGTCGTACGAAGCCCTTAAGCGCCTTCAAGTTAAAAGAAGACGAATCTAGTTACTCAAGAATATAACAAAGTAACTCGTTATATATATAGGTTACCTAGAGAAATAAGTGACATGGTAAGATCCAATATGCCATAAACAGTTGATTCGACTATGGTATTGACTGGATACTTAATCAACAATATGATAAGGAATCAAGAGAAAGAAAAGAATGAAGAAAAAGAAACCAAGAAAACAAAAGATTTTTGAAAAGATAGAAAAAGAAGAAAATATTCCAAAGTCAAGTTGTAAAACATGTGGAAGAAAACATGTCGGGAAGTGTCGACTAAAAGGCTCAAAAAAATTTGCATAGTGCAAAAGAGCAGGGCACACAATAGAAAAATGCCGAAGAAGTTAGGACTGTGTTTTATATGTGAAGAAACGGGCCACTTTAAGGTCGATTGCCAGAAAAGAAAAGTTAATCAAGACTGATGTTAAGACATCTGACAACAATCAAGCCTAGAGCAAACAAGATCATATCAAAGGAATGTCTGATAGATTAGTTTAACTTTTGTACGTTAGTTGTAACTCTTTTTCAAACGAGAAATTTCGTAAACAAAAGAAGAGTATTTAATTCCTTATGTTATAAATGAAATATTTGCATACAGATCGTGTCAGTACAAAAGAATGCTTATATTCATTATGTCTAAAAAAAGACGAATAAGATATTCAAACCCGAACAATTTGCAAGAAATTCAAAAAGGGAGTAAAACGTTGACTTAACCTATCATCTCGAAGGATGAACAGAAAGATAAATTCAACACTGGGAAGATATACAAGGACAGTATATCATGAAAAAGAAATTTTTAGTCAACCACAAGACATTCATAGCATACAGATCGTAGAATATTAGATATGGCTGATCAAAAGTCAAAGAAAAAGAGCTTGAGAATGTTAAAGAAATACAATCGATATCATATCAAGAAAAGATTGTATAAAAATAATCAAATGATAAGAATTAATCAAGATAAGTAATGGACTAGATTCAATAGACTGAATCTAGAAAGACAACTCTCACAAAACAAGAGTAATTGTTCAAAGCGCAATGGTTGTGATAAACAAATTGGAGCATGGACCAACATTAACATTTAAGGGCACATAGTTAACATACAAAGTCGAAGTTTCAAAATAAATCTTAGACTATGAAATCCATATTCTAAAAATAAGAATACCAATCCTTAGATAACAAATCTTGAGGATAAGATTCATTCCAAGGTGGGGAGTATGTATTATCCCGAAAATTTAGGTTCAAAATTGACAACTTAGCAAAGATGAGGGATATAAAATTTCTCTAAAATAAGTAATGAGAAATATATAATATGAAGATGGAAGCATCCCATATTAAGGAAATAAGAAAAATGGATTCATCCCACATGGATAGAAAGAAGAAAGTGAAATCATTTCACAAGGGTATAAATAGGAGAGAAATCTATTACATGGAAAGATTACAAAACCTGGAAGCTTTTTATTAGAAAATGAGTTCCCATAGTAATATTATTACATGCCAATATGTACCCAGTGGTCCTATCGGAGGGTACGAAACACCCGACGTGCACGGGCTCAGACGAAGGGAGCAATGTGACGTTTTGATTGCGTACTTTGCACTTTGCACACTCGTATCACCGTGAGCCGCTTGAAAGCCGCCTTAATATTTTTGAAAAATGGAAACTAGGCCAAGACGAAACAACTTATCAAAGACAAAAGACTAAAAATGAAAAATCATATTTTCGAACCCATCGCGCTACACGATGGAGCCTCACAGAACCCAAGACTTTGGTCGGTGTCGCGCTCTGCGATGCTTTCAGCCCAAGGTCCATCACTATATGTGTTGTAGCCTCCACTTCGAAGTGACGAGTGTCCACCACGTGTTAACACGTGGCAACATCTCGTGAATATGAGTCATCACGATACGGGATGGGCTTTTAAGAATGCCATCGCGATACGCGATGGGTCACGAAATTTTGCTATATTAAGGGGTGAACGGCATCTCCCATTTCTCACACCAAAACACACTCACTTTCACATAGTTTATCTGGAGAAGCATGCCAACCCTTGAGGTGCGTGCCAAACTTCGAAGTTCCGATAGTTTAAGCTCTAGTACGAAACATATAGTAGAAGTGCAGCTCAATCAGTCTAAAGCGTTTAACTCCGAATACCCGTGTAAGGCAGGGGTTTCGCTTAAGTTATTATTTTATTGATATTTTAATAGCATTAGACCATGCTTGGGGGTATAGCCCGAACATTGATTATAGTTAAGCATAATATAACTTTTCAAAAGCAGAGGTTATAGACAAAATATTGTTTCTTCATGAATAAGAAACGTAAGCTTTTATATACTAGAGTTATAGTCAAAATAATGTTTCTTAAATGTTTCAAGAAACCTTGAATTTTATATACAAAGGATATAAATGAAATAATGTTGCTTCTTGAAGAAGAAACCCATATAGATGTTTCTTCATGAAGAAGAAACGTAGCATATTATTGGTAAATAAACAAAGGGACTAAAGGTCCAAATGTTTTTTTTAAACAAATATTTTATCAAGGTTAAAGCTATACGAAACAAACTAAAAGTCTTAAGCTAGATAGTTGATCTAGATATTTATACAAAGGTTATTCTCGTACTATAGGTTCAAGGTAACAATCAGAAGAAAAAATCAGTATCAGTAGATGATCATAAACAGAAAAGGTCAATACGCCGTAAACTTTTACAAAGTCTTTTGGAGTCAGAATGTTTGCATAGGATCTATGAATCCTTAAAACTTTGTTACAATAATAAGAAACGTATACTTGGGTTAAAAGTATACATATGTATGGATCCATTCATTCATGGTGACACAGCTTTTCCTGAGGCCATGCAAATCATTTATACGCCTATGGAAGTCTACTATAATATTCAAAGAAATGATTGTGTGTATATGCTTTAATTGTAAATGTACTTAGGGTAATTCAACCCAATTAAGTTGGGTGCCTAATGAGTGTCACAAATGTATTATTGTTGATTGTGAGGGTATTGAAAATATTTTACAACAGAGTCAACGTCATTCACCAGCGGTGTGCTTACGTATTTTCTAGGGCTGTCAATTTATGACACGGACCTATTAACATGACACGAAACAACACGGGTTTTAACAGGTTTGGGTTTGAGCTTAATAGGTTTCATGTCTTAAACATGTCGACCTGTTTATGACATGTTATAATTCGTGTCATAACATGTTAAAAACATGTTAACCTGTTAGTAACCCGTGTAAATTTTAATTCAAAAATAATATATAAATATACACTCCTAAAGTCCTAAACCTAAAATAATACTTATATACAACATTTCACTTATGTCCGTTAGAACCCGCTATTATTTTTAATGGATGTTATGATTTGCTTCTATGGTTTTTGTTTCAAATATGTTATGGATTTGTGGTTTTTTGTTTCAGATATGTTAAGAATTTTAGTTTTTTGTTTCAAATATGCTATGGATTTTGTATTAACTAAGACTTTTATGCTTGTTTTGAAAATTTTGTTTTCATTACACATGTATTATTCATCGTATGTTTAAACAAGTCTCTTAACAGGTCTTAACAGGTTAACTTGTTACTAAACAGGTTCGTGTTCGTGTTTGGAAAAAATGACACGATTAGTTATCGTGTCGTGTTCGTGTTTAGTACAACAGGTCATCATGTCTTATCGTGTCATGTCCGACATGTTATAACAACCCTAGTATTTTCCAACCCATTTTACAGGAAAATAGAAAGGTTGGAACATACAAGCCAGACATGATAGAAAATTAGAGATATAGTCATTAAATGCTATCTGGTGACTAAAATATTTTATTTCAAAATATTATAAAGAATCATATTTTAAAATACAAGTACTTGAATTATAAAATGGGTATTTAATCCTAAGGTTTAAATATAATAATATCTACTCAAAGACTTCCGCTAAAAGCACATAACAGGTATTTTAACCCGTCATTTTATAAAAGAATATTTTATTTTAAAGACTTCCGCTAAAACAAACCTGCAATATTGATATTTTTACATAACAAATACCAACTAGCAGGTGTTACACCTAGGCCCATAGTCAGGGTGTGACATGGAGCCTTTGGGGCATTTTGCGTGTGAGACGCCACATCATCATAGAGGTATTTTGACAAAAAAAAATGTGTAGTGAATTAATCCTTTTCCAGTCATTACATTATTATTATTATTTTTTATTAAAAACTAGGAAGATTCCTGGCGCGTTGCGCCGGGTTGATGTTATTAACAGTCATACTCATATAAGTTATCAAATCGTGCAGTGCTTCTGCGAGTCGAGGTGAATTCGATCAGTGTCGGGTTACAAAGCCAGTAATAAACCCCCCAAAAAACTTCGTCCGGAATCGACGAACAAAAAAAAAACTCGCTAGGAAAAAAGCCGTAGGTTACGACCATGAGCTGACATGAATCATTTACATAAAACCAAAAATATATGCGCATTGTGGCCGTGACCTGACGCAAATTCGTTTAGAATCAATAGACAAAAAAAACTCACGGGGACAAATATCTTAGGTTGCGACCGCGACCTGACACGAATTTGGCCAGAATCACTAGATGATATCAACGGTAAAAGAACCCATACTTTACAGTTACGAATGACACGAATTTAAAAAAAAAATACAAAACGCGACCAACCACGTGAGGCTGCGTGGACCAATCACGTGGTTGCGTCGCCAAAGATCTCTTTTATTATATATAATAATAACACAACTAAACAAACCCACTAATCATCTCCCCCCCCCCCTCATACACGCCTCCCACAAAACACCCATCACAAACTTTCAGCCAAAAGCGGCTAGTGGACGGTGTTCTTTGGCGCTTTTGGGAGGGCAAAATGCTCCATTACACCCGGTCTTGTAGAGATGGAAGTAAAGAAGCTCATACGACTGCTCTAATAAACACCCTTTAGAGCATTCACATTCCATCCATCATTTGCTACCTTATAATTAAACTAATAATCATACTTTTCAAAATTCAATGCTCATTTTTTTAAAATCTCCCGCAACTCATTTATTATTTTTATTTTTATCTTACTAACTCACAAACAATTATTTTATTATGTTTTTCATTTTTATATACTTACAATAATTTAAAGAATGATGAATAGTAATTTTTTATATATAAAAGTTGATAGTGTCATTTTAGTATCTCTGATTTGTCCAATTACGCAACTTTGGTACCGTTTTTGAACTTATTGCAAATAGCTACCTTACTTTTCTAAAACATTCCATTTTAGTACTTTTTTAACCTCGTCTATTTGTCCATTAAGTTAGGGGTAAATTTGTAATTACGTTTATTTTATTATTTTCTCTTTTGAGCTAAGTGTCATTTTCATACTTGTAGTTTGTTCAATGTGACTTGTTTAATTACACAATTTTAGTATATGTTTTGAATTTATTGCAACTAGATACTTGGATTAGTTTTGAATACATGGGCAAATCAAAAGAGAAACTACATATTAAAATTAAAATATAATTTCTAACCCTAAATGAATAGATCACCCCCCCCCCCCACGCGTACTCATTGATCCTTCAAATCGTAACCATTGTTCATCTTCAAGTTCTATGAATTACGATATGGTGTTTTGCCCATGTGGTTCATCAACCGTTGTTCATCTACATGTTCAATTGATGTTATACTGAGAGTTGTGAAGCTGTGAAATTGTTATTTGACTTGATCCTTCGAAGTATCAAAGAGCTACCATTATCATACATGAACTTTTGAAAAAAAAATCAACGCACACTAAGAAAATGCAAGAAAAATGGCTAAGATGAACTCAATTCTTAAGCTACTAGAAATAAATTAGCAATCAAGAACAAAATACTAAAAAATATGTTATACATTTCATGGTTATATTTAATCTTTTATCATGTATTTTTAATTGTAATATGCAATATATAATGTTTCTTTGGTTTGCTTATGTATCCAATAAGTAATAAAAAAATATTCCGTTGTAATAAATTCAAAAAATGAATTAAAGTTGTGTAATCGAACAAACTACAAGTATAAAAATGACACTTAGTTCAAAAGAGAAAATAAATAATATAATTGAAATTACCAATTTGCCCCTAACTAAACGAAAAAAGTAGAAGGGTTTAGAAAAAAGTACTAAACTCATTTTGAAATTACCAGTTTTTTGTCTTTAATTAAAAACTCATTTTTATACATATGGACTTTTGAGGTTTATGAATCTGGTAATTTTCGTTTCATTAACTCTCTTTAGCCTTTCATGTTATGTTAGGGTATTTTTGTCTTTTAACATATTTGAATGAAAGTGATAATTGTAACCAAACCTTAGAGCCAACCCAAAGTGATGGCGAGGAGGGTGACCGACCAAGGCTGGGTGTAATAGAAAGAGTGCTAGTTCATGAAACCGAAGGTCATGATTTTAAACCCCACATGTGGTGTTCTATTTTTTTACTACAAAAATAATTTTCCTTTGTGTTATATGTGTCATTTTATAACTTTATTATTATTATTATTATTATTTGAGGAAATTAAGTTTAGATTTAGTTTCATTATTATATAGTAACGAATAGGCAAAAACAAAATTATAATTTGTGTTTATTTTGGTACGATAACAATACTGACAGATTCGTTGCGGAAACATCCGTGTTCTGTCATTTTTTTTGTTTCAAATATGTTCATTTTTCAAAATTATTTTTTGGGTTTAATTCTATACCGTGGCGAATTTAACGATACCGACCGAATTTTCCGCCACGACGCCCGTATTTTGCCAACCGAATAAACATTGCTTTACATATATTTTATTATTTTTTTGTATCGCAAACTATAGTTTACTTATTTATTTTTCTAATTTAGCGTTGGTATCGTTATGAACCTAACCGATACCGACCGTATATGTGTCGCTTTAATCGTAAGTTGTACGTATGCTGACACTATTTCGAGCGTTCACATCTATATTTTTGATTCAGTGTAGGTGTCGTGACGAATTCAACCGATATCGGGTGTTCTATACTGTGGCGGGTTTCAAACCTAGTTATTATTATTCTTACTTTGGTCCGCATTTGGTTTTGTATATGCAATGCAATTAATAAAATCATCAAATTATTTCACATAAATTAAAACATGATTATAGGGTCTTTATCATTACTCGTCTTGAGCCCTTTTAAGGGATTTTCAAAAACGGTCCTACTAAATCTCATTGATAATTTTATTAGATGAGTGTTGCATGTTTAATCATATCAATATGCTTTATTATTAATAATAACTATAAAATGTCTATTTTAATCATATTTTTACTTAAAGTATAAAATTGCTTATTTTGCTATGTATTAACTAGTTTATTTTCTTTTTTCTTTCTTTACTGACTTTCGGGTTTTGATGATTAGTTAATTTTTTTTTATTATTTTCTTTTTATAATCAAATCTTAAGAACGAAGATGACTTTTACTTTTAATTTAAATGTAAATTTTGTTTTGGTACTATGGTTTGGTTTGTATATTTTGCTTTACATCTAAATATCTAATAAAGTTTTATTTTTTTGCATAATCTTAGTATATCATCAATGCAAATATGCATAGGTAGAATTTTATGCGTCGGTCTCCATATAAAATTGGTTATGAGAAAAATGTGTAGCTTTAACTACATAACCACAAATAAGTTCATAATATTACCTGTCAATAATTGCCTGACAAATTTTTATATAAATTTTGTCAGAACAATTCATATCTAATATGATGAATCATTATTCTGCAAATGTATTAGAGAGAAAATCATTGAGATGATAAACCGAAGTTTCATACAAAAAATAAACAAACTCAAAAGTCCAAAATGAATCCGATCCAACCCAACACAACCCATTGAGTTTTGGGCCCTTTTGGACACACGTAACTACATAAGTAGAAACTAACCAATCATAAACTTTGCCACCCTAATCACCGTAATTTTGGTCGAAACAATGATGAAAATATCTAAAACCCGAAGATAACTAAGACATGTATAAATATTTGTTGATCGAAATTGTAATAGCTAAAGGTGTGTATTTTACCTTCTTAAGTCCACGAAACTCGACCTACTAGAACACATATATAGTTTGAAGTATAGCCTTTGTGTATCTTGACATATCACTTGAAAGTTGAAATCCTTCCTATACAAGTTTAACGAAAATTTAACTAGTTCTCTCAATACATAAAACTAGAAAAAAAAGGTTCACCAACATTTTAATCAAGCATCTTAGTTTAAGATATATCTTCTTGCTTTCTACCCCTACCATGTCACATAATCAACTATGAAAGATTCCTCCTCAATTGGTCAATGCCACAACAACATTTTAGCCTTAGAAGAATATTAATGCTTTCCTTAAAAGTCAAGGACTTGATGAATATGACCCTTCTAGCTATAAACTTCTAATCAAATTTACAAAATGCTCCACTTTTGGACTTAAAATGTTTACTAGAACCTAAGTTTATTAGAATTAGATTAAACACAAAATGTCCTAATAATAATAATATTTTGGCAACACTATATGTTCAGTTTGGAAATCCAAATAATCATAAATTGTTCAATAGCAAAAGTCAAGAATCCTAATAGACAGACTCAAGGAGTGCACTTTCCTTTGGTTAAAAGGTAGAGTAGAAGAGAAAGAATAAGATTAGATTTTTTTAACTTATGTTTGGAGTACCGTGAACCATTGACTCAATAGATCATCTTTCATTCTATTCTAACAGAAACTCATTTAATCTCTTTGTCTATCTTGTAACCTCTTATTTCTTAATTACATGTGTGATTTGAACTCACCCCCTCCCCCCCCCCCCCCCACCAAAAAAAATTATTCACAATATATTGTATTTGTATTTACTGTTTGCTTATACGGTTTTTTGTTGAGTATTTAAAATAAAGTCGTTGGATGCCTCACCTTAATCACTTGGGTCGGGTATGATTTGCAAGAAATTAGATTATGTGTGGTGATGTGATTTCAACTTGTAATTCTTATATTTATTTGCATACCGGCTCTCACATGCCTATATTATATTTTTGCTAATTTTTTATAAAGTTTTTTTTCTTTTAACAGCTAAATGTTTTATAATACAAGGATTACATCATTAAACTCATTATCTTTTGTTTTACATCCAAACCACCGTATCACCTCACCAAAATAGAAACGAAGAAATATTAATAAAGTTGATTAAACTTATTAAAACAAAGTGATTAAAGTGCTAACTAATTAACTATACATTAAATTATTTCTAAAACATTTCTTGAACATATGTATATTTATAAAATGAGAATATTAAATTGTACACAAGTTCCCACGAAATCTCAACAAAAAACCGTATAAGAAAACGGTAGATACAAATACAATATTTAATGAATCACACGTTACCAATTCATTACATTACATTATCCAAACAAACTTCACGAACCCACCCACCGCTTACTCATGATCACCACTAATACCACCGTGACGTCATCACTCATCTGACACGTGGCCAGCCACCTGTACATTAAAGCACAAATCCTGATCTATTTGACACGTATAACTCTAGAGTTGCCACCGAACACCGCTCCTCTTCCTATATATTATTCCTTCGCCACCTTTCATCATTCCATCATTACATCTTTTATTTTAGAGTTCAAACATAAACATAAGTGTTTTTGAGTTACTGAAGATCTTGTGTTACAAACAATCATGGCACAAACAGTGGGACGAAACATGGCGGCGCCGTTATTGTTTCTTAACTTGGTGATGTACTTCATGGGTTTGCTAGTTGGTGTCTTAACAGGCTTATCAACCGCCAGACCAACCACCCAAGTAAGTTAATATATATTCATTTGTGGGCAGGGTCAACCCTGTGAATCGTTAAAATTTTTGGAGTTGTTAAAAGGGCCCGCCCTGAGAATCGTTAAAACTTTTGGGTCGAAGAAGAGAAAAAATTTGAGCCCTTTAGCAAAAAATTAATAATATTGGGCTTAAACAGTTATATGTTTAAATGAGCTCATTATATTTTATGAGTTGGGTTGTGTAAATAATTATTTTTATATAAAAATGAGCTTAAATAAGTTCATTAATAGAGTTTAAATGAGCTAATTTATATTTTATGAGTTGGGTTGTGTAAATTATTATTTTTATATAAAAATGAGTTTAAATAAGTTTAGTAATTGAGTTTAAACGTTAAAAATAATGTTTTTAATATATATGAATAAATTAAAAAATATTTTGGGCCTACGGAGTGATCGGGCTAGTCGACAGCCCCCACAAAATGGCCATGCTTGTGGGGTTGGAATCTAAATTATTAATTAATTTAAGTGTTGATATATATTAATGTTTTGTACTTTGTAGGTTTTGGAGGTAACGGTGCAACGGAGTTCTTTTTGGAGTTTGCAATCTTGGCTTCGGTTCTTGGGATTGTTTCCAAGTTTGCTGGTGGCAACCACCTTAGGGCGTGGAGGAATGATAGCTTAGCGGCTGCCGGATCTTCTTCGTTGGTTGCATGGCTGTTACTGTTCTTGCTTTCGGGTAAGGTTCATTTAGATCAGTGAGATTGGTTTGAGCCATGTTTAGAAACAGGATAAAGCCATAGATAATTTAAATTTTTATAAAACTTTAAAAATAGTAATAGCACTTTTTTTCTAGGGATTTATAAGTTGAGAATTAAGCATTAAAATATATATTAAATTTAAAATAAATTATTTGATTAATTTTTTATTAAATTAATTTTCTATATGGATTTATAAGTTGAGATTAACTTAATAAAGATTATTAATTAAATAAATTTAAAATAAATAATTTTTTTTTAAGGATTAGCAATTTAAAAACTGCACAAGTACTGTAGTAAAATAGTTTCTTGTTTCTTATAGTAAACCTTAAATACACAAGTGTAGTTTATGTCTTGTTTCTTATATGAAACCCTTTTACACAAGTGTAGTTTAAAATAACTTTATGCCTTCGTTTTTATATGAAACCTTAAATAATATTTTTTATATGAAACCTTAAATAACTTAAGTATGTGCAAGCTTGTTATACAAGATCTAAAATAGATTTGAAAGCCGTTTTGTGTGGATTATATATTTTATAATATGAATAACATTCATCACCTTAGATATAGTACTGTTTATAGGCGGATTTATAAAATTAATAAAACCTTAAAACAAAATATACAAACAAAAAAGAACTCGGATATTTAGACTGGGAAATTGATGCAGGTTGGCGTGTAAGGAGAAAAATCTAGGAGGACACAGAGGGTGGAGACTGCGAATAGTGGAGGCGTTTATCATCATCTTGGCTGTGACAGAGCTGCTATATGTTCTGTTGGTGCATGCAGGACTGTACAGCAGCCGCTACGGGCCGGGATACCGTGACACGGACGAGTATGGAATGGGGACACATGGAGCGGACACAGGCTACAAAGGAACCGCTGCCCCTGTGGGGACCAGGGTCTGATCTGGTCATTGATGGTTCATATATATGTATCCCCTTGTAATTAAGGTGTTTGCGAGAGATCTTAATGTTGTTGGATTTGGTTTTTGTTGTTTGTTTGGATTCTTACTGATTTCTGAATGTACCGTTTATGTATTCTCTGTTGCATCTCAAGTTATTTATGTCATGTGACTCATAAATATACGATATATATATTCTCCTAAATATATTAAGTTAATGCATGTGAACCTATAGCTATACTAATGTCATTAAATTTATCACTCACCCTTGTAGGGGTGGTTCGTGTGATAGCGAAAACAAGTTAGGGCCTTTAGGTTCACACTTAACTAATGCTTCAATTTTTTTTAAAAAAAAATATTATATATAGATATATTATAATATGGGTAACATTATATATAAATATATTATAATATGCGTATCATAAACTTAAAAGTAAATGTATTAATGTGATGATAGGTTTGGTTGTTACTATATTTAAAATATAGGTTATGAGTTTAAAACGTGTATTTTTTTTCTTAACAATTGTTATGAAAATGCCACAAATTATTGTTTCGATTTAAGCCTCCACATTTGTTAAACCAAGCATGACCAAATTCTTCTTTCGATTTAGGCCTTCACATTCATTGAGCCGGCCCCCATTGGTTACTTTTTCACAGCAATCATAAATGATTACATATATATATCATAAATGATTACATATAAGTGAGCGAGCTTGATAAATCTTGAATGAGTTAAGGACTTAATAATGTAAAAGAGGACACATGATAATATGCCCAACCGTTTTTATGTAACTAAACAATATCCGGGTCATTAGTCACCTACAAAAGAGAAAAAAACGTTACTTCAACAAAACAAGTTTTAGTAGTCTTTTAAGCATGAAGAACACAATCTGGGTGCCGTTTGACATGTTTGACCGATATATACAAATATTTAGTCCGCCACTAAACATACAAGACCAATCATCTCAACAAATGTAGCAACATTTATACATATATGAAGAGGTAGGTCCCAGCAGAGACCAGTTGGTCCCGCAAGACTCACCTTGAACAGGGACGTCTGCGCAAAGGCCATCTGCTCCCGCAGGACCCACCATGCTCATAGAATCTTACGCGCAGTACGCAAGCTGTACACGCAGGGAAAGCCTCCCAATGGTGAAGTACCCCGCCTGTTCCCGCAGTTGCGGATACAAGCCATCAGGGAAGGCTACCCGCAGACAGCAGGGCTACACGCACAAGACACTAGCTACTTCAGCAGTCACGTGAAGGAATGAGCAAGGCGGGAACAATCCCGCCCAAATGAGCCAGTCTGATTCTGAAAGATCTTTTGTACCATACCTACCAAGGTATGGATAGGACAGACGATCTGACCAGAACAGCCCATGAGCCAATCACAGGGTGACAGCTCACCGACAACAGTGCGAGGAGGAGCACCCTCTAGTACTGTTTCACTATTAGCCGCTGCCTACTCACCAGCCCTTACTGTGGAGCATGCGCAGCCTACAGTTGGTGGAATAGTGTTACTGTTGGCCGTAACCTATTCACCAACCAGCATGGCCTGCGTACAATCCACAGTCAGTGGGACGTGCATAGTCTACAGTTGGTGGAATAGTGCAGCCGACTTTGTTACTGTTGGCCGTAACCTACCCACCAACCAGTATGGCCTGTGCGTAATCCACTGTTGGTTGAACAGGAATACTATTCAGCCGGCTGTACCTTCTAGAAAACCTACCTTCGGCTATAAATACTCCAACATCTTGGAATGGTGAGATCATCTGCTATCCAGTTATCTAGCAATCTCTTAATATACACTTATATTCAGAGCAACCTAGTCTGATTCTCACGCCGGAGGGTGGTCACAAGGAGGAACCCCCCCTTCTCAGTGACGAGCTTACGGTGTTTGTTTTGCAGGTCTCCTGAAGAACAGCCTTCTCAGCTAGACCTCATTCGTGGGAAACATTACTTAACCCCCAGATTATCTATAATCTGTACCGGGTCACTTAGTGTTTCTTCATTGGCGCCATCCGTGCATAAAAGCTAGAACTATTTTAGTTTTCACAATTTCTGAAGAAATGGTTAACGTTACTCCGGTTCAAAGGCCTGTAACTGACCAAGAAACCCCGGTAACCACCCCAGCAACTGGGGGGAACACCGGCGGTTATACAATCCTTACGAACACTACCCCGACTACCCAAGCCGGGGCAAGTGGAGTAAATATTCCATTGGGGTTCACCGATACCCAACTGGAAAAACGAACGAAGGTCCCTCGCCAAACACTAGATCAAGTGAAGGCGTGGGCCGAAGCACGTCAAAGAGAATTCCAAGCCGAATTGGATGAACGCTTGCGTTCAGCTCAACAGGCTGACGAATTCACCAGTACTCGCCAACACCTCAATATGAGCAGTGACTGCGAGTACTCAGAAGACGAGTTGGAGTCTGATACCGACGCGAACCCTCGCCATAAGGCGAAAGGGAAGCGTAAGGACACGGACGTCCAACCAAAAAGGAATTTTGGGGAAGCTTTTAAACCAATCGCGGAGAGAAACCCGCGTGACTTCTCCAAAACCTTTAGACCAACTGCCACAAATGCAGGAAGGTCAAAATTCGCAAGAGACATTGCGGAGGCAATCGCCCCGAGAAGTGCCAAACAAATGTCAAACATTGGCACTTATGATGGTCTATCCGACCCAGACGACCATCTGAACAGGTTCATTGCGGGGGCTACCGTCAGCAACTGGACAGAACCCACGTGGTGCTACATGTTCCAGATGACTCAGGTCGGAGCAGCCAGGGCATGGTTCGATCGTTTACCGATCCACCACACATACGACATCCTATTCGGAAGAGATGGGATGGCAAGATTCAACGCCGTGGTATCTTCAGTCCACGGCATGATGGGATGGCCAACAGCTGAGGGTGTAGCAATGATCTCTGGCATTCCCCAGGTATGCATTGCATCTGTCTCATCTAAACCCAAACCGAAGAAAGCTAAACCAACCGTCACTGAACCAGAAAAATGGGCCTTCAATGGCAAATACCCCGACCAGGCCGTTACCATTGGACCAGCAATTGTTGATCCCACCCGCACCTTACTCAAGCGCTTACTGCAGAAAAACGCTGACATCTTTGCGTGGACACCAGCTGACATGACTGGTGTACCCCGAAGTAAGGCAGAGCATAAGCTCAAATGCGATCCGGCTGTTACGCCAATCGTACAAAAGCGCAGGGTAATGGGGCCTGAACAAACTAACGCGTGTAGAACCCAAGTCAAGGAACTCCTTGACGCAGGCATCGTACGCGTTAGTAGATATCAAACATGGGTTGCAAATCCCGTAATGGTACCGAAGAATGACAAACAATGGCGCATGTGCATAGATTTCAAAGATTTGAACAAAGCATGCCCCAAAGATTGTTATCCGTTACCAGAAATTGATCTCAAAGTGGATTCGTTGGCGCCATTTCGCCTTAAATGCTTCTTGGATGCGTATAAGGGGTACCACCAAATCCACATGGCCATTGATGACCAGGACAAAACCGCATTTCGGACGCCCGATGGTACATTTTGTTATAAAATGATGCCATTCGGACTTAAGAATGCAGGGTCCACGTACCAACGACTAATGGACAAAGAGTTTCATGCCCAAATCGGGAGAAACTTGGAAGTCTATATGGACGATTTGGTCATCAAAAGCCTCGAGCCTGAGGCGATGTTGAAAGACATTGAAGAAACTTTCAACACGCTCCGAAAGATAAACATGAAGCTCAACCCGAGCAAGTGTTCATTTGGGATGGAAGAAGGGAAGTTCTTGGGAGTCATTGTTACTAAAGATGGCTTTAGAGCGAACCCTGAAAAGGTCGAAGCCATTGTTAAAATGGAATCACCTACCACCATCAAACAGGCTCAGACACTGAATGGGCGACTAGTCGCACTTAATCGCTTCTTGGCAAACCATGCGGATAAGTCGTTTCCTTTCGTGTCAACACTGAAACTGCTTGAAGAAAACGCACTTCCGCTGGACACCAGAAGCGGAAGCAGCTTTTCAGGAGATTCGGTCACGCCTGATCGAACTCCCAACGCTTACAGCACCACAAGCGGGAGAGGAGTTAATCCTATACCTTTCCGCAACAGATAGAGCAACCGGGGCAGTCTTGCTGGTAGAACGAAAGGGCATCCAGATGCCAATCTATTATGTTAGCCGTGTACTAACAGACGTAGAAACCCGGTACTCTACCCTCGAAAAATTGGTCTTAGCACTTATACACGCTTCACGCAGGTTAAGACGATATTTCCAGGGCCACCCAATCACCATTCTCACCAACTACAAACTCTCAAATGTTCTAGGCAAACCCGAATTATCGGGACGTCTAGCCAAATGGGCAATTGAATTGGGAGAATATGCAATTAAGTACAAGCCAAGACCAGCCATAAAAGGCCAGGTCTTGGCCGATTTTATTGCAGAAGTCCCCGTTTCGCGGGAAAAAGAGTGCCAGGAGGAGGCTCAACCCTCCCCAGCACAGGACGTCAATGATGTCTGGCGACTCTACACTGATGGAGCAGCCAGTAACGAGGGTTCAGGCGCAGGGTTAAAATTAACCAACCCAGCAGGCCAAGAATATACTTACGCTATTCGGCTGGACTTTCCAAGTACGAATAACGAAGCCGAATATGAAGCATTCTTGGCCGGTTTGAGAATTGCGCGTAAGATGGGAGTGAAAAACTTAGAAGCCCACGTGGATTCCATGCTGGTGGCGAACCAAATAAATGGAACATACACGGCTGTGAATGACACCATGGCCCTGTACCTCGCCCAGGCAAAAACCCTTATGCGTGATTTTAGTGATTGTAAAGTCATACACGTCAAGCGCAGCGAAAACAAATCTGCGGATGCGTTAAGCAAGCTTGCATCACTAGCCTTCACCCACTTGGGAAAGGACATCCGCATTGAACTCCTCGAAGCACCATCAGTCCCGCACAAGGAAATTTGTGTCATCCAGAACAATACAGAAACATGGATGACACCAATAATAAATTACCTTGCAGCAGGAATACTACCAGAGTCAAAAACATAGGCAAGAAAACTACGCTGTAAAGCACTGAATTATCAACTCGTCAATGACATCCTTTACAGACGTAACTTTCTTGGCCCACTCTTGAGATGCGTGGACAACCAAGATGCCGACTACCTCCTAAGGGAAGTACACTAAGGCATCTGTGGGGTACACGCAGGCCCCCGCGCTGTTGTAGCCAAGCTAAACAACGCGGGATACTTTTGGCCGGGGATGCATACGGATGCACTGGCATACATCAGAAAATGCAGGTCTTGCCAGCTTTACGCACCTAACACGCATCGCCCAAAAAACGAACTGGTTCCAGTCACTTCTTCGTGGCCATTTCAGAAGTGGGCCATCGATGTGACAGGCCCATTTCCTACAGCAGCAGGAAATGTTCAGTTCCTAGTGGTAGCCATCGACTACTTCACCAAGTGGATAGAAGCAAAACCTTTAGCCCAAACAACCGCAAAGCATATCAAAAAATTTATTTGGGAATTTATAATTTGTCGTTTTGGACTTCCACAGAATTTGGTGAGCGATAACGGCACCAACTTTGCTGACAAGAAGCTACAACAGTGGCTGAAAGAACTTCAAATCACCCACACCTTTACCTCAGTGGCACACCCGCAAGGTAATGGTGAGGTGGAGAGAGCAAACAAGAGCATCGTCGAAGGCATCAAGAAAAGACTTTTGAAACACAGATCCGGCTGGGTGGACGAGCTTCCGCACGTCCTTTGGGCAAACAGAACGCTGAAGAAGGCCAGTACGGGGGAAACCCCGTTCAGCCTCACTTATGGCACGGAAGCCATGGTCCCGGTCGAAATTGGTCTACCCTCACCAAGGGTCTTGAGTCAGCCAGAAGACAATGATGCGGAAAGACGGTTGGATCTTATGCTAACCGAGGAACGCAGAGACTTAGCCGCAGTGCGTGAAGAGAATTACAAACGACAAATGCAAAAGTACTACAACACGCGGGTAAAACTCTGCAACTTTAAGGAAGGAGACTACATACTGCGTAACAACGAGGCTTCGAACCAAGAACGCCCAGGAAAGTTGGCCCCAGTCTGGGAAGGGCCATATGTTATCAAACAAGTTCTGGGAAAGGGCGCATACTGGCTCGAAAGGCTCGATGGCACTCCCATCCAAAGAACATGGAATGGAGCTCAATTACGCAAATGTTATATGTAGATCAATTCCAAAACTTGTAAAGAAAAGGCCAAGAGCCACTTCTAATGGAAATGATTCTCCTTTCATAATGTGTTTACCTTTATTCTTATGAACTCCCCACTGGTGCCGGTGTTTACCACATAAAGGGGGAGAAGTAAGTCGTTACGTGTGTAAGGCGGCAAAACCCGCATAAACACAACGTTAAAAATAAGGGAAACCTACACGCAGGTATGATGTAAGTAAAGTTTAGCCATCCTTGTAAGTGCAAGTGACGGTCTTATCCGCACAATCACAAATAAGGAAGCAAAACTTTAAACTATCATTTACCACGTTCAAAGGTTATCCTAAAAAAAAAAAAAAAAAAAAAAAAAAAAATAATACAAGGAAAAAAGGAAACCCTACACGCAGGTCAGGTATGGGTAAAGTTTAGCCATCCTACCAAGTGCAAGTGACGGTTCTATCCGCACAATCACGAAGGAGGAAGCGAAACTTTAACCCACTATCAACCACGTTCAAAGGTTAACTTATCCTAAATACTTAGAAATGAGGAAAACCTGCACGCAGGTCAGATAAAGGTTAAAATTTAGCCATCCTACCAAGTGCAAGTGACGGTTCTACCCGCACAATCACGAAAGAGGAAGTGAAACTTTAACCCATCATCAACCACGTTCAAGAGGTTAACTTATTCTAGAACACTTGGAAAATTGCTAACTTAAACTAAGAATGCAAGTCATGAGTTTATAAAGCAAGGAATCCAAAGAAGGAAATAACAATCTTATACGGAAAAAGATTTATATTTCAATAATATATTACAAGAATGGCCGGGTAACTACCCGCCTAGAAGAAAATCTATACAAGTCTAAGCAATGGAAAGGGATCTTCGGGGTCAAGCTTCAGGGCCGCCTCCACTAGGACCCGCTCCGTCAGAAGAACGGGGTGGTTCGAGGAAAGCTTTGAGGACACCTAACCCATCATCAGCAACAGCTACTTCATCCACCTTTTCCACCACTGGATGCGGGAAGGCGGCGTATTGGTTCAATGCTTGGTCGTAAATGGCTTCGGTATCTACATCGAACAAAGGGAAGTTGGAAGGCGGGACGCCTTTCTCAACAAACCCTAGACCAAGCATGAAGCCGGCTTTTTCCCCATCATCATGAGAAGCGTTGAGGGCTGCGGTCATAGCATCATCGTAGGAGGTCTCTGAAAAGACCCGACGCACAACCTACAAAGAAAAAAATACAAGTATTAGAACCTTTTCTTACAAAAGAAATGCGTGAAGATAAATCTAAACATACCTGAGGCAACGCTTCTCGAAGAAGCCATTGGAGGGCAGCTTGAGCTTCGGTATGGGCGCGTTCGGCTTCGCTCTTGTTAAGGTTGGCAAGTAAAACTTCCTTAGCGGCAGCCTCTTCGACGCCCTTAAGCTTCCGCTCGGTTTGGTCAAGCACCCCCCTCTGGTCCAGGATTTCCTGGAGTTTCTTGGCATCTTCCATTGCCAAGGCATCATGAGCGCGTTGGAGAGCCTCTAATTTGCCTTTCAGCTCCTCATTCTCCAAACGCAGAGGCTCAGCAACGGCTTCAGCCTGGGCAGCCCTCTCGGTTGCGTTTCGCGCAGTTTCCCTGGCCAGCCGAAGCTGTTCATTCACAGCTTGGGCAGCCTTGGAA
The DNA here is from genome assembly GCF_021521415.1 of Bidens hawaiensis. NCBI lineage: Eukaryota > Viridiplantae > Streptophyta > Magnoliopsida > Asterales > Asteraceae > Bidens > Bidens hawaiensis. The sequence goes on from NW_027492545.1 coordinate 36,512, forward strand.
CGGGCCTCGAGTCGCGCCTGAACTTCAACCTCGAGGGCCTTGAAGGCCTTCTCCTTGGCGGCGGCAGCTGCCGCCAGCTGTTGGTTCTCCTCCCGGAGAGCACGCGCTTCAGATACGTCTTTGGCGCGAGCTGCTTTCAACTTGTCGTTTTCACGACAAAGCAGCTCGATGCGCGGCTGCATCCGGGCCTGGAGAACCCGAAGCTCATTGGTTAGCCTACCCTCCTGGTAGCTAGCCATGGCTTCCCCCAACGCACCATGAGGAGCAGCGTGGCGAGCCCAGTCCACGCACTCTACAGGGGTACGAAGGGTTGCTCCTCGGCGTATGTTCCATCGTGGAACATACACTTCATTGGAATCCGACACTGCAAAAGAAACAAAGACAGTAAGGAAAAGATGATAAAAAAAATGGGGAAAAACAAAGGAACCCTACGCACCTGTAGGGTCAATGGCAGGCCGATATCCGCCAAACCCATCACCTGAACCTAAAGGAAATCCATCCAACAGGTCAGGCAGATGGGAAGGTGGCAAAGATCGGCGGAAAGCCCTGCGCGTACCTGATGGTCCGGCTGTCGGTGCCGGTGGCGCGGGCATGGTGGCAGCCGCCGTGGTCGCCGTCGTGGTCTCCGCCGCGGTCGCCGCCTCCTCAAAAGCAGCAGTAACCGCCGGTTCCGTGAAGGATGCTGTAAAAATCGCACTCACGGCCGGCGGTGACGTCATCTCGGCCGGAACAGTTGTCTCGACGGAACGAGCAACTGGACCAGCGGATGCAGGCGCAGGCGACTGGGTCGACGCCTCAGGAAGGCTGACCGAGCCTACCGTCATTGGCAAGGAGGTACTCCCCTGCGTTTCACCCAGGATTGCGTCAACATCCACGCCTGCACAAAGAAGAAAGTGTTTAAAGAAAATTATGAAGTGACAAATCTACAAAGGCATTATGATTATACTTATGGGTTTTCTTGACCCTGAACGTACGGACGGGCGGGGAGGAGCCCGATGGAGCCGGCCTCTTGGTACCGGTCACCGTCGTCTTCGTTGGTTCTCCGGAGGTAACGGTCGTAGCCTCCGGAGCAGTGGTCTTCTCACCACCGGGCTTCCCCGCCACCTCTTCACTATCTGACTCCGTGTCAGATAGAACCACTGGATCAGCTGTGGCCTTCTCCTTCCCCTTCACGCCGGCAGCAGTCTTCTTCTTCCGCACAAGGGGAGGACCATCTGCGGATTCCTCAGAAGAAGATAGGATGTAAGGATTTCCAACAGCGGGTACAGCATTGAGGGGTTCGGGATAAAATATCTCCTTACCTGGCCGCCGGTGGCTCAGGATCTCTTGGCCCGGCGGATAGACCTCCACAAACCTATCCGCCGTTTGCTCCAGGATGGGCAACTCATTGTCGTCCAGAGCACGAGTGCCCACCCGCACGGGACTGTCAGCCTCCCGCGGGAACAGGAGCGACTCCAAATTATTCCCCTCTGAAAGAAAAGAAACAGTTAGAAAATAAACTAATATCAGCAAGAAAGACAAGACATACCATAAGGAATAGAGTTCAAACCGTATTCGAGAAGGATAGGAAACCGAGACGCATCCTTCCATACCCGGCTCATCCCCAGCAGCACCATCCCGGACTCCGCAAACCGGTAAACCGGAGATTGGACCCGGGATATCTTCGCGAACCATTCCGCCTCCTGGTAGCTGGAAGCGTGAAGGCTCGGAAGCGCTTGACCCTTCTTGAACTTCATAGCAATGGGGATGGCGCGGGCAGAGATGTAGAAGAACTCCCGCTTCCACGATCGGAGACTGCGCTCGGTCACGCAGATCTTTAAACCCTTTATACGGGTTGTCAGGGTGTACCACCCTTGGACGCACCTCCAAGTATAGAAGGTCATCAGGCGGTCCACGTAGGGCTCAATACCCAGAATCCGGCACACCCACTCGAAGTGCCGGACCTTGGCAATCGCCATCGGATGCACCTCGGTCAGGTGCACCCCGTGCCTCTCCAGGACACGGTACATAAACTTTGTCAATGGGAACCTAAGGTTTCCATACACAAAGAATGCAGCATATACCCCGATCTTGCCACTGGGGGCATCGTACACAGTCTGGTGAGATTCAGGAAACTCAGGCTCGAGGGACTCGAGCATGAACTTCCTGACGATGTACTGGTACTGATCGACAGGTAGAGCACACTGGCACTCGCCAGCAGTACTCCTATCGTCGGCTACAGCTTCAGCATCATGAGAAGACATTTTTGCAGAAAGAAGAGTGATTTCGGGAAAATGCTTGCCTGAAAAAGGGGAGTATTTGCCGGAAATCACTAAGAAGAAGAAGAAGAGAGGTGAAAGTGTGAATTGCAAATAACCCTCTTCCCCTTTATATAGTAATCGCAATTAATGCGGTGAATTTAATGCGGAGGAGAGAGAAATCGACAGTGCAATGAAACTATGACACGTGGCAAAAAGCAAGCTGGCAACAGCTGTTGAAAGGACGTGCCAGTAACTTCGCGGCCACGCGCCCGAAAAAACACGCCCACGCGCCTGAAAAAGCGACTGGAATGACCATGTTCTGTCACGTCACCATAACTTCCTGCACGTCCTGACACAGTCAGAAGAAACTGTCGCACGACGTTTCAGATGTTTGGATTGTTCTTATCCTTACCAACCTTTTGAATTTCAAAATTCAAAAAGATTCAAAAGTAAGCGGGAAAACACCCCTTACCTTGGCAACCAAGTAACCATAAGACGGACGCGGGTACAGTGTTAAGGCAAAACCCTTCACATACCTTGCACCCGCAGGGAATTGAAGCCAAGAATACCCCGGCAACAAAATAACTATAAGACGGGTGCGGGTGCAGTGTTAAGGCAAAACCCTTCACATACCTAGCACCCGCAGGGAATTGATGCCAGGGGCACCTTGAAAGTAAAGTAACCGTAAGACGAGCGCGTGTACAGTGTTCAGGCAAAACCCTTCACATACCTAGCGCCCGGCAGGGAATTGAAACCAGGAAGGATCTTCTGGGCAATGCTTGTGGAAACGGAAATAACATCCCCGCATAGCGGGAACGTCGAGAAATACATTGTTTGAGGCTCCAGGATGGAATTGGTGGTTTAAACATAATTGATCACTATGTTCAAAACCACTAAAACCTCAAGGAGAATCCACACAAGTGAGACTCAACGCTCCTGACTTGCGAGAAGGTTACATACCTACCCGCATCATACCCAAAGATCAAGCAAAAAAATCGGGAATTTTTGCAAGTGACATTAGGAAACCCGCGGGAAGAATCCCCACGGAGAACCTTAAAACTAAACCCTTTTCAAAACCCCTTGCTTAAAGTCCAAAAGTTCACCTCACTTTATTAAACATTCGTGAGAAGAACATTGGACTGGGGGGACTTGAAGAGGTAGGTCCCAGCAGAGACCAGTTGGTCCCGCAAGACTCACCTTGAACAGGGACGTCTGCGCAAAGGCCATCTGCTCCCGCAGGACCCACCATGCTCATAGAATCTTACGCGCAGTACGCAAGCTGTACACGCAGGGAAAGCCTCCCAATGGTGAAGTACCCCGCCTGTTCCCGCAGTTGCGGATACAAGCCATCAGGGAAGGCTACCCGCAGACAGCAGGGCTACACGCACAAGACACTAGCTACTTCAGCAGTCACGTGAAGGAATGAGCAAGGCGGGAACAATCCCGCCCAAATGAGCCAGTCTGATTCTGAAAGATCTTTTGTACCATACCTACCAAGGTATGGATAGGACAGACGATCTGACCAGAACAGCCCATGAGCCAATCACAGGGTGACAGCTCACCGACAACAGTGCGAGGAGGAGCACCCTCTAGTACTGTTTCACTATTAGCCGCTGCCTACTCACCAGCCCTTACTGTGGAGCATGCGCAGCCTACAGTTGGTGGAATAGTGTTACTGTTGGCCGTAACCTATTCACCAACCAGCATGGCCTGCGTACAATCCACAGTCAGTGGGACGTGCATAGTCTACAGTTGGTGGAATAGTGCAGCCGACTTTGTTACTGTTGGCCGTAACCTACCCACCAACCAGTATGGCCTGTGCGTAATCCACTGTTGGTTGAACAGGAATACTATTCAGCCGGCTGTACCTTCTAGAAAACCTACCTTCGGCTATAAATACTCCAACATCTTGGAATGGTGAGATCATCTGCTATCCAGTTATCTAGCAATCTCTTAATATACACTTATATTCAGAGCAACCTAGTCTGATTCTCACGCCGGAGGGTGGTCACAAGGAGGAACCCCCCCTTCTCAGTGACGAGCTTACGGTGTTTGTTTTGCAGGTCTCCTGAAGAACAGCCTTCTCAGCTAGACCTCATTCGTGGGAAACATTACTTAACCCCCAGATTATCTATAATCTGTACCGGGTCACTTAGTGTTTCTTCAATATACATGTTTCTTAACTACCCTATAGGTATCTTTTCATACATTACAATGTCTCGATGATTGACTAGAGGCAAGTGGATACCACCAAGTGATAGAAAAATGGTTCTCCTCCAACCAAAAGCATTGAGCATTTATCTAGAAACCGAGATCCAAGTCATGAACCGGCCTGTATAAATGTTACATTCAGTATTCTAAACCATGAAGTCGTAATACATCTAAAAAGGGTAGTCAAAATTAACACAAAAGGTTGCTCAGAATTGCCTTAAATTTCATCCACTATATATAGATGTAGAACAAACCCGGTGACTTGCTATTAAAGTAGAGATAAATACATGTGTTCTTTCAGAAATTGCTTAGATTTTTACTGGATAAAACATTTGATGGTGTATAGTTCCTAATAATATAATGAACTGTGTTAGTTTTCTGGATTTAAGTGGGACAAAAAAACAAACTAGAAAAAAATGGTGCTCAGAATTGCCTTAATTTCATCCAGACGGATGTAGACTGATGGACCCAACCAACACAAGGCTTTGATCATCACAGCAGTTGCACCAGCCGGGAATCGAACCCGGGTCTGTACCGTGGCAGGGTACTATTCTACCACTAGACCACTGGTGCTTGGTGCTTAGTTCACAAGTTAAAATATTGATTACCTGAAGTACGGTGTATATACCTCTTCTAATTTTTTTTTACTGCAAGTTATTTCAGGTTTATATATTCAGCAAAGGAAAACTAAAATTGATAAATTGGATTTTAATTTAGTAAATCATGAACCATTTGCTAATGGCTATTAATATACTTAAAATCGTGTAACTTGAACACGGCTAAACTATTTATTCAAACATGTCAAATAAATGGGTTAAAAGGTTGTAAGATGGAATTAACATAAATGTATTTTCATAAGAAAACTAGGTTAATGTTTAATGGTTGAATGTATAACATTATTCATGGATGATAATGTGTTTTGTGGGTACCGGAACACGAGTCATATGTGGCAAGGATAGACCACCGGGCCTGATGGCAAAAAGCCAACACAACATGTGACATACTGCTCAATTCTTATAGCGATCCACTTGTTTGCACAAAACAACGCATTGTTCATGTGTTGGTTTAATCGTGAAATGTGCAAGGTGTTTAAAGGATCGGGTAAACATTTATAATGACATATTGTGTATAAATGTTTTGAGATGAAGATGGATGTTTTGTGAATGGAATGCGTCAAGGAGTAAAAGAGAAACGCGATATCTATAAAACAGATAAAGTTTTACGAGTGACAATATTTTGTATTATGTCTTGTGTATGAATGATGTTATAAATGCAATGTAGATATTTATAATACGGTGGAAGTGTTTTTGAGAGTTTACTATTAAATGTTTATAACGTCTCTTATATTTCGGTTAGACAAACATAAAGGACTATTGTAACACCCCAACCCGGAACAGGCTGACGTATCACTATTACCGATATCAAATCAATGCCACAATCCAAAATACAACAAAAATCAATGCAACCTATGTCATATTATTAAACCAAAATGAATTAACTCCTAAAAGCTTGAACTTCATTATTCTCTCTCATCACTAATTTCCCAGAGTCCCGAATTACCTGAAAACAATATAAGAAAAACAAAACAAGAAAATACGGCTGAGCCAAAAATTGCTCAGTAACGGAGAGAACAATAGTACAGGTAAAGGCATACATAAGACAAAACACATACTGAAATAAAACTGAAACTATTGCGGATATAAAACCACGTTTTAGACCGAACTATAATTAGATGCGAAACATAATCCGATACACGATCGGGACGTAATCTGAATATGCTCAAATTTAATCAAATGCAGATACACATATCAAAAACGGACCAGAAATATAACGAAACAAAATATAATTACTAAAATACACGACGATGATGTTAAAATAAATAGGTCGTGTAATACGGAAGCACCCAGAGCCTAAACAGAGGGGTACACAGCTAGCTAGTCCATGCACCAAGGAGACGGTGTGGGTGGCGTGCACACATTGTTCCATCTCAAACAGAAGTCAGGAGTCAGGAGTCAGGAGTCGGAGCTAAGATCGATCTATACGCCTCTAAGTGGCCAAGGTACTACATGAGTACTTTCAGAGACGCCGTGAACTTTGATTACGCACTGTCACGATAAGTGCCATGTCGTTGACGCCCCAACGACAAGTCAGAAATGCTCGGGTAACAGAGTACTGAAGCTAAATTCATATAACTAAATTCGAACAGGAACATGCAACAATGAATACAAAATATATATAACCTATTGCATGTTAAAAACTTAATATTAAACATATCATACGGATAAACTGAACTCAATCTGAAACTGAAAAATAACAAAAATCCGCACTACGAAGTGACGGACATAGAATATAATATAGAACCAGTACTATGAGTGAAGAAAACTAAAATCCGTACTACAAAGTAACGGAATATAATTAATACTAACAGGAAACAAAAACAGAATCCGTACTGCGAAGTAACGTAATATAATTAATACTATGAGTGAAAGAAACCAGAATCCGTACTACGAAGTAACGGAATAGAGTTAATATACTATGACTAAAAGTAAACAGAAACCGTACCTTTTAAGCGAAATAGCGGTAACCGTAAGCTTGAATTATATGTCGCGGGGACCTATAATATTATTGTAATTTAGATTATGCTTTGGTATCCATGTACACTTTATTTATTTGGTAATGTTCTCTGTATACGTATATAATTGTCTTATTATAATTACTATTTCCCCAATTTCATTAATATATACTACATACTTTAGTAGTTATTTCATATTCATCAAACTGTTTACGTTGAATTCCAATTATATATATTAGTACTAAAACTCATTATACAAGCTTCACAACATAACTTAAATAGGTAATTCCACTTTTATTAATATAATTTAATATTGGCTTTGGATTCATAAACAGTAAATAAAAAAAAATAAAAGCAACATATTAAAGTTGGCATTCTTATTTCAGACTTCAGATTTGTTTTCGAACATATATATATCTTAAAACATATGTTTTGTTTTTGTTCTTTAAACCCGTTAGCCAAGAGTTGTTAAGCCGACCCTTTGTTAACTGATATAACGAAACAATTATAGATCGATATGGGTTTACCTTCTACGGCGATTCAGTTGGAAGGTCGACTCGAGATGGTGATAGCGTCGGTGATTCCCGGCAACAACAGGTTACGGTAGCGGCGAAGACCTCACGTGTACGAGCAGGGAGTGCAAGCGAGCGGTGGTTGCCTGGCTACCAGCAGCGTCAGCAAGAACCCGCGTAGAGGTGGCTGCGGTGTCAGCGGTTTCTCCGGCTAGTTGCAGGGCGGCGGCGGCGTATTCCAGCACTCGCGTCCGTTGTCGGTGGCGTAACTCGAATGGTCAGTGCTTGCGGAAAACTGAAACGAGTGGCGGTGCACGACGTGTGCCACCAGAACCAGATGCGAACTAACGAAGACGCTAGTGCAGTCTAAATTGTGGCGGTCGTTGGTGGTACACGGTGGTGATTTCCGATGGATTTCGCTCGGCGGCGATGGATCCGAATGAGACAGAGATGGCGAGGGAGCAACAGAATTTAGCATAGAGATATAGGAGTTTAATGAGCCTTATATAGAGATACCCAAATCGACAGTTATCGCTAAACTCAAAAACCCTTGCATGTTTCCGTATGTTTGTTGTTGGGGATAAGCAATTTAAAACGATGGTATCTATCCAAATATCCTAACTGCATGTTTATTATATTATTATACATATATATGTTATACTTTAAAAATTCTAAAATGCGTAACCATTATTTAATTCCCTCGCATGAGCATATCTTATATTACTTATTTGTTTTGTTGATAGTTTTGACAAATTTCTAAATCAACCCTCTACCTTAGCTTTGAATTCATTTGAACACTGTACTTTAAAATTAATAACGTATTCAAAGTCATTATTATTATAAACAATTCGGTTACTTGACGCTAGTATTCGATCGTTTTAATAATTATCAACTCGTTATTATTTGACATTTATTACTTTTATTATTTTATTGTTTCAAATTTTGCGCATGTTACAACTGTAAACAAAAGCCAACAATTTTTTGTGTGTTTTTGAGGGTGAGACGTAGAAGAAAGTGCCCAATATATCTTCTACCTGTTTTGACATGAAATAATGCATGGCGTCCTGGGTTAAGGTTCTTATTTGACAAAGTTTTAAAAGTGTAATGTGAGAGTATGACATTAAAGCTTTTAAGTCCTTCCCTGTATGATGAGTAAATCCAACAAAATTCATGTGCCCGAGTTTTGGGGTGTAACATAATTACGTCTCAATCAAATTTCCTTTTGATTCCTTCTTAAATAAATTTAACTCAACGCGATCTTATGTCCGTTATCATATTCTCCCGATTTCAATTGCCATTTTCTTATGATGTTGAGTCTCTCTTAATCTTTAATGTCGTTAGAAATCTTAAAATTTCACGTATGAAAAGAAGTACATACTGTGTATTTTTGGTGGTAATCACGTCGATGATGGAAAAACGATATAAGAGTAATAATTCTCATGTAAAATTACAAGTACTTAAAGGATGCGAGTGACATTACAAAACCGAGAGAGAATATATGTTTTTTTTGGCATCACAATAAAATCAAGTACAAATTTGTTGATTGGTGAGTTTCGGACCTAAGTCACAAGTCGGTGAATTTAGGCAACCAATATTGACAAGTCAATCGTAATTTGTTAACTCATATATTTCATTAAATTTCATGACATAACTCTTGACATTTATTCACGTGTGAAAAGTTCTACGTTGATCTCTTTTAAGAAAACCAATCATATACTTTCACAATCTTGTCATGTTGAATTAGACAATGGTTTAAGGCAGGGCCGGCTCTGAAAAGACGAAAATTTTTTTGGGCCTTAAGTAAATGAAACATTTTGTTAGGTTTAAACAATTTAATTATAAATTGGCTTATTTGATTATGATTTAAGTTGTGTAAAAAACTTTTGTATAAAAATAAACTTAAAAATTGTCTCAAATAAGACTAGAACCCACAACCTTTTGGTTAAATGTCATACCCCTTTACCATTAAACCAAGCTAGTGGTTATGTAATTATGTTGAAACATTGATTATACACATGTTTTTGATATAAATACATATAATTTTTTTTTGAAAAAAAAAAATTTCGGGCATATGGCCGTCAACTACCCTGCCATGCCTCAAAGACGACCCTGGTTTAAGGCCAGGGTACAATGGATATATACAATAGTTAAACAAACAATTGAATCCAGAGGTGCAAATTCTAACCAGTTAAACAAACAAAACATGTTATCAACTGCATAGTATAAAATTGATTGTAACCGATATTTACCTCATATTAGAGACCAATTACATATTTTTACACAGGAATCGGTAAACTGAAATCGATTAGTTTCAACAATAAGTTAATAAGGTTGATTTCAATAGGCCAATAAGGTTAACATGTTATTATCTGAACCTAACCAACTATAACAATTAGTGATTTCCCACTAGGAAACTGAAGAAACACTAACCGGACCCCAGGCAGATTACTGGTAACCTGGGGGTTAGATAGATGTTTCCCACGAGGGGTTAGACCCAGAGAAGATGGTTCTTCTGATAACCTGCAAAACAGACACCGTGAGCTTGTCACTGAGAAGGGGGGGGGTTCCTCCTTGTGACCACCCTCCGGCGTGAGAATCAGACTAGATTGCTCTTTAAATATAAGTGTATATTAAGAGATTGCTAGAGCAGATATCAGGTATAATATGATGATACAAGATAAGATGAGATGATCATACAATTTGTGGTATTTATAGCCGAAGGTAGGTTTCCAAGGAGGTGTGGCCGGCTGCAACAGTATTCCTGTTCCACCAACAGTGGCCTACGCGGGTGCCCTGCTGGTAGTTGGTGGGTAGGCAGCGGCTGATAGTGACCAGGCCTGCTGTGTACTATTCCTTTTCCACCAACTGCCGGCTACGCACGTGGTATGGCAGTAGTTGGTGAGTAGGCAGCGGCTAATAGTGACATACAGTACAGGAGCATGCTGCTCGCCATACTGTTGTCAATAAGCTGTCGTATCTTTAGTCAGATCTTTTTCCCATACCTCGTCAGGTACAGTACAGAAGATCTTCCCGTATCGTACGGACTGGCTTATTTGGGCGGGAGTATTCCCCCTCCCGCCCTTGTGCGGGATTGTTCCCGGCTTTGCTCATTCCCTCAGGTGACACTGAGTGATTGAGAGCTAAGTGCCTTGTGCGTGTAGCCTTGCTGCGCGGGTGGCCTTCCCTGATGGCTTGTATCCGAGGCTGCGGGGACAGGCGGAGTCCTTCACCATTGGGAGGCATTTCCTGCGGGAACAGCTTGCGTACTGCGCGTAAGGACGTCACGTCTCTGAGCATGGTTGGTCCTGCGGATCCAGTTGGTTTCTGCGCAGACGTCCCTCTTCAAGGTGAGTCTGCGGGTCCAACTGGGCTCTGCTGGGACCTACCTCTTCAAGTCCCCCCAGTCCAATGTTCTTCTCATGAGTGTTTAATAAAGTGAGGTGAACTTTTGGACTTAAGCAAAGGGTTTTGAAAAGGGTTTTTTAAGGTTTTCCATGGGGATTCCTTCCGCGGAAGTCCTTGTCACTTGCAGAAATTCCCAAGTTTCCTGCTTGGTCTTTGGGTATGATGCGGGTAGGTCTGTAACCTCCTCGCAAGTCAGGAGCGTTGAGTCCCACTTGTGTGGATTCTCCGTGAGGTTTTGGTAGTTTTGAACATAGTGATCAATTATGTTAAAACCACCAATTCCATCCTGGAGCTTCAAACAACGTAGTTCTCGACGTTCCCGCTATGCGTGGATGTTATTTCCGTTTCCGCAAGCATTGCCCAGAAGATCCTTCTTGGTTTCAATTCCCAGCGGAGCGCTAGGTACGTGAAGGGTTTTGCCTTAACACTGTACCCGCGCTCGTCTTACGGTTACTTTACTTCCAAGGTATTCCTGGCGTCAATTCCCTGCGGGTGCTAGGTATGTGAAGGGTTTTGCCTTAACACTGTACCCGCACCCGTCTTATAGTTACTTGGTTGCCGAGGTATACTTGGGTTCAATTCCCTGCGGGTGCTAGGTATGTGAAGGGTTTTGCCTTTACACTGTACCCGCAGCCGTCTTACGGTTACTTGTTTGCCAAGGTTTTCTTGGCTTCAATTCCCTGCGGGTGCTAGGTATGTGAAGGGTTTTGCCTTAACACTGTACCCGCATCCGTCTTACGGTTACTTGTTTGCCAAGGTTTTCTTGGCTTCAATTCCCTGCGGGTGCTAGGTATGTGAAGGGTTTTGCCTTAACACTGTACCCGCATCCGTCTTACGGTTACTTGTTTGCCAAGGTTTTCTTGGCTTCAATTCCCTTCAGGTGCTAGGTATGTGAAGGGTTTTGCCTTAACACTGTACCCGCATCCGTCTTACGGTTACTTGTTTGCCAAGGTAAGGGGTATTTTCCCGCTTACTTTTTAATCTTTTTGAATTTTGAATTTTGAAATTCGAAGAGTTGGTGGAAAGAAGAACAGTCCAAAACTCTGAAACGTCGTGCGACGGTTTCTTCTGACTGTGTCAGATCGTGCAGGAAGTTATGGTGACGTGACAGTACATGGTCATTCCAGACGCTTTTTCAGGCGCGTGGGCGCGATTTTTCGGGCGCGTGGCCGCGAAATTAATGGTATGCGTCCTGTCAACAGCTGTTGCCAGCTTGCTTTTTGCCACGTGTCATAGTTTCATTGCACCTTCGTTTTCTCTCTCTTCCGCATTAATTTCATCGCATTAATTGCGATTAGTATATAAAGGGGGAGAGGGTTCTTTGTAATCCACACTTTCACTCTTCTCTTCATCTTCTTTGCGATTTCCGGCGAATACTCACCTTTTCAGGCAAGCATTCTCCCGAAATCGTTTTCTTCTTCTTTTACAAGATGTCTCGTGATCTCGAATCTACAGTCGATGACAAGAGTACTGCTGGCGAGTGCCAGTGTGCTCTGCCTGGCGATCTGTATCGGTACATCGTCAGGAAGTTCATGCTCGAGTCTCTCGAGCCTGAGTTTCCTGAACCCCATCAGACGGTATACGATGCCCCCAGAGGCAAGATCGGGGTTTATGCTGCATTCTTTGTTTATGGGAATCTTAGGTTCCCATTGACAAAGTTTGTTTACCGTGTCCTTGAGAGGCACGGTGTTCATTTGACCGAGTTGCACCCCATGGCGATCGCCAAGATTCGCCACTTCGAGTGGGTGTGCCGGATTTTGGGCATCGAGCCCTATGTCGACCGCCTGATGACCTTCTATACTTGGAGGTGCATCCAGGGGTGGTACACGTTGACAACCCGGATTAAGGGTTTAAAGATCTGCGCGACCGAGCGCAGTCTTCGCTCGTGGAAGCGGGAGTTCTTCTTCATATCCGCTCGCGCCATCCCCATTGCCATGAAATTCAAGAACGGGCAAGCACTTCCCAGCCTTCACGCCTCCAACTACCAGGAGGCGGAATGGTTTGCGAAGATATCTCGGGTCCAATCTCCGGTTTACCGGTTTGCGGAGTCCGGGATGGTGATGCTGGGGATGAGCCGGGTGTGGAAGGCTGCGGATGCGCCTAAGATCCCAATCGTCCTCGAATACGGTTCGAACTCTGTTCCTTACGGTATGCTTTCTTTCTTTTTGTTGATTTAGAATTTCTTCTAACTTTTTTCCTGTTTATTTCAGAGGGGAACGACTTGCAGTCGCTCCTGAACCCGCGGGAGGCTGATGGTCCCACTCGGATGGGTACTCGCGCTCTAGACGAGAACGAGTTGCCCATCCTAGAACAAACGGCGGATCGGTTCGTGGAGGTCTATCCGCTAGGTCATGAGATCCTTAGCGCCCGTCGGCCAGGTAAGGCGCTGTTCGACCCTCGACCCCTCAATGTTGAAACCTCTGCTGGAATTCCTTTAATCGTATGTTCTGATGAGGAATCCGCAGATGGTCCTCCGTTGGTGCGGAAGAAGAAGGCTGCCGGCGGGAAGGGGAAGGAGAAGGTGGCCTCCACTGCCGATCCAGCGCCTCGGTCTGACTCGGAGACCGAGAGCGAAGAGGTGGCGGGGAATCCCGGTGGTGATAAGATCACCATTCCGGAGGCTGTGACAACTGTCACCGAAGAGCCCAGGATGACGACGGTGACCGGCGTGAAGAGGCCGGCTCCATCGGGTTCATCCCCGCCCGTCCGTACTTTCAGGCTCAAGAAAACCCGTAAGTACAACTTCCTTTAGCTTTTATCTTCATAGTTTGATATCGTTAAAACACTTATCTTCTTTACGCAGGTGTGGATGTTGACGCATTCCAGGGTGGAGCGCAGAGGAGTACCTCTCCGCCAATGACGGTAGGCTTGGTCAGCCTACCTGAGGCGTCGACCCAGGCGCCCGCGCCTGCTTCCGCTGGTTCAGTTGCTCACTCCTTTGAGCCGACTGTTCCAGCTGAGATGACGTCACCGCCGGCTGTGAGTGCTATTTTTACAGCATCTTTCACCGAGCCGGCGGTTACTTTTGCTGCGGAATCCGTGGCGGCGACCGCGGCGGCTGCTACCATGCCCCCGTCATCGGCCAAGACGGCCGATCCATCAGGTACGCATGGGGCTTCTCGCCAATCTCTGCCACCTTCCCATCTGCCTGACCTCTTGGATGGATTTCCGTTGGGTTCAGGTGATGGGTTCGGCGGCTATCGGCCTGTAATTGACCCTACAGGTGCGTAGGGTTCTTTTGGCCCATTTTATATATATATTTTCTTTATCATCTTTTCCTAACTGCTTTATGTTTTTTGCAGTGTCGGATTCCAATGAAGTGTATGTTCCACGATGGAACATTCGCCGAGGAACAACCCTTCGCACCCCTGTGGAGTGCGTGGAGTGGGCTCGTCACGCTGCTCCCAGTGGTGCGTTGGGGGAAGCCATGGCTAGCTACCAGGAGGGTAGGCTTAGCAATGAGCTTCGGGTTCTCCTGGCCCGGATGCAGCCGCGCGTCGAGCTGCTTTGTCGTGAAAACGACAAGTTAAAAGCAGCTCGCGTTAATGAAGTAGCTCAGGCGCGGGCTGTCCGGGAGGAGAACCAAAAACTTACCGCAGTGGCTGCGGAGAAGGAGAAGGCCTTCAAGGCCCTCGAGGTTGAAGTTCAGGCTCGACTTGAGGCCCGTTCCAAGGCTGCCCAAGCTGTTAATGAACAGCTTCGGCTGGCTAAGGAAACTGCAAGGAACGCAACCGAGAGGGCCACCAAGGCTGAAGCTGTTGCTGAGCCTCTACGCGTGGAGAATGAGGAGCTTAAAGCCAAATTAGAGGCTCTCCAGCAGGCTCATGATGCCTTGGCGATGGAAGACGCCAAAAAGCTCCAAGAAATCCTGGACCAGAGGGGGGTGCTTGACCATGCTGAGCGTAAGCTGAAGGGCGTCGAAGAGGCTGCGGCTAAAGAAGTGTTGCTTGCCAACCTCAACAAGAGTGAAGCCGATCGCGCCCGTAACGAAGCTCAAGCTGCCCTCCAATAAACCCTGGTTGCCAAGGAATGGCTTCTTCGAGAAGCGTTGTCTCAGGTAAGCTTTTCTTGTCTTTACGCTTTTCTTTGTAAATAGAAAAGGTTCTGATACTTGTATATTTTCTTGTAGGTTGTGCATCGGGTCTTTGCTGAGACCTCTTACGATGATGCTATGAGCGCAGCCCTCAACGCTTCTCACGAGGATGGGGAAAAGGTCGGCTTTCTGCTTGGTCTAGGGTTCGTTGAGAAAGGCATCCCGCCTTCCAACTTCCCTTTGTACAATGTTGATACTGAAGCTGTTTACGACCAAGCAGTGAATCAGTACGCCGCCTTCCCGCATCCGGTGATGGAGAAGGTGAATGAAGTTGCTACTGCTGATGATGGGCTAGCTATCCTTAAGGCTTTCCTTGAACTGCCACGCTCTACTGACGGTGCTGGTCCAAGTGGAAGTGGCCCTGAAGCCTGATCCTGAAGATCCCTTCCCACTGCTAAGATAGATTTAGCTTGTATAGATTTATTTTCTTGTAGGCGGGTAGTTACCCGGCCATTCTTGTAATGAATCATTGTGAAATATAAATCTTTGTGCGGGTAAGACCGCTTCTTTTATTGGATTCCTTGCTTTATAAACGTTATATGACTTGCATACTTTAGTTTAAATTAGCAATTTTCCAAGTGTAGAATAAGTTAACCTTTGAACGTGGTAGATAATAGGTTGAAGTTTTGCTTCCTCTTTCGTGATTGTGCGGGTAGGACCGTCACTTGCACTTAGTAGGATGGCTAAACTTTACCTGCGTCTAACCTGCGTGTAGGTTTTCCTCATCCTTTTTTGAGGATAAGTTAACCTTTGAACGTGGTAGATAATAGGTGTGAAGTTTTGCTTCCTCTTTCGTGATTGTGCGGGTAGGACCGTCACTTGCACTTAGTAGGATGGCTAAACTTTACCCATATCTGACCTGCGTGTAGGTTTTCCTCATCCTTTTGTTAGAAATTCTCTGTTTTGAATAATTTAACCGTTCGACGCGCGGTTGTCAATAGGTTAGTGTTCAGTTCCCTTTTTCATGATTCATGCGGATAGACCGGCACTTTCATTTAATGGGATAACTGAACTTTTCCCCTTCAACTGACCTGCGTGAAGGTTTGTCGTTTTTTGGGTTTATGCGGGTTTTGCCGCCTTCCCCATGCAACGACTTTCCACGTAATTATGCGGTGAAAACCGGCATATTAGTGTTGAATAGTTCATAAAACCGGCATATCAATGTTTTAAGGAGAATCATTTCCATTAGAAGTGGCTCTTGGCCTTTTCTTTACAAATTTGGAATTGATTTACATGCAAACTGTGTAAATGAGCTCCCTTCCATGTTGTTGGGATGGGAGTGCCATCGAGCCGATACGCATCTGGTTCGGGATCTCGTTCTTTACGCAGCATGTAGTCTCCATATTGAAGCTGGAATTTTATTCGTGTTTTCCCCAGCTGGGGTTCTACACGCATCAGCCTGCTCAGCGTTCATTGCGCCACGAGGTGCGCGAGCGTCCCATCTCTGACAAATGTTTCGACCATGTCCTTTACGTCTATACATTCTTCGGTGTTGTGGCCCTTTGTCCTGTGAAAGTCACAGTATTTGCTCCGATCAGCATTGTGGCGATGTCGGATTATTTGAGGCTTTGGCCATGGGAGCTCCTCGGTGGCGAATATCTCGGTGACGCTTTTGGTGAGCGGCGTCCATCTGGAGTTCTTATTTGACTGTACGTTATCCCTTCCGCCTAACCGATTTTGCAAGCCGGATGAGGTGTCAAAGTTTACCCTTGACTGCCAAATGCCTAGCTTTCGCTTTTTGTTTAATCGGGCGGTAAGGACGTTGTCTTCCCTTGTTTTCTGGGTGTAGAGGTTTGTGCTCTGTGGGAGATCTCTACCCAGTTGCTTCTCCGTTTCCGCGAAGCGTTTAGCTGCTGTCATGATGGCATCCCATGTGGATGGCATGCCATCTTTACCCGTTAAGGTGCGGATGAGCTCTGGGTCGTTCGCGCCCTGAATAAAGGCAGCGCGAACAAGATCTTCGCTAATGTTACCCAGACTTAGCTTCTTCGAATTGAAGCGAGTGATGAAGTCTAGCAAAGATTCGTCTTTTTCTCGAATGCACTTGAGGATTGTCCATTGCTCCTCAGTATACTTTCTTTGTTGGCTGAAGTGTTGGCTAAACTTCTGTTGGAAGTCTGCCCAGTCGTAGATGTGGTTGACCGGTAGACGATCGAACCACGCTCTAGCAGCCCCGACAAGCGTCATTTGGAACATGTAACACCACGTGGGTTCCGTCCAACTACTGACGGTTGCCCCCGCTATGAATCTGTTCAAATGATCATCTGGGTCAGATATACCATCATATGTGCCTATGCTGGACATTTATTTGGCACTTTTTGGGGCGATTGCTTCCGCAATGTCCCTTGCAAATTTGGACGTTCCCGCATTTGCAACGTTTGGTCTGAATGTTTTGGAGAAGTCTCGTGGACTTCCACCTGTGTTTTTTGGTTTGAAGGCTTGTCCAAAATGCCTTCTCGGTTGGGAGTCCGTTTCCTTACGCTTCCCTTTTGCCCTATGGCGAGGGTTCGCGTCGGAGTCGGACTCTGAGTCATCGTCCCAGTATTCTTCGAATTCGTCAGCCTGTTGGACGGAACGCAAGCGTTCGTCCAACTCAGCTTGGAATTCCTTTTGACGTGCCTCCGCCCATGCCTTAACTTCGTCGAGTGTTTGGCGGGGGAGTCTTGTTCGTTTCTCTAACTGGGTATCGGTGAATCCCAGTGAGCGATTATTTACTGCACTTGCCCCAGCTTGAGTAACTGGGGTAGTGTTCGTAAAATTTACTTCACTTGCCCCGGCTTGGGTAGCCGGGGTAGTGTTTGTAAAAACCGTGTTGCCGGTATTCCCCCCAGTAGCTGGGGTTGTGGTTACCGGAGTTTCTTTAACCATCTTAGAAGTTTGAAAAAACTGGAGAAAAATGTTCTAGCTTTATGCACGGATGACGCCAATGAAGAAACACTAACCGGACCCCGGGCAGATTACTGGTAACCTGGGGGTTAGATAGATGTTTCCCACGAGGGGTTAGACCCAGAGAAGATGGTTCTTCTGATAACCTGCAAAACAGACACCGTGAGCTTGTCACTGAGAAGGGGGGGGGGGGTTCCTCCTTGTGACCACCCTCCGGCGTGAGAATCAGACTAGATTGCTCTTTAAATATAAGTGTATATTAAGAGATTGCTAGAGCAGATATCAGGTATAATATGATGATACAAGATAAGATGAGATGATCATACCATTTGTGGTATTTATAGCCGAAGGTAGGTTTCCAATGAGGTGTGGCCGGCTGCAACAGTATTCCTGTTCCACCAACAGTGGCCTACGCACGTGCCCTGCTGGTAGTTGGTGGGTAGGCAGCGGCTGATAGTGACCAGGCCTGCTGTGTACTATTCCTTTTCCACCAACTGCCGGCTACGCACGTGGTATGGCAGTAGTTGGTGAGTAGGCAGCGGCTAATAGTGACATACAGTACAGGAGCATGCTGCTCGCCATACTGTTGTCAATAAGCTGTCGTATCTTTATTCAGATCTTTTTCCCATACCTCGTCAGGTACAGTACAGAAGATCTTCCCGTATCGTACGGACTGGCTTATTTGGGCGGGAGTATTCCCCCTCCCGCCCTTGTGCGGGATTGTTCCCGGCTTTGCTCATTCCCTCAGGTGACACTGAGTGATTGAGAGCTAAGTGCCTTGTGCGTGTAGCCTTGCTGCGCGGGTGGCCTTCCCTGATGGCTTGTATCCGAGGCTGCGGGGACAGGCGGAGTCCTTCACCATTGGGAGGCATTTCCTGCGGGAACAGCTTGCGTACTGCGCGTAAGGACGTCACGTCTCTGAGCATGGTTGGTCCTGCGGATCCAGTTGGTTTCTGCGCAGACGTCCCTCTTCAAGATGAGTCTGCGGGTCCAACTGGGCTCTGCTGGGACCTACCTCTTCAGAAACCGGTTTACTAACAATAACCAGTTATAACCGTTTGAACAATAACAAGTTACCTTTAGTAATCAATATTTTCAAAACCGGTTACCAATATACGCCCGAATATGGGTTGAAAAGCCCATAAACAAACATAAAAGGGCCATACATGTAACTTACCTCAGCTATATAATGACCTAACCACACCATCCCTGTTCCTATTCCTATTCCTATTCCTATTCATTCACAAATAATATCTGTAACCCTTGTAGAAGATGAAGCCGATGCCGGTGGAGATTTTCGGAGAGATGGAGGAGCAAGCCTCGTCGGTGGCGATGGACGTGGATGACATGGACGCACTCGATATCTTCGGTGAAGGTCCTCTCGCCGCCGTGGACCACCACCGCTTGGTTGATTGCGATTTCTTTAACTCCTTCGAAGACGATTTCGATGACGCAGATATCAACTGATGTTAATCCGTCAAACTGTTATCATTCGTATGCTTTGATTTTCGTTTTTGTGGTCTAGACTTTGTATTTTGTAGTATGGATTATGTTTTTAATCGGATTGGTATTAAGTGATTGTGACCTAATTGAGATTGTGAGTTTTGTTTGTTTATTGCTTATTGTTATTGTTGTTGCAAGATGATTTGATGTGAGAGAGGCTTTAATTGGGGGATACTTTAGGGTTTATTGCTTTTGATTATTGAAATAGGTTAAAATTGGTTATACGATTATGAATGTTTTTATGAGGAAATTTGAATGTTACTGGAATGATTTGACTCGATTAATTAATATATAGGAATATAGGATGAATCTTCGGGATGGGTAGAAATAGAAAGCGATTTTTGGTGTTTTGCTTATGTATAATTGCGGAGTAAGAAACATTATGACTGGATTAAGTAGACCGTTTTTTAGTCATTCTTTGAATGATAAATTAAGGGATGGAGATACGTAACGGAAAATCTAATATATGAAAGTTGTATTTAGAATGACGGGAAATAAAGATTTGTAATGATTCATTATGGATTGAATCTGCCGGAAGTTTTGGAAAGTTGGAATTAGTAAGTCTTATCTTATTTTTCGTTAGATTCGGGATGGGATATGGTTTAGAAGGATGAACCGGATATTAACAGTTACAACAAGATTTCATTCGTGAACAAAAATTCATTTTTTTATTTATTTTATAGACAAGGTATTGGCCTTATCAACAGTGTTGTTTGTTTGGGCACCTGTGATAGTTGTGGCTTTCGAGTTGTTGGCCATGCTGTTGTGTAAGCTGAATGCTTAATTTTGAGTCAAATGAATGTTTATGATCTCCAGTAATCTAGAAAATAAAGGATATTAAGCACTTTTGATTAGTTCTCAATAGCTGAACACAATCATTTGGAGGAGGGAAAATTGAGGAAGTATGTATTATTTATTGATCATGACCATAGTTATCAAATGCGAGAAGCGCTCTAAAGCGATGAAGATGCGTCTAGCGTCTAGGCGATAAGCGCAAAAAAAGCGTCCGATTTAAAAAAAAAGCGCACATTAATTTTTTTTTTAACTAAAGTTAAACATCTTAATAAGAAAATTGTACTTCCATCCCAGATCTTTTCTGTTGAATTGTGAGGTTCCAACATCAAACTGAGATTGAGAAGCCATTTGCTAACCGGAATATTAAACTTAGATAAGAGATAAGAAACAGAAAATGCAAAAGAAATAAGGAACAAAAAATAATTAAAACCTTATAAAATAATAATATTTATATAAAAATTATGATAAAATAAATATGTAAATAAAATGTGATACATAATAAATATGTATGATGTTACAGAATAAACCTATCTTAACATGAATAAATAAAATAAATATGATACACAAACAAGAATTATGGATGATGTTAATGGTAAATTACGTAAATATGCATTTTTTTAGGTAATCAGTTATTAATTTACGTAAATTTGACTATTTTTCAGGGAATCCTTATTTATTAGTTATTGATAAATCAAAAGAAATCAGAAAAAATAGCAAATTTCTCCAAAATGTTCGCTTTTTTCCTCGACCAACACTAGCCGCTAAACATTCGCTTTTCTCTGAAATTGCGCCTAGACGAGCGCCTCCGCCGCTTTTGATAACCATGACCATGACAATATCTTTTGGTTTGCAAATTGAAGATAAATTTCACCAACCATGAAAATGGTAGTGGTGGAGAGTATGAAGCAAACACTTGGTTTAAGATCTCTAGTTTGATCTTGCAAGTAATTGAGTGGTTTATTGTTTTTAAGATATCCTTTCCAACAACTCATTTGTATGTAAGTCAGTTAACTCTTCTAAGATCAAAACTAGAAAGGTTCAATGACCATACAAGTCGAGTTCATATGAACTCGAACATGTCTAAGAAAAGTACAGGCATGGCTGATTCTTGTAAACATGGCCAACTCAAGCTTGCAACTTGTATCCAGTTATGTCTTGATGAGCTTGTCCTTTAAAGCTTGATGATTTTGTGTGCTTATGTTTAATGAAATCTTAAATCATATGCCAATGATAATAACAATATCAAATTATACAAGTTTAAAATAATATGAAACTACCAAAGAAGCCAAGATTGAAAAGGGAGGAATCGAGGATGAGTTTGGGCATGTCTATTTGCTTATTTAACAAGAGGCCGGTACTTGCACAAGGCCAGAAAATGGAATTTTTCATGAGAAGCTTATGAAATAAGTAGGATGTCACACGTGTATATGCGAAGAATATATGCATTCGTGTAATTACTTAAGTTGAAATTAATAAAATTATAGATTTTATGGTATATTGAAAGAAATAATTAAGCATTTATTATTCGAACTTTAAAGTTGATGGAACTATATTTAACCTAAAAAAAGTCAACGATTCTTGCCAAAAACCAACTTCGTGTTTGATCATTGTTTCATATAGCAAAACCTTTTAAGTTTTAATCTTACGAGCGTTGGTTCACAACGTTTCGAAAGAAACTAGAATGTTTCAAAGAAACTGTACTATAAATAACTGAAATTAATTTCAATGATAACGAACATATAAAATGTGGTTGATGCATTTGTGAAAGGGATCGCAATGTTAAAAAAAATTATAAAATTACTTTTAGTTTATATGAAATTTAGCTTGAAAACATCAACTCGATTTGGATCTGATAAGTTTTTAACAAGCAAATTGTGACACAAGTTAAAAATGTCATACTAGCTAGACATACTAGTGTCATACGGGCCGTATGATATGACATAAATGATCATACGTGCCTATAACTATGATCATCATGTATGGTAGAGGCAAAATTCCTATAGGTCTATGAGGGGTAAATCATACAACTTGTATAATGTGTTTAAATTACAAAGTCACACGATCCGTATAACTTTTTATCATATCATGCAACTCGTATAACCTTTTTTTATCATATATACATCATGTATAATACAGTACACAAACACATCAGCTAATGACATGTCAATCAAAAAGTCATACAACCCGTATAATCATTTTTCGACTTCTCATATGGTCATCATATAATAAAAGAGAGTAAAGTGCCAAAATCGTCCTTGAGGTTTGATCATTTTTGCGACTTTCGTCCAAAAAACTTTTTTTGTGCATCCGGACCCTTGAGGTTTCCCAATCGTTGCCAATACAGTCCAAATCGCTAACTCCGTTAATTTTAACCGTTTAAATTAGGGGCAACATTGTAACACCCCAACCCGGAACGGGCTGACGTGTCACTATTACAGATATCAAATCAACGCCACAATCCAAAATACAACAAAAATCAATGCAACCTATGTCATATCATTAAACCAAAATGAATTAACTTTTAAAAGCTTGAACTTCATTATTTTCTCTCATCACTAATATCCCCGAGTCCCGGATTACCTGAAAACAAAATAAGAAATACAAAACAAGAAAATACGGTTGAGCCAAAAATTTGCCCAGTAACGAAAAGAACAATAGTACATGTAAAGACGGACATACATAAAACAAATATACATACTGAACTGAAACTGAAACTGAACTAAGTTGACACCAAAAAACCGATTCGAATACAAACTTGAAACCAACACCAAATCAGAAACAGACGCTTACCAAAAATCCGATCCACGACCGGAACATAATCAGATGCATATATATAGACATATTAAAAACATATCAGAACTATAACAGAAACACCCAGAGCCAGAAACAGAGGGGTACATAGTTAGCTAATCTATGCACCAATGAGATGGCACGTGTGGCGTACACACGTTGTTCCATTCCCCATAAATCAGAAGTCAGAAACAGAACAGAAACATAACAGAACTAGGATCGATCCATACGCCCCTAAGTGGCCCTAATACTTTACAAGTACTAGTTAAAGACGCCGTGAACTTTAATTACGCACCTTCACGACAAGTGCCTTGCCGTTGAAGCCCCAACGACAAGTCAGAAAATGCTTGGGTAACAGAGTACTAAAACTAAAAACATATAACTAAAATATATTATATAAAATAACTGAACTCAAAATATAACTGACGCGTAACAAAAATCCGTACTACAAAGTAACGGAATAGAGTCAATACTATAAGTAAACGAAAATAGAAACCGCACTACAAAGTGACGGACTATAATTAATACTAAGAGTAACAAAAACAGAAACCGTACTACGAAATATATTAATACTATGAGTGACAGAAAAACAGAATCCGTACACTACGAGAACGGTGAAAACAATATAAAGCTAAAAGAAGAGAAACACGGAATCCGTACTACGAAGGAACAAAATATAATACTATGAGTAACAAAAACGGAAACCGTACCTTAATCGATAAGCCAAATAGAAAAGCAATCTAACTCGTCCGCAACTAACCACAAGAACCTATAATCCCGTTACTTTTACATATTAGACTATTATATATTTATATCAAAGTTTAGTAACAGATTTAAGCTACTAGTTACCACTAATTCAGTTTGCGTATTTCCAAATAAAATAGACCCAATTACAAATTTTGTCCTTTAAAAAAAGCCAAATTACGGTTCGTGTCCTTTCCTTGCAGGCGGTGTCCTTTAAACTTTTTTTTCCTACAAGTTTTGTCCTTTACGCTAACTGGGTTAGAAAAAGTCAGTTAAGTATGACATGTGCCAGACATGTGATGGGCATAATTGTAATTTTAACAGGGGAATATATTATATATATTTTCTTTTCTTTCTCTCTTCTTTCTCTCTAAGCCATAAATTCCGGCCACCATAACAGCCACCACCGTCGGCCGTACAAAACAGTAAATAATAATAATAATAATAATATCATGTCCTAATGCCTCCTACTCCGGCCATCTCATCTTCCTCCTCCCTCCTCCTCATTGCTGCCGGAACCCTAGCCTTTGGCTCTCTCCTCTTCCTCTCCCGCCGCCTCCTCCCACCACCAACCTCCAACAGCCGCCTCCACCGCCAGTACCACACCAACCTCCCTCAACGCCGCTTCAACGTCCGCCGCCTCGATCTCAGCTTCCGAGTCGGCGCCGTTTTCCGGCAGCCGGAGAGCCCACCGGAAAAACGCTCAGGGGTGACGGTGTGGCAGGGGCTGGGTGATTTGATTTATTATAATATATTAATTTAATTTTAATTTAAAATCATCTCTGCACCATGAAGAACTAATCAATTGATTTCGATTGTTTTGGTATATCCGATTAGGGCAAACTGGTGTGGTTTGCCCAATTGATTCCAGTTGTCGTCGTCTTCCATCACCAGCACAGTCGCTCTAGATGCTGGTTCCGGTCCTGGTGAGTTTCATTAATTTTGCAATCGATGAAATTGGTTGGTTTTATGATTGAATTTTGTTGTTTACTTCGACTTTGGTCCTTCAGATAATGCTAGAGATTCTGAGAATGGCTCTTTTTGAAAGATGTTAACGCACATGGAAGAAAATTGCTTCTGAAGGGGGGATTCAATCGGTCATCGCATTCAATGATTTCGATTATTAACGACAGGTTATCTGAAGAGGTGCCATAAGATGAAAGAGAGGTTAGTCGTTGTGGCGAAGGAGACGACCAGATGCAAGCTAATGATATTTTGCCTTTTCAAGCCACTAACCTCAATCACTCCGGCACCAAGAACAAGGTATAGTGTTTATAAACTAGTTCAGGCCGCCACGTTCTTCGTCAACGAGAACGGAAGCATGGGTCGGGTTCGGGTGATAGGGATCGTTTGCGTTTGTGAACGGAAAATGTGGTGGCGGTTTGTGAGATGGAGAGGAGGTGGTGGTGGTGGGTTGAATGGAATCTGCAACGAGGTGGCCGGAATTTATGGTGGCCGGAATTTATGGTGATGGTGGTGGCTTAGAGAGAAAGAAGAGAGAAAGAAAAGAAAATATATATAATATATTCCCCTGTTAAAATTACAATTATGCCCATCACATGTCTGGCACATGTCATACTTAACTGACTTTTTCTAACCCAGTTAGCGTAAAGGACAAAACTTGTAGGAAAAAAAAGTTTAAAGTACACCGCCTGCAAGGAAACTTAGAAAAGGACACGAACCGTAATTCGTCTTATTTTAAAGGACAAAATTTGTAATTCTGTCAATAAAATATTAACTATAGTTCAAGTGTTGTTAACTCAAAAAGGAATATATGGTTCATAACTTTAAGGTACTCTGCATATAAGGTGGTAGGTGAAGGTGAAAATATTACTTTATGAACATGATATAAATAACCAGATTTGTGAAAACATATAAATTATTCATTGTAAACTTCTTTTACTTGGAAAATAATCGAATTCATTTAATTAATTTTATGTATAGAAAATCATGCCAGTTTCCTTCCAAAAAAACAAAGAGAAATAAATATCAATTTTTACATGTTTCAAAATCTTGGTTCATTATCAAATTCAAACTGCATGTAAGGTTACCTTCAACTGTGGCTATAACGGCGATGTCGGGTTTTGATTTCCAGCAAGTGTCGACGATGGTGGCTAACTTAAGACTCCGGCTAACAGAGCGGTGCTTTCCGCCAGCGGTGGTAACGCGTTTTTCGACGAACCAAGTAGTGGCGGCTGTTCCTAATTTCCGGGTGGCGTCGACTTAGCGAGTTCCGGTGGCAGCGGCTTAATGCAGAAACACAGAGAGCGGAGGCGAACGGTGGTGTGTGACTACCCGCGGCGTCAGCGAGAACTCGAGGTGGCTGCGGTGCCCGCGTTTCTCCGGCGAGTTGTAGGGATTACGGTGGTGGTGTTGACGGCAGGGAAAGATTAAGATTTATTGGATTTTTAATCAATGAACATTCGTTGGAATTGTTATCGTATGTATCTATATTAACGAATTTGAAACAAAATCAAATCCCGATATAGCCGTATGGTTTGTTGAGAATTGAGATAGCCTTACGTAAGTCGGCTGTGAAGAGATGCAGATCATGTGTTCTTCAAACTGGTTTTCACGAAATGGCAATAATGGTCCCTCTACTTTGTTTCATAATTAATTTAAACATTTACACTTTAACCCCTTGTGTTCTTATAATTATTATTTGATATTAAATATAGCATTTATATGTAAGTTATGATTTTTCGTTTATTAACGGTTCATCGGTTTATCAATCTTCAAACAATCGACATTTATTATTGTATTATTTTATTGTTTCGAAATTTGGGATATTACAAACATTGTCTTATTAACTTTATTTTATATATGCAACATTTTAATGGTTTACAATAGTTAAGGGGTTAAGATAAAATTATTAACAAACCTAAGGTGATTAAAGATGAAATGTGTGTCTCCTTGACCTTGTCTTTCCGGAACCATCTCCGGCCATCGTCTCGCAACTCCGCAAGTCTTAAACTCTCGAATCAAGATGGATATCGATCAACTAACTACACCTTTTGACTCAAAATCTGAAACCGAATGATATGAAACTGATTTGAACCCTCAAACGTATATTATTGCTACAATTAATCAAGCGGAAGTAAGGGAAACTCGGAATCGTGTTCAGACCTGTAAATACCGACACTACCCTGTTATCCAATTTTGCCCGCCGTCAAAAGCTTTCCGGCCAATCCCTTCGGAAATCGAGTCCAGCATCATTTCGAAGTAAGTTTACTGTCGATTTGCTCGCTTCCATTTACCGATTCAAAGCCCTATGATCTTGACTATCCTCTGTTACTTTTGTACTCGAATTTTAAAATTGAAAGTGTGGAAGGTGATTCTAGGGTTCAACTAGAATGAAGAAGATGAACCATTTTATCACTGGTTTCTTTTTAACTTGGTGCATTCCAAGTTGACCGGAGAAGGTGGTGATGACGTGATGTTGCTGATGGCTGGAGAAGGTGGTGGTGGCTGTCGGAGAAGGTACCGGTGGTCGGTGGATTTATGGATCGGCTTTTACTTAGGGAGTTTTTTTTATAAATAATAATAAAGTAATAATACTAACAATTATGTTTAGGTTTTTTTTATTGTTTTTTATATTGTTTTAAATAACTAGGTAAAAAGACAATATTGTCCCTAATTTAACGGATAATAATTAACAGAGTTAGCAATTTGGGCTACATTGGCAATAATTCGGAAACCTCAAGGGTCCAGATGCATAAAAAAAGTTTTTGGACGAAAGTTGCAAAAATGATCAAACCACAAGGACGATTTTGGCACTTTACTCAATAAAAGATAACAAATCTTATTGGAAAATTGGATTTTAATAATCTCTATTAAATGATATGACCGATAATAATCCCTATTCATTTTATCGTCACTGGCGGTCCCAAATTCAAAAAAGTTGGCCTTCAATGCCCCCCCGTTAAAATTGACTTAACGGCATTATAATTTTTTCTGAATTTTAAACCAATGTTTTAGGGTTTTTGATTGTTAGGAGGATACGAGTCGATTGGTGTAAAACATAGTTCAAAACTGTGCTTCAAAATGATGAAACAATACTTTAATTCGGGTGTTTGAACTTACAATTAACCAAAATCAAGTCGTTTGAATCATTGTTTGGAGCTAAGTTTTATATCATTCAACTCGTATCTTCCTTTCGATTAATAGCCCTAAAAAGTTAGTTTGAAATTCAGAAAAAAAAGTATAACGTCGTTAAGTCCTTTTAAACGGGGGACCAATGGGGGCCAACTTTTTTGAATTTGGGACCGCTAGTAACAATAAAATAAATAGGGATTATTATCGGCCAATAACATTAGATAGGTATTATTAAAATCCAATTTCCAATCTTATTTTAAATAATTAAATTAATAATATTAATTAATTATTATTTGGAGGGAGAATGTATAAAAGAGCAAGAAAATCGGAAAAACAAAAGGAGGAAGCCGTGGTTTCCGTTATCGTCGAATCCACAAAGCTCGCACGCTCGCACATGAGATCACAAAACACAAACATTCCGATCAAATTAGGGTTTCCGGTCACATTACGACGGTAAATCACGACGGAAACGTTGCCGGAGGTTTTTTATTTCACCGTCACCGTCATTACAACTCTCTGCAGCAGCGTTTCCCCCATTCAATTAACCATGTCACAACATTCATTCCTTACCTATTATTATTCATTAATAATAATAATAAACGCAATTTAATCAGCATTCGTTTATCGTCACACCAGATCTCCACATTGTAATTAACATTTAACACGATCGGTGGCATTTTCCCCAAATGGTGAGTCCAATTTTAACCTAATTTTGTTACCATCATTATATTGTTAGATGTATAATTTTATAATAATGATTAATATTTAATAAACTTTTGTAATGAATGCTGCAGTCTACTGCATCTAATATTATAGTTGGAACTAAAGTCTGGGTGGAGGATCATGAGATATCCTGGATAGACGGTGAGGTGTTAGAAATCAATGACAAGGAATTAAAAGTACAATGCTCATCCGGAAAAGAAGTACGTTTTTCGGTTATTAGTTTATAGCTTTAGAATTAGGAAAACAGTTACTGATGCAATTGTTAATTTGTTATACTATAGATTGTAGTTGTTTTGTCGAATGTGTATCCGAAAGATCCCGAGTTTCCGGAAGGTGGAGTGGATGATATGACAAAGTTGGCTTATTTGCATGAGCCCGGGGTTCTACGAAACTTAAAATGTCGCTTTGACGTGGATGAAATTTACGTGAGTACATATTTATGTAGCTTATGATTGAAAGAATATATAAATGCTGAATTTTATAACTAGAGCTAAATTTGGGTCACATACTGGTTTTGCAGACTTACACAGGAAATATTTTGATTGCGGTGAACCCTTTTAAACGAATACCAAATTTATACGACAAAAGTGTGATGGAAAAATATAGAGGGATGGCTCTTGGTGAATTGACTCCACATCCTTATGCGATTGCTGATATGGCATACAGGCATTTTTCTTTCCTTTTTCTTGTCTTGTGTCAGTTTGTTAATGAACAGTAACAATATAGGCCTGTAAAGTTTACAGTGTAAACAAATCGAACTTTCAGTGAACCATGTGACAGGAAGTTTGTTTATGTTTGTTCATTTAATTAACAAACGTACATAACATGGAAGTTGATCATTTATTATACGTACATGAACACATATCTTGTTTGTTCATTTATGTTCGGATATGCCCGTTCATTTATATCTATTCATCTGTGTTTATTCGTTTAAATACTGGTTCAAATATATTTTTTACGAGTATTGATTTAAATAAAGTTGAATTTCGTATTTGATAAACCTTATTTGGATATATTTGTTACTTTTGAACTAGTGGATGTGATGGTCATGGTATTTTAGGCTTTAACTTGGGAATACACTTATTTTGGTAGGTGTTTGTTTATGTTCGTGAATTTTCATTTAGCATATCAAAAAACAAACATAAACGAATATGTTCGATTTCTTAATGAACGAACATGAACTAGAAAATCCGTTTGTGTTTGTTTGTTTGTTCGGTTAAAGCTAAACGAACGCGCATGAACAAGGACCGTTTGTTTCAGGCGTGTTCAGCCGTTTCTTTTTCTTCCTCCGTGTGCCAATGGCCAATTTATTAATGAATGGTTGTGTAACGTGTCAAAACGGGCCTAACTGAGTTGGATTCTCCCATTTTTTATGTATAATTTGTGTGTTCTATATGATTGAAACAATGTTTTTATATTAGAATCTAACTTTTAAATAAAGGGATTTAGTGGGTTGTACGCATTAAAGAAATACCATAGGCTGATTTTGAACCATTTGAACTGTTAGAAATAACCTGTAACCTGAATGGACCCTTTTGTAGATCATAAGTATATGGCTCTCTAATTATTAAGTTTCAAAATATTGTTATATACAAATAAGGACCTTTTGAAATGCAGGCAGATGGTTAATGAAGGAATAAGCCAGTCAATACTGGTGAGTGGAGAAAGTGGTGCAGGTAAGACCGAAAGCACAAAAAATCTTATGCAATATCTTGCTTATATGGGAGGCCGGAGCGGATCTGATGAAAGGAGTGTGGAGCAGCAAGTTCTAGAAGTATGCTATATTTATTTAAAAATATTATGCATGTTGTCACTTAAAGGTGACAGTTTTGAATTTTGAGTTTTGCATATAATTATGTATGAGTAATTCGGGTTATGTTTTCTCTATATAAGCTAATAATCTTTGAAGAATTAGCTTAAAAGACCATGGTTCAAATAGGTCAATGGTCACCCAAAGTGTATTTTAGTGCATAACAATAAAAAGTATATTTTTTTTGGCAGTCTAATCCGGTTTTAGAGGCATTTGGTAACGCCAAGACAGTCAGGAACAACAATTCAAGGTTTACAACCGCTTTTTGTATTAAAAGTTTCAAATACTGAGTGTGTTTTTGGTTATTTAACTAAAAATTTCTGTTATTGCAGTCGATTTGGTAAGTTTGTTGAGCTCCAATTCAATGAATTTGGAAAGATATCGGGAGCTGCTATAAGAACTTATTTGCTGGAAAGATCACGGGTTTGTCAAGTGTCTGACCCTGAGAGAAGTTATCATTGCTTTTACATGCTCTGTGCTGCACCACCTGAGGTAGTAATCAGTTATGTGTAAAATTAAATTCTGAATATTTTTGTGTGTATACATTCTGTTTGGACTTTTGGTAGTATGTCATTTATCTTTTGACTGGATTATGCTTTCTTGAGCTCATATCTTTTGATTTCTACTACCTTCACTGGTGCATTTTCAGGTGTCTGGAAAGTATAAACTGGGGGACCCACGAACGTTTCATTACCTTAACCAATCAAATTGTTATCAACTCACAGGAGTTGATGAGTCTAAAGAGTACCTTGCAACACAACATGCCATGGGTGTTGTTGGGATCAATTCTGATGAGCAGGTATTTATCAAAACATGTGATATTTTGTCATATTGTGTAAAAATGTGTAATCTAAAATGTTTTTTTTAGGCTTGTAAACGAACCGGATGAACACATTCGGCGCATGTTCGTGTTAACTTTAACCGAACAAATGATCGAGTTCGGACAATTAAACGAATGAGATTTTCTTTTTAATATTTGTTTGAAAAAAAATCGAGCGTGTTCATGTTCATTTATTAATACTATAAACGAACGAACATAGTTGAACTTAGACGAGCAAGCATAACCGAGTGAACACAATTAAAAGTGAACATGAACGTCAATCTGTTGGGCAAGAAAAGTCAAATAAACAATAAAATCTAAACCAACAAACATAAATGAACATGAACGAACGGGCATAAAGCGGTCACGAACGTATGAATGAAGGAGACTTGCGTTCATGTTTGTTCGTTTAACTAAATGAACAAATAGTTTTGTTTATGCTCGCTTGTTTATTAAATAAACCAACATAAATGAACTTCCAACCAAGCGGTTTATGAATAGTTCACTGAACTTTTGGTTCATTAACAGGCCTAGTTTTTTACTTTTACAGGAAGCTATATTCCGTGTTGTTGCTGCAATTCTCCATTTAGGGAATATTGAGTTCACTAGAGGGAGTGAACCAGACTCATCTCAACCTAAAGATGATAAATCTCGTTTTCATCTGAAAACCGCAGCTGAGCTTTTCATGTAGTTCGTCTTTATAATTTTTTTTCCAATTTTTTCTATTCAAGAAAGCGTTTCTTATAATGTAGACATGTTCTGTTTAGGTGTGATGAGATGGCTCTTCAAGAATCTTTCTGCCAGAGAGTGATGGTAACTCGTGGTGAGAGCATTAAAAAATCTCTTGATCCAAATTCTGCAGCTATCAGTAGAGATGCTATGGCCAAAATTGTTTATACAAGATTGTTTGATTGGTAAGTTTTATCTTACTGAAAGATTGACTGTATGTTGAGGTGGCGATTTTGACCCGTTTACTAATGATTGGGTTTATTTGGCTTGTGTTTTCATCTCAAACAAGTCAAATGGGTTGAACGGGTCAAACAATTTGAAAGTCCTCCAAAAGGCTATACTTAATGTATACAACCTCCTAATATTAGGCTTATAAACGTACCGAAAGAACACAAACATAGCATGTTTGTGTTTGTTCAATTAACTTTAACTGACGAACACGAGCAATTGAATGAACATGGTTTTTTTGTTTGTGTTTGTTCATTAAGAAAACGAACATGTTCGTGTTCGTTCGTGAACAATGTAAATGATGGTTTTGATGAACATAACTGAACATAGATTAACGGACATAACTCGGCTAAAATTAGTTAAAAACTTAAAAGTATTGTGAAGCAAAATGTGTTGGGCCTAAGAATTATTTAGACTATACTAAGTTGTAATGGGCCAAAACATGTAAATAAATATATTAATGAATGCAAAACGAATGAACTTAAACATATGTAAACTAACAAACACAATTAAACGTAAACGAAAGAACATAAACAAATTTAAATGAACAAATGAGACAAGTGTTCATCTTCAAACTTTCCACCAAACGGTACACTAAACATTCGGTTCGTTTAGAGGCTACCTAATATTATTTTTGTAAAGTAAAAAGTAAGAGAATGGACAAGAAAAGTTGTGGGTCAACCCAACCAAACCCGTTTTGTTCATTTTTAAAATGGCATGTTTTTCCCCGTTATCCAACCAGTTTGGCCTGCCTATCTTGCCACATCACCATACTTTACCCCCCCCCCCCCCCCCTTTTTTTTGGGTTTATAGCTCAAGATCTTTATTGCATCACCCAGGATTGTGACCAGGATTAATAATTCTATTGGTCAAGATGCAAGTTCAAAATTCTTGATTGGGGTTCTGGATATTTATGGATTTGAGAGTTTCAAGACGAACAGGTGCTTAACTGGTATGCTTTTGGTTCATCATTTAAAAAAAGGTTAATGATTCCATTAATACATAACTCTAAATTTGATTTTTGGCTCATTATGATTTGCCTAAAGTAAGTTATGGAAACAAATTTTAGTGTGAAACTATGTTGTTTGCTTGACAGATATATAAGTTGCTGATTTTTTTAATTAGTTTTAACATAAAAGTTAATTGGCTGTATGCAGTTTTGAGCAGTTTTGCATCAATCTGACTAATGAAAAACTCCAACAACATTTTAATCAGGTTTGTTTATTTAAGCATGTTTTTAAAATTTTAAAGCATGTATAGTAGGTTAATCTGGGTGCTGGTAAAATGTGTTTTTCGCAGCATGTCTTCAAAATGGAGCAAGAAGAATATTCCAGGGAGGAAATCATTTGGAGTTATATCGAGTTTGTGGATAATCAAGACATTCTAGATCTCATTGAAAAGGTCCGTGTTCGTTTTTTTCAATCTAATTTAATGCATAAAACTGTAAATCATTTTATTATAGGCTATTGTTTACTATTGTAATAAGAAAAATATTGTAACTTTCATTATAAAAAGTGTTAACTTTTTTGGACAAACAGGGCTGTCTAGAAAGCTCGAAGTTTGCTTGAGAAAAGCTTGGCTCGAAAAAAGCTCGCTGGCAAGCAAGTTGAGGTCAAGCCAGGGTTGGTTTGGCTCGTGGCTCGCTCGATAATTGGCTCGTTTAAACAAAACCCCAATTTTTATTATATACGCAACAATACTAGTAATAATAAAAATAACAATAATAATAACATATAAAATATTACAAAAAAAACAAAAATAGTACATAGTATTTTGAATCTGCATTTCGATCTATAAAAGGTAAAAAGGAAAAAAATCTAAAATTTTAAATGTAAACAAAAATATTTTTATTTGCCTGTTATATATCAATACATGTAAACAAAAATTTAAAATATTTTAACGAGGTGGCTCGAGCTAATTACGAGCCGAACTCAAGATCGACTTTTCAGCTTGTTAAAATAAACGAGTCGAGCTGAGTCGGCTCATTTAAGTTTGAGGTCTAGCCTGATTTCAACATGGCTCGGTCGTTTACAGTCGTAACCCAATCCACCAGCTCTAGCAGTTTGTATAATATTCTTTTCTAATCTAGCTTTTGATTGCTTCAGAAACCAGGGGGAATCCTTGCTCTTTTGGATGAAGCTTGGTATGTATGCATTTTGTTTAAATAACAGATGTTTTTATGTAATTAATACTTATTAATGTTACTTAGTGGTTCATGGTGTTATGGCATGCTTTGTTAAGTAATGAGCCACCTTTTATGATGAACTTTAATAGCCAAAACGTTGTGTTTAAAATTACAAAACTGACCCTGTCATGTCTATTCCATGCAGCATGTTTCCAAGATCCACTCATAATACCTTTGCTGAAAAGCTTTATCAGACGTTTAAAGATCATAAACGATTTACCAAACCGAAGCTATCAAATACAGACTTCACCATTTGCCATTATGCTGGTGATGTATGTATATTTTCTTTTATTGCATAGTAATAACTAACATAAATACGTATTGTTATTAATGGGTGTTGGTTTTTCACTTTGAAAGTGATTATCTGCGATTTTGAATGAACAAAATTAGATATAAGATAATCAGCTTCAAAATGCAAATCCAATCAACCGTTAATGCATTTGTATGTAGACAAAGTGCAAGATATTTGATATTTTTATATTTATTTGAAGTACTTTGTTATAGGTCACCTATCAATGTGACTTCTTCTTGGATAAAAACAAGGACTATGTTGTTGCTGAGCATCAGGCTCTCATGAATGCTTCTAAGTGTTCCTTTGTATCAAGCTTATTCCCACCTCTTGCACAAGATTCATCAAAAGCTTCAAAGTTTATATCAATCGGTTCCCAATTTAAGGTCTTTAACTTTTCTACATCTATCAGCCCACCATTATTCTTGCATTCTATAAATGGGTTGATTTGGGGTGTGTTCTATCCCAATTGGGTTGCAGAAAAAAACTTAGCTATGAGTCAAATGGGTTGCCTTGAAAGTTGACCAAAGTACATCTTTAATGCTTACAAGTTACAACCTCCCAAGTCATTTTGTTCAAAGATTTATCTTATTATTGTAATAATGTTTATTTTGTGTTAAAAAGGTTTATAGTAATACATGAAAAGTGTTTGCAGGTCAACCCTGACAAGACCATTTCAACCCATTTCAGAAAGTGACTATTTTCAACCTAAACTCGTTTTGACCCATTACTCGCCTGCCCGATAAGGGTGTGCATGGTTCGGTTTTGGCCCAAAACCGTAGTCACAACCAAAAGTTAACCAAAGAACTAGAACCAATCGGTTATGGTTAAGTCGATGATGGCTAATGGTTTTAGAAGTTGAACTGGAATTGGTCGTGAGATGTTTGGGCTTGACCAAAATAACCCAAACAATGCTTTACTAAATATCCAGCAATGTAATTGGGGTTGAAAATTTTTTAGGAATCCTTATAATATCCCGGTCCATGCAATGGTTTTACTAAATCTTCAGTTATGGATTGGTCAAAGGTAGTGGTTTGGGCCGGTTAACCGTGTTTTTACTAATTAATTTGTGGGTCGGTTCGGTTTTTAAAAAAAGTCAACTGACCCATCAGTTTTTGGTTAGGTTTGGTTATATTGGCTCGGTTATATAGGTTCGCTTAATTCGGTTTTATGCACACCCCTAATTTTATAGTCTAGCTCATCTTGGAATGTTTCATCTTAACAGCAACAATTGCAAGCATTGCTGGAGACACTGAGTCACACAGAGCCACATTATGTTCGTTGTGTCAAACCAAATAATCTTTTAAAGCCTGAAATCTTTGAGAATCCGAATATATTACAACAACTTCGATGCGGCGTAAGTTTAGCACTTCTAGGGTTTTCATGTATTCAATTTTATATACTTTTTCTTGCATATTGAGGCCACAAGTAGGCAACCGAACAAACGAACGAACATGTACCCTTAAACGAATGAATTTTCTTGTTCATGTTCATTCGTTCATAATATTTTAAACGGATGGTTCACGAACATAAATGAACACCTACCAAAAGTAAATGTATTCCCAAGTTAAAAGTCTAATATATCGAGATCATAACATCCAGTAGTTCTAAAGTAAACAAAGATATTCAAATAAACGTTTTTTAAAGACGAAATGCAAATTGACTTACAAATTAATATCAGTAACAAATTTATTTGAACCAATATTTAAACGAAGGAATATAAATGAATGTAGAGTTAGATACAATCAAATTGGCATAACCGAACGTAAAAGAACAAACAAGACATGTGTTTCGTTTACAATGAACAAAAAGTTGTGTAATGAACGAACTTCCAACCGAACATTCACTAAACATTCGATTTGTTTAGAGGCCTAACCACAAGTCATGTTATTTCAGGGAGTTATGGAGGCAATTAGGATCAGTTGTGCGGGTTTCCCTACTCGTAAACCGTTTCATGAATTTATAGAACGTTTCAAGATTCTTTCACCTGATGTTGTATCATATAGGTAGTACCATTGACTTTAATGTACTTAAACATAATTTTAATAACAAATACTTATCTGTGTTTAACTGTAGTGATGAAATAGAGGCTTCAAAGGTACTCTTAAAGAAGGCGGACCTTGAAGGGTATCAGGTACTTGAAAGATTTTCTTTTTAAGTTGCAGTTTATGTGCTAAGTTTTATATGGTGTGAATATTCTTACAGGTGCAATGTTTCTGATTAAAACTCTTGCAGATTGGTAAAACGAAAGTGTTTTTAAGAGCGGGACAGATGGCAGAAATTGATGCTCGTAGAGCCGAGGTTTTAGGCAGATCCGCTATCAAAATTCAGAAAAGGTTTCGTGGGTATTCTACGTGCAAGAAGTTTATCTTGTTACGATCTTCAGCTGTACTTATACAAACTATTTGTAGAGGTATACACAACTATTACCTTTCTAGCAGTACAGTTTCTGGTTAAAATTGTTCCAAATGGGTCGGATTGACCTACACACATTCTTTCCAGTTTTAAAAAGAATTACTTATTATTTCGAAAACACTGTTATATCTAATCTTTGAATAGAATGATTTTGGATGTTGTATGTAGGCTTGTAAACGAACCAAACGAACACGAACGGAGAATGCGCTTGTTAGTTCGTTTAACTTTAACCGAACAAACGGTCGAGCAAGAACATTTAAACGAATGGGATTTTTCTGTTCATGCTCATTCGTTAAAAAATCAACTTTTCGTGTTCGTTTATGTTTTAACAATATAAAGTAACTGGCATATTGAGGTAAAACTAGTTAAAAGTAATGTGAAGAGAAAATGTTCACGAACATAAATCTTTTAGCTAATGTTTTTTTGTTCAATTCATTTGAGATAAAACACAACCCAAACTGGCCTTTTAATAAGTGAACGGATCAACTGTAACATTTTATAGGGAAAGTTGCACGTCTTTGTTATGAGCGTCGAAGGAAACAAAGGGCATGTTTGAGGATTCAGAAAAACGCACGCATGCATCGTGAGAGAACTCGTTACAAATACATGAGTTCTTCAGTTATTTTTATTCAAAATGGAATGCGTGGAATGGCTGCACGCAATGCATATAATCATAAAAGGAATACAAAAGCAGCAATTGGTATCCAGGTATAGTCTTTGACTTAACAATTTCTCCACAGAATCATACTTACTGTATTTATAACTGAACTGCAATGCACAAAACTGTCCATAATACCAAATTTCATATTTACCATTTTCAGTTTTTGTATAAAGGTGTTGGATATGAATCTGTTTTGACTTGTTACCCAACACATCCATTTTGCCACGTCTAATTTAATCATCTAGTATAAAGGCCCAGTCATAGGCTTTTTTTTCTTAAATTTATATTTCTCCATGATGAACTTGCAGAGTCAATGTCGGCGACATTTAGCCCTGCATCGTTATTTAAAAATGAGGAAAGTAGCAGTTTACACGCAGTCTATTTTAAGGAAAGACTTGGCACACGTAGAATTAAGAAGGCTTAAAAAGGTGACTCGAGATTTAATGACATCTTTCTCTTCCAAATTATTATTTGTTACACCAAATTCTACATATTTTTAAATTTCTAATACATTGATGTGGAAGTTGGTTTCAACACTCTTTTTTTTTGCATGCATAAATATGTATTGTTGTAGATTGCAAGTGACACTAGTGCTCTCCAAGATGCCAAATCTAAATTGGAACAAGAAGCCAAAGAACTGGCCATGCGATTGCAGGAGGAGGAACGCAATAGGGTAAGTATACTTTCAGCCAAATCGAAACAAAAACCAACGGTTTCGTTTATGTTTAAGCTTGGTTTGAGCTCAAAACCAACCATGCACGCCCGCGATGGGCATGTGGTTGGGTAACTGGTCACAACGGGTTCAGTTCAAACCCCTAGACTTTATGGTATGAGTCAGGTTGACCCGAAACAATATTTGTTGACCTTTTTGTTTCTGTAGGCTGAGATGGAGGAAGCAAAAAAGAAGGAAACTCTGAAGCTAGAGTCTGCTGTAAAGGAGATGGAAGCTCAAATGGTGCTTAATAACCTTCTAACAATATGTTCTGCTTCTTGATTCACACACAAAACACTAAAAAATATATTACAAATTTTGGTTTTAATTTATTTTTGATTGTTTGATCTGCTTTGATTGTTTTAGGCTGATATGGCGGAAGCTAAAAATAAGGAAAATGCAGAACTGCAGTCTGCTATAAAAGAGATGGAAGTTAAATTGGTGATCTATTATGTTCCAAGAACTTTTATTTCTTGTCACATAAAAAGGATTTTTAGTTTTGACAATATTTTCTTTTTGTTTGCTTTTGAATGTTTGAAATGCTTGCAATTGGTGCTTCATACATTTCTAAAAAAATGTTCCGCTTTTTGTTTCATGATACATTGAAAAAAAAAGATTACAAAATTTGGTAATAATTTATTATACTTTTGTTTATTTCTGATTGTCTGATCTGCTTTGAATCTTTTTAGGCTGATATGGAGGAAACCAAAAGTAAGGAAAATGCACAACTGCTGTCTGCTATCAAAGAGATGGAAGTTCAGTTGGTACACAAAAAGGAATTATAGTTTTGACATGATTTTTTTTCCTTTTGTTTGCTTATGATTGTTTAACATGCTTTCAAAATTTGTAGGCTGAGATGGAGGAAGCTAAAAATAAGGAAAGTGAAAAACTGCAGTCTGCTATAAAAGAGATGGAAGTTCAATTGGTACTCGCTTTGTGACACACAAAGGATGTAATTATGAGATCACCAACAAAAACTTGTTTTTTATAACCTTTTTTTTTGTGCATCCATTTCTAGGCCAGCATGGCGGAAGCTACAAATGAGGAAAAGGCCAAATTGCAGTCTGCTATAAAGGAAAAGGAAGCTGAATTGGTGATTTGTTCCTTTTAATAACTCGTTCTACTTCTTAACGCACCAAAATATAAAATCAGATTACAACTGTTTTATTTTGTTTGTAGTAGTTTGATTTGGCTTTGATTTTGTAGGCTGTTATGGAGGAAGCTAAGAAAAAGGAAACTGCAGAGCTGCAATCTACTATAAAAGAGATGGAAGTTCAATTGGTACTCGCTTTGTGACACACAAAGGATGTAATTATGAGATCACCAACATAAACTTGTTTTGTTAACTCTTTTTTTGTGCATCCAAATTTCTAGGCCGGCATGGCGGAAGCTACAAATGAGGAAAAGGCCAAATTGCAGTCTGCTATAAAGGGAAAGGAAGCTGAATTGGTGATTTGTTCCTTTTAATAATTCGTTCTACTTCTTAACACACAAAAAATCAATTGCAACTGTTTTATTTTGTTTTTAGTAGTTTGATTTGATTTTATTTGATTTTGTAGGCTGTTATGGAGGAAGCTAAGAAAAAGGAAACTGCAGAGCTGCTATCTGCTATAAACGAGATGGAAGTTAAATTGGTACTTCATAATACTTTTGATATGTAAAGCAAGAAATAAGATATTCTAGACTTAGGCTTGTAAACAAACTGAACATTCAGGGAACCGCTTGGTGGGAAGTCCGTTTGTGTTCGGTTTTTTAATAAACGAATGAACATGAACAAAGTTTTTATGCTCATTTAGTTGAAACGAACGGACATGAACACGTGTCATGTTCGTTCATATATGTTTGTTATTTATGCTCATTCATTAATATACTCATTTAAATGATTTAGGCCATTACTGCATAGTTACATTTTAATAGTTTTTTAAGTCCAACACATTGTTGCCATTTACTTTTAAATTGTTTAGCTCACTTATCGTCGTTCATCTATGTTCAGTTATATTTGTGAACTGCTCGTTTATACAATTAACAAATGGACATAAAACACGTTCATTTCTTAACGAACGAACGCGGACAACAAAACCCCATTCATATAATTCTTCGTGCTTGATTGTTTGTTAGGTTAAAGTTAAACGAATGAAAGGACACAAACTTACTTCGTTCATATTCATTCGCTTCCTTTACAAGCCAACCTAGAATGCAAAACTTTAGGTTTTACTTAATTTTTACATTTGTTTTTTTTTGTTTTTGAGTTGTTGAAGTGCTAAATTTTTGTAGGCTGAGATGGAAGAAATTAAAAATAAAGATACAACAGAACTGCAGTCTGCTATAAAAGAGAAGGAAATTCAATTGGTACTTGATAATATTTTTGATACATAAAGCATAAAATATTATTATTTTTTCTGTTTTAATTAGTTGAATTGCTAAAATTTTGTAGGCCGAGATGGAGGAAACTAAAAGTAAGGAAAATGCAAAATTACAGTCAACAATAGAAGAGGTGAAAGCTCAATTTCAAGAAACCAAAGAACTGCTTGATTCTACGAAGAAAGAAATGGAGCAAGCTCGTGCTGCTGACAATGAGAAAATTGAAGCACTTACTACTGACAATGAGAAACTCAAGGTTGACTTTTAAAATCAAATATGTCTTTTTATACAACAATATAATATGTTATATGCAGGATGTGGTTAGTTCATTGGAACTGGAAACTAGTGAAACACAGAAGAAATATGAAGAGACCAGTAAGTTAAGTGAAGAGAGGTTAAAAGAAGCTATGGATGCAGAAGCAAAGATAATTGATTTGAAGCTTGACATGCAAAGGTTGTATATTACATTATAAGGTTATTATTTTTCACTTTAAATCCGAGGAAATGAGTTTCTTACTTATAAGCTTTTTTTATTTCTTTTTTTAGTCTTCAAGAAAGGATTGCTGACATGGAAGCAGAAGACCAGATTATAAGGCAAAAGGTAATGTTAAAGGACCATGCCAGCTGCCACGTCACTTTCTTAGATAAGCTAAAATGACAAGTGTTTAATTTTCAGGAAGGTCACAGTGGCAGTCCTTCAAAGAAGTTTGATAGCAACTTGACACAATCCACCATAGGAAGGGAGCGCGTATGTTTTTACATGATTTTTTCACATATATTTCTTTAATTTATTTTTCATCTAATTGTATTTTTCCATATAGGAACTGGTTGATAATGTTATGAAAACTGCTACACAAGATTTAGGATTTTCTCAAGGGAAGCCGGTTGCTACATATGTTATATACAAAAGTCTTTTGCACTGCAAAGCTTTTGAACCAGATATAACTACCATTTTTGATCGGACCATCCAGATGATGGGTTCTGATATAGAGGTCTGTGTTTATATAATTTTACCTTTGACATTTATATAATTAGTAATTAGATTATGTTATTACATATTTTTCAGAAAAGCGAAGAAATTAAACATATGGCTTATTGGCTCTCTGTCACATCTACATTGCTGTTTTTGATTCAAAAGACTTTAAGTCCAAGTCCTCCTAAACCTCAGCAGCTGACATCATTATTTGGAAGGATGACACAAGTACTCTTTGTTTCTAAATACAAACTCGTTTTCTTACTGGTCAGGTGTGTTGGGTAATGGTTGAAGCATTTCAAGTTGAAATGGGTAGGCTTGTAACGAACCGAACAAACATGAATGGGCATGTTCATGTTTGTTCATTAACTTTAACCGAACACGCGACCGAACACGAACATAATTTTCTTGTCCGTGCTCGTTCGCTAAGAAAATGAACGTGTTCTTGCTTGTTTATGTTTACACACGGCCGAACTTAAACAAACATAAACGAACAATCATAAATGCACATTAATGAACGAACAAGACAATCTGTTCATGTTTGTTCGTTTAACTAAATGAACAAAAATGATTTTCGTGTCCGTTCGTTTAAAGGTCTAATCAAAGGTCATTTTATTGTACGGGGTGGTTTGGCTGCAAACACTTCTGTTGATTTTTATAAATAATCATGACTACAAAACAATATTATTACAATAATAATCTAAATCTTTAAATAAAATGATTAAGGAGTTTGTGTGCATTAAAACTCAACTTCTGGCAAGTTTCAACATGTTTGACCCATTTGCATGTAAAGGGTGAAGATTTTCATCTTTCTTAGTGAATCATTTCTATACAGGAAGTTAAGGGGGAGAGGGGTTAATACATCTTGAATCTCATTGAACTAAAATTGGTGGATTTATGGGATACTTTGATTTATTAGAATTGTTATTATATAATATTTTTTAATATTTGTAGGGATTTAGATCAGCATCGATCATTAGTATAGTGTGCCACGTGGAAGTCAAGTACCCAGCTTTGCTTTTTAAGAAACAACTTGCTACATATGTTGAAAAATTATATGGGTTTATTCGTAACAACTTAAAGCGAGATTTGTCACAACTTATAGCCTCTTGTATTCAGGTACCATATGTTTATTATAAGTTTTATTGCAATTCAAACCATCATATGTTGTTGTATATGGTGCTAATATTTGCAATTTGTAAACAATTCAGGCACCAATAACATCAGATGGTAAAGTTTTTCCAGTTGAATTTTGGGATAGCATCATTGAAAGCTTCGATTGCCTGCTTGATACATTAAAAGAATGCTTTGTAGGTTATTTTTCTATTAAGGTTACTTGTATGCTCATTGTTTTAACCATCTCAACATAATTTTATTAGGTGCCAATAGTCATTATTCAGAAGATATTTTCTCAAGTTTTTTCATTCATTGATGTACAGCTTTTCAACAGGTAACGATTCTGTTCATGTCAAACTAGTTATCTCATTTCCTAAACTGTAAATATTTCAATCGCCATGTCAGCTTTCTTCTACACAAAATGTGTTGCACATTACCAAATGGGACGTATGTGAAAGCAGGATTGGCTAAACTAGAGCTTTGGTGTTCTAAAGTCACAACAGAGGTATTCACTTAGCTCGTTTAACTTTGACCGAAAAACAATCAAACATGAACATCGAAACGAGCGTAGTTTCTTGTTCATGTTCGTCATTAAGAAAAGTGAGCGTGTTTGTGTTCGTTTATATTTGTTCGTTAGTAGTATAAACAAATGGTTCACGAAAGAACTTAATACGGATGAACAAACATAATTGTGTGAACAATAATTAAAAGTAAACATGAACATTATTATGTTGAACCATTGACGAATACAGAAATTTTGAGTACGAGAGACAAAATATGAGTCGTTCAAAATTGGTTCGATAAAAAACGGGTCAGGTAAAAACAAGTGACGATCAATAATATTAAACCCGCTATTAATAACTTACAATTATGGCTATTAAATATACTAGAAAAAGACTAAAAAATATATATTAACATAAACATACAAATTAACCTAAACGAACAGAAAGGCTAACATAAATGAACCTAACCTACGAAGTATTTATAAAAAAAAACCCAAAAGTAATCATTTAAATTTTCTGTGCTGCTTAAAAAAGTAATATAAATGTTTTAAAACACCATTAAACACTTATAATTGCTTGGTCAAAGTGTTTATGGGAGGTCTCCATAGGGCTTTTAAGTTTATTTAATTTAGTTTTCTGATAGTAAACACTTTTGTTTAGTTTATTATAATAAGTAGTGAAATGGGCCTATGCATGAAAAGAATTGTGCCCAACCAAGCCCCAAATCTCTATAAAAATTGGGTTGGATCTTTAATAAAAGAATATTTTGGTTAATATATATGTATGCATTCATGGGCCTGCACAACACCTTGGATCCGCCTCTGTGTTGGACCTAAAAATTGATAAAACTAGAGTAAATTGTAATAATAATATTTTAAATTGATAAACTAAACAAATTGTAATGGGATGAAACTTTTTAGTGAATATGTAAACAACCGAACATAAATGAACAAAACATGTATTCATGTTTATTTGTTTAGCTAAGTAAATGAACATAAACAAACTTTTTGCTGAACGGTTCACGAATGTTTCACTGAACGTGCTGTCCGTTTACAGGCAAACCTTCACTATTTTGTTTAAAGATGGCAAGATGGGCGAGTCGCTTGGGTTGGGTAGCCGGTCAAAACGGGTCATCCTTAGTACAGAATGAAAGCACCTTTTTGGTCCAATTTTAAATTTGATTACAAAAAACAATATTATTAGAATACTAATCTAAATCGTTGAATAAAGCT
This sequence comes from Bidens hawaiensis, assembly GCF_021521415.1. NCBI lineage: Eukaryota > Viridiplantae > Streptophyta > Magnoliopsida > Asterales > Asteraceae > Bidens > Bidens hawaiensis. The sequence goes on from NW_027492545.1 coordinate 81,115, forward strand.
ACTAAGAAATGGTTATGCATTACGACTTTCACCCCGTTTGACTTGTTCTGCCCATTTGACCCGTACCCTTTTCTGTTAAGTGTTTTGTTGAACCCATTTGAGTTAAAAGTAACACTAACCACTCATTGAATCAGTATGCAGGCTCATCAATGGATGAAATTAACCGTGTAAGGCAGGCAGCTGAATTTTTGGTATGTAATAAAATAAATTACATTATTTTCTCTATTTTTCAATTTCGAGTAACAATTCTTTACCTTTTCATTTTAGGTTACAAAAGAGAAATCTAAAATCACATACGACGAGTTCACAACTAAACTATGTCCTGTAAGTCACCCGTTGTGTTTTTCAATATCATGAACTGAAGTGTCTAACTTTAGTTGACACAGGTTCTAAGTATCCAACAACTTTACAGACTCTGCACTTTCTATTTAAATGATAAAGATGACACACATGGTGCCTCACCTGAAGTAAGGATAATAAAAATATTATATTTGGTTATTGTTATTTGTTTACCTCTCAAACAATTTAAATATTATTGACTTTCTACAGGTTATTTCCAAGTTAAAAGTTCTAATGTCAGAGGACTCCAATGATCCTGATAGTGACTCCTATTTGGTAGACGACACTTCTAGGTATATATTAACTATATACACTGAGGTTCATTACATAATACTTAATTATCGCGAGAACAAAAAGAAAATACCCAAATCGTTTAAATTTAATTCTTTTTTATACTTATTAAATACAAACGTGTGTGTTATGTACTTATTGTACATAAAAAACATCATACTAATGTGTTCATAAGTTTTTCTAAATTTTAACCATGTAGGTAAATAATCCACACATGACTTAGTGATTTACACATGTGTAGGTTCTATATATAAACAAAATATGTTCATATTTTTGTTTTTTTATTCCAAGAGAGATGAATACACTTTCCATTTCAACGTTTCTTTAAATATTATGGATTTGATTCATATTCAAAAAAAGTAACACATTTAGTCCCCCTTGGAGGGGGGCTATCGTTTTCTGTTAAGTTGGTGTAAATTGACCAAAATTCCCTTATTATTACGAGTATTATTAAAGAGAGAGAGAGAGAGAGAGAGAGAGAAAGAGTAGGAAGAAATCTGTTTAAATTAGGTGGTGGGTCCCATTTATAATCTACTTTTCAATTTTTTCGGTTGCCATTGTAAAGGGTATTTTAGTCATTTTATTAGTTGAACAGAAAAAGATAACCAAATCCAAGGCAAGGGTTTAAATGGAGTTAGTTTATTGAAAATCACTTGACTGAAGGCGTAATTTCTGAAAATTACGTATCAGCTCCATGATATAAGGGACCGACCGTGCAATTCGTTTACTTTTTTTTTTTAAATAAGGCTGAAAAATGAATGATGTATTCTACCTAGAAGCTTCCCCCCCCCCCCCCCCCCGGGTATATACAATGCAATGAAATATAATTTACATTGTTCAAAGATGTGTGAATTGTTCCTATTTTTATTATTTGCAGCCTGCCGTTCCCAGTTGACGAACTTGGTAAATCCATTAACGTGAAAGATTTTACAAACATAAAACCTCCCGCTGAACTCCTTGAAAAACCCGAGTTTCAATTTTTAGTGGAGTAAGGCTTGTGGGTCTGTTTGCATTGCTTCCATTTTCGGTTACTCTTGTGATCCGGTCAAGTCAACAAGTCAAGATATACTCCCAACCTGACCCAAATTAAGGAACCTCGGTGCATCATCGGTCATGCATAATATCTCCTCGAACCCACCAAACGTCTTGCTTTTGTACATATCATATCTTTTCGACCTTGATCAAGACACGGGCTTTTGACCTTTTAACAAGATCATCCCGTGTATTGGATGAAACATGATGCACTGGCTAATGGCTTTATGATTCAAACTAAGGCGGCCAAAGTTGCAGTGGATTTATTGGCCAATCAAGCGTTATGAAATGGTCAAACCCATCAGCCATTGGGAACGCATCAAATGGATCTGTTAACCCGCAGGCAACCATTGGGACACACTGAGGTCAATCTCTCCTATGCGGGAAAGGTTGGTGAAGATAAACTTCCATTACAGAGCAAAACGTGGGCATATCATGTTGTACGATGTGCATAAAAAGTTATACAACTCAACGGAACTTTCTTGAGATGATGATCCTCAAGAAACGGAACCATTTGATTTTAAGCATAGTCATGTGTGATGTGTAGAGCAGCCTGCAGTTATTGTTGTTCATATATATTTTTAGTTTTTACCCTCTTGTTAATATATATATATAGTTGCCATTCTCCATCCCATATATAACCCTATTCATGCACTGAAGAAGGAAATTATAATTTTATAACTTACATAAAGTTTAAAGATTAATATGTTTATACAAAAATATCACAAAACATATATGGATCTGAAGTGTTATATACAAATTTGCGTAAATTATAAGCTTGACTATGATCAAGTTTAACCGTAAATGAGGTTATGTTTTGACATCGAATGACCAGCTTAAATACTGTTCTAAAATAGGTGATATTGTGTCTTAATGATATGTTATGAAGAGTTACAATAAGTCATAATGGCTCATGCATATGTTAATAAGTCATGTTGTGTTAAAGAGTCAACGTTGATGTTTGGTTAATTTTAATGTGTAAGATTTCACACTTGATTTAACCGATCAATAATTGTGACTTTGTTTAACCATAATTAATTAATGTTGTTTCACAATGTCTAAACTCTAAAGTGGTTTTGCTTTGATTAAGGTTAACTTTGGACAGGACATGTCTTAACGAGTCATATATATTGTGTGTTATGAGTTATCAACATTTTTGTCAAATATTTTTCAACACCACCTATTTGGTAAGTAAATAACCTCCCATGCAAGCATTTCCACAAATAAATGGTAGACCAATATCATAGCATTAATTTCATAATCTTTTCATAAAATTACACTGAACATAAAACCCCTATTTAATCTTCAAAATGCATCATTTCCAAACACTAAACCTAAACCAAACCGCCATGAAACCCGTGATCATCTTCTTCACCACACTCGTTTGCACGCTTGCATCAGCCGCTGCAAAGCGTTGTATCTTTTCAGATGGTTGGATCATCAATGTGATCAACGAGATCGATAGCGTTCACAAAGTTCAAGTCCACTGTAAATCCAGAGACGACGATATCGGCATGAAAGACCTAGCATTTCATGAATCTGTTAATTGGTCATTCTGTGACAATATTTTTGACCCAAGTACTCTTTACTTTTGCCATGCATATAAGGGTTATGATCAAGAACAAGTTTTTGATGTGTTCAATCGCAATACGGTCAATCCAATCAGCAAGCTTTGTGGTGAGCCGGACAGCAATGCAGATTACTGGAGATGTAGTTGGTTGCTTAAGTCCGACGGGATATACATCGTCGATCGGACTGAAGGCAATGGCAGGTCTAAGAAAATTAAAATGCATAATTGGAACAATACACCAGCGAATTTGATATATGATGATGAAGGTCTCTAGTTAATTACTTGGCTAATCTAGTAGATGTTAACAAATTATCTTGTTAATGTATTGAGTATTAAGTTTATTGAATTATAAGTATCTTGCATTTGGATTAATAAGTTTAAAGTTTGTTTATGTCTATTTGAGCATTAAAATGTCTATTTGACCAACTTTTTACTTTAATGTCCATTGTGTATTTCGTCGACCTGCACACATTTTATTCATTACTCGAAAGGGATTTTAAACAACTAGATTTCGTCAACTCGTCCAAAAAATCTCGTAAGAAGCCAAAAAGATCTCGTTGGATGCCTAAAGAATCATGTTGGCTCCAATACATATATAAACTAAGTCTTATGATGCGTACGTGACAAAATCTTGTTGGTTCAACCGATGCAACATTTGCATCTATTTAATTAATTATGTGTAGTGAACGGGGTCGTGCCATGATGTAATTGTAACTCAAGAACATCGTCACAGTTTTTTGTTTTTTGGTCGTATTGTCATTCTCAAACATCATTTATACGGGTCACAACATCGAAACTTAATTTTTTACGTGGTGTATTTTAACCATGACAAGATCCATCTTATAAAACTTAAGTCATTAACATCGTACATTGATGGCCATACTGATATATCATTTACTTACATAACTTTTGGTTTTCGGTCCAAGTCGATCTTATCTTGATGGTAGCGGTCAAACTATTTTGAGATCTCAAACGAAGGATTTCGGGTCCTTTTTTCAAACAAATGTACATAACGAGTGTATAAATAGAGGGGTGAATAATTTTCTTTTAAAATTTTTTTTTTAATTTATTAAGTTGGTGTTAAAACATATATGTGGAAGAACACTTGTTGTATATATGCATGCTTAAATAAACAAATAATATGTAAAAAAAACTAGAAACAAATTTACGCAACTGATTTAAAGAGGTTTAAGTGGAAGTTACAAGCTCATTATATATCCACTCCCGGTTCTTCAATCGAGAGTTTGTTCCACTAAAAATGTCTCTCTAATGTAGTAGATTAGATATCACCAACACACATCATCTCACTAATTTAAAAACGAGTTTGTTCCACTAAAAATGTCTCTCTAATGTAGTAGATTAGATATCACCAACACACATCATCCCACTAATTTAAAAACAATGATCACCTTGTACAAACGTTTCACTATTTCAAAGAAGTGGCCCCCTCTCAAGACATAGTGATCCTTACACTTTGTTATGTTACTGATTTTAGTGTAATTAAGGATTAATTTGTTGATCAAGTTAATTGTAATATGAATCTAAATAAGTCAGGTGCGGGGTGCACACTTATTAGATCTTATTATAATTTATAATCCTATTGATACTTAGGGGCGAAGCCCCTAAGTCATGAGGGTTCCAAGGGAGCAACGCCCCCTTGGCGGGGGTCCGGGAGCAGCGCCCTTGGTAGCGGGGTGCGAGGGGCGGCAGCCCCTGGCAGGGTCAAAGGGGCAGCGTCTCTGGCTGGGGTCGAGCTAAAAATTAATTAATTAATTAATTTGGTTACAACGTTTAATAAAAAAACATGAGCGTATTTGCAGTTATGATAACTGCAAAGCAGTTTACGATAATTGCATTATCCCTGAAAACCCTAATATAACTTGATCATCAATATACGAAGTTCTTCCTGGTTCATCATAACATACACAAATCCATACTTGATTCTTGCTCATAATTCTGAGTTTCATCCGGTCAAAATATTTGGGAACCACAAATAATTTTGATCTGATAGTGTGCGCCCTGCCTTCATCCAGGGCGCACATGACCCAGAGCTCATCCGCACCCTAACGGGTAAAGATGGCATGCCATCCACATGGGATGGCATCATGACAGCAGCAAAACGCTATGCGGAAACGGAGAAGCAACTGGGTAAAGATCTCCCACAGAGCACAAACCTCTACACCCAGAGGACGAGAGAGGACAACGTCCTCACAGCCCGACTAAATAAAAAACGAAAGCTAGGCATTTGGCAGTCAAGGGTAAACTTTGACACCTCATCCGGCTTGCAACATCGGTTGGGCGGAAGGGATAATGTACAGCCGCACAGAAACTCCAGATGGACGCCACTCACCAAAAGCGTCACTGAGATATTCGCCACTGAAGAGCTCCCGTGGCCAAAACCTCCGATAATCCGACATCGTCACGATGCTGATCGGAGCAAATACTGTGACTTTCACAAGACAAAGGGCCACAACACTGAAGAATGCATAGATGTAAAAGACATGGTCGAAGCATTTGTCAGAGATGGGACGCTCGCGCACCTCGTGGCGCAATAAAGGCTGAGCAGGCGGATGCGTGTAGAACCCCAGCTGGGGAAAACGAATAAAAATTCCAGCTTCAACATTAAGACTACATGCTGCGTAAAGAACGAGATCCCGAACCAGGTGCGTATCGGCTCGATGGCGCTCCCATCCCAACATGGAAGGGAGCTCATTTACACAGTTTGCATGTAAATCAATTCCAATTTGTAAAGAAAAGGCCAAGAGCCACTTCTAATGGAAATGATTCTCTTTTAAGAACATCGAAGCTGATGATTTTACATTTATACTTTTCTGAACACTAATATGCCGGTTTTCACCGCATAATTACGTGAGGTCATTGCATGGGAAGGCGGTCCTACCCGCACGAACCCAAAAAACGTGACAAACCTTCACGCAACCGCGCGTCGAACGGTTAAACTATGCAACACTGGTGACGGCATTCACATTACGTGAAGTCGTTGCGTGGGAAGGCGGTCCTACCCGCACGAACCCAATAACGTGGCAAACCTTCACGCAGGTCAGTTGAAGGAAAAGTTCAATTCTCCCATTAAATGAAAGTGCCGGTCTATCCGCATGAATCATAAAAGGAAACTGAACACTAACCTATCGACAACCGCGCGTCGAATGGTCAAAAACAAAATTCTTAAAAAGGATAAGGAAAACCTACACGCAGGTCAGATAAGGGTAAAGTTTTGCCAACCTACTAAGTGCAAGTGACGGTTCTACCCGCACAATCACGAAAGAGGAAACAAAACTTCACACCTATTATCAACCACGTTCAAAGGTTAACTTCTCCTCAAAGGATGAGGAAAACCTACACGCAGGTCAGATAAGGGTAAAGTTTTGCCATCCTACTAAGTGCAAGTGACGGTTCTACCCGCACAATCACGAAAGAGGAAACAAAACTTCACACCTATTATCAACCACGTTCAAAGGTTAACTTATCTTAATGCCTTAGAAATTTCGAAAAGGAAAACCTACACGCAGGTCAGATGAAGGCTAAAGTTTAGCCATCCTACCAAGTGCAAGTGACGGTTCTACCCGCACAATCACGAAGGAGGAAGCGAAACTTTAACCCATTATCAACCACGTTCAAAGGTTCTTATTCTAAACACTTGGAAAATTGCTAATTTAAACTAAGTATGCAAGTCATAAGTTTATAAAGCAAGGAACCCAAAGAAGGAAATAACAATCTTATACGCAAAAAGATTTATATTTCACAAATTAACTATTACAAGAATGGCCGGGTAACTACCCGCCCAAAAGAATAAAACTATACAAGTCTATCTTAGCAATGGGAAGGGATCTTCAGGATCAAGCTTCAGGGCCGCTTCCACTTGGACCCGCTCCGTCAGAAGAACGGGGTGGTTCGAGGAACGCTTTGAGGACAGCTAACCCATCATCAGCAGCAGCTGCTTCGTCCACCTTTTCCACCACTGGATGCGGGAAGGCGGCGTATTGGTTCAATGCTTGGTCATAAATGGCTTCGGTATCCACATCGAACAAAGGGAAGTTGGAAGGCGGGACGCCTTTCTCAACAAACCCTAGACCAAGCAGGAAACCGGCCTTTTCCCCATCCTCATGAGAGGCGTTGAGGGCTGCGGTCATAGCATCATCGTAAGAGGTCTCTGAAAAGACCCGACGCACAACCTATAAAGAAGAAATACAAGTATTAGAACCTTTTCTTACAAAAGAAAAGCGAGAAGATAAAGCTAAACATACCTGAGGCAACGCTTCTCGAAGAAGCCATTGGAGGGCAGCTTGAGCTTCTTTATGGGCGCGTTCGGCTTCGCTCTTGTTAAGGTTGGCAAGTAAAACTTCCTTTGCGGCAGCCTCTTCGACGCCCTTAAGCTTCCGCTCGGTGTGGTCAAGCACCCCCCTCTGGTCCAGGATTTCCTGGAGTTTCTTGGCATCTTCCATTGCCAAGGCATCATGAGCGCGTTGGAGAGCCTCTAATTTGGCCTTGAGCTCCTCATTCTCCACACGCAAAGGCTCAGCAACGGCTTCAGCCTTGGCAGCCCTCTCGGTTGCGTTTCGCGCAGTCTCCCTGGCCAGCCGAAGCTGTTCATTCACAGCTTGGGCAGCCTTGGAGCGGGCCTCGAGTCGCGCCTGAACTTCAACCTCGAGGGCCTTGAAGGCCTTCTCCTTGTCGGCGGCAGCTGCCGCCAGCTGTTGGTTCTCCTCCCGAAGAGCACGCGCCTCAGATACGTCCTTGGCGCGAGCTGCTTTCAACTTGTCGTTCTCACGACAAAGCAGCTCGACGCGCGGCTGCATCCGGGCTTGGAGAACCCGAAGCTCATTGGTTAGCCTACCCTCCTGGTAGCTAGCCATGGCTTCCCCCAACGCACCATGAGGAGCAGCGTGGCGAGCCCAGTCCACGCACTCCACAGGGGTACGAAGGGTTGTTCCTCGGCGTATGTTCCATCGCGGAACATACACTTCATTGGAATCCGACACTGCAAAAGAAACAAAGGCAGTAAGGAAAAGATGATAAAAAAACAAGGGAAAAAGAAAGGAACCCTACGCACCTGTAGGGTCAATGACAGGCCGATAGCCGCCAAACCCATCACCTGAACCTAAAGGAAATCCATCCAACAGGTCAGGCAGACGGGAAGGTGGCAAAGATCGGCGGGAAGCCCTGCGCGTACCTGATGGTCCGGCCGTCGGTGCCGGTGGCGCGGGCATGGTGGCAGCCGCCGTGGTCGCCGCCGTGGTCGCCGCCTCGTAGTCAGCAGCAGCAGTAACCGCCGGCTCTGTGAAGGATGCTGTAAAAATCGCACGCACGGCCGGCGGGGACGTCATCTCAGCTGGAACAGTCTGCTCAGGAGCAACTGAACCAGCGGAAGCAGGCGCGGTCACCTGGGTCGACGCCTCAGGTAGGCTGACCAAGCCTACCGTCATTGGCGGAAGGGTACTCCTCTGCGCTTCACCCCGGAATGCGTCAACATCCACGCCTGCACAAAGAAGAAAGTGTTAGATAAATTAATGAAGTGATAAATCTACAGACATTATAATTGTACTTACGGGTTTTCTTGACCCTGAACGTACGGACGGGCGGGGAGGAACCCGATGGAGCCGGCCTCTTGGTACCGGTCACCGTCGTCTTCGTAGGTTCTCCGGAGGTAACGGTCGTAGCCTCCGGAGCAGTGGTCTTCTCACCACCGGGCTTCCCCGCCACTTCTTCACTATCTGACTCCGAGTCAGATAGAACCACTGGATCAGCTGTGGAGGCCTTCTCCTTCCCCTTCATGCCGGCAGCAGCTTTCTTCTTCCGCACCAACGGAGGAGCATCTGAGGATTCCTCAGAGGAAGACGGGTCAGGAATTCCAGCAGCGGGTACAGCATTGAGGGATTGAGGGAAGAATATCGCCTTACCTGGCCGCCGGTGGCTCAGGATCTCGTGGCCCAGCGGATAGACCTCCACAAACCGATCCGCCGTTTGCTCCAGGATGGGCAACTCGCCCTCGTCCAGAGCACGAGTACCCATCCGCGCAGGACCGTCGGTTTCCCGCGGGTACAGAAGCGACTCCAAATCATTTCCCTCTGAAAGAATAAACAGTTAGAAGACAAACGCGTATCAAAAAGAAAGACAAGACATACCATAGGGAATAGAGTTCAAACCGTATTCGAGAAGGATGGGAACCTGAGACGCATCCTTCCACACCCGGCTCATCCCTAACATGACCATCCCGGACTCCGCAAACCGGTAAACCGGAGATTGGATCCGGGATATCTTCGAAAACCATTCCGCCTCCTGGTAGTTGGGGGCGTGAAGGCTCGGTATCGCTTGGCCATTTTTAAACTTCATGGCAAGGGGGATGGCGCGGGCAGAAATGTAGAAGAATTCCTGCTTCCACGCGCGAAAACTGCGCTCGGTGTCGCAAATCTTCAGACCCTTAATACGGGTCGTCAAGGTGTACCACCACTGGATGCACCTCCAGGTATAGAAGGTCATCAGGCGGTCCACATGGGGCTCGATGCCCAAAATCCGGCACACCCACTCAAAATGGCGAATCTTGGCGATCGCCATGGGGTGCAGCTCGGTCAAATGAACACCGTGCCTCTCAAGGACACGGTAAACAAATTTTGTCAATGGGAATCTAAGATTCCCATAGACAAAAAATGCAGCATAAACCCCGATCTTGCCTCTGGGGGCATCGTACACGGTCTGGTGGGATTCAGGAAACTCAGGCTCGAGATGATCGAGCATGAACTTCCTGACAACATACCGGTACTGATCGCCGGGCAGAGCACACTGGCACTCGCCAGCAGTACCCCTGTCATCGGCTATAGCTTCAGCATCACGAGAAGACATCTTGCAGAGAGAAGAGAACGATTTCGAGAGAATGCTCGATTGAATAAAGGAGTATTCGCCGGAAATCGCCTTAAAGATGAAGAGAAGAGTTAAAAGTGTGAATTGCAAATAACCCTCTCCCCCTTTATATAGTAATCGCAATTAATGCGGTGAAATTAATGCGGAGGAGAGAGAAATCGAATGTGCAATGAAACTATGACACGTGGCAAAAACCAAGCTGGCAACAGCTGTTGAAAGGACGTATGCCAGTAATTTCGCGGCCACGCGCCCGAAAAATCGCGCCCACGCGCCTGAAAAAGCGACTGGAATGACCATGTTCTGTCACGTCACCATAACTTCTTGCACGTCCTGACACAGTCAGAAGAAACCGTCGCACGACGTTTCAGAGGTTTGGACTGTTATCTTTTCACCAACTCTTCGAATTTCAAAATTCAAAAATTTGAAAATATTAAAAAGTAAGCGGGAAAATACCCCTTACCCCTTGGCAAGCAAGTAACCGTAAGACGGATGCGGGTACAGTGTAAAGGCAAAACCCTTCACATACCTAGCACCCGCAGGGAATTGAAGCCAAATAAACCTTGGCAAACAAGTAACCGTAAGACGGCTGCGGGTACAGTGTTAAGGCAAAACCCTTCACATACCTAGCACCCGCAGGGAATTGAAGCCAAGAAAACCTTGGTGAACAAGTAACCGTAAGACGGATGCGGGTACAGTGTTAAGGCAAAACCCTTCACATACCTAGCACCCGCAGGGAATTGAAGCCAAGTACCTCGGCAACCAAGTAACTATAAGACGGGTGCGGGTACAGTGTAAAGGCAAAACCCTTCGCATGCCTAGCACCCGCAGGGAATTGACGCCAGGAATACCTTGGAAGTAAAGTAACCGTAAGACGAGCGCAGGTACAGTGTTAAGGCAAAACCCTTCACATACCTAGCGCTCCGCTGGGAATTGAAACCAAGAAGGATCTTCTGGGCAATGCTTGCGGAAACGGAAATAACATCCCCGCATAGCGGGAACGTCGAGAACTACGTTGTTTGAAGCTCCAGGATGGAATTGGTGGTCTTAACATAATTGATCACTATGTTCAAAACTACCAAAACCTCATGGAAAATACATACAACTGGGACTCAATGCTCCTGACTTGCGAGGAGGTTACAGACCTACCCGCATCATACCCAAAGACCAAGCAGGAAACTCGGGCATTTCTGCAAGTGACAAGGACTTCCGCGGAAAGAATCCCCATGGAAAACCTTACAAAACCCTTTTCAAAACCCTTTGCTCAAGTCCAAAAGTTCACCTCACTTTATTAAACACTCATGAGAAGAACATTGGACTGAGGGGACTTGAAGAGGTAGGTCCCAGCAGAGCCCAGTTGGACCCGCAAGACTCACCTTAAACAGGGACGTCTGCGCAGAGACCAACTGGATCCGCAGGACCAACCATGCTCAGAGACGTGACGTCCTTACGCGCAGTACGCAAGCTGGTCCCGCAGGAAATGCCTCCCAATGGTGAAGGACTCCGCCTGTCCCCGCAGCCTCGGATACAAGCCATTAGGGAAGGCCACCCGCGCAGCATGGCTACACGCACAAGGCACTTAGCTCTCGATCATTCAGTGTCACCTGAAGGAATGAGCCAAGCCGGGAGCAATCCCGCACAGAGGCGGGAGGGGGAATACTCCCGCCCAAATAAGCCAGTCCGTATACTGAAGGATCTTTTACTGTACCTGACGAGGTATGGGCGAAAGATCTGATCAGAGATACGACAGCTCACTGATACAGTATGGCGAGCAGCATGCTCCTGTACTGTATCACTATTAGCCGCTGCCTACTCACCAACTACTGCCATACCACGTGCGTAGCCGTCAGTTGGTGGAACAGGAATAGTATACAGCAGGCCTGGTCACTATCAGCCGCTACCTACCCACCAACTACCAGCAGGGCACGTGCGTAGGCTACTGTTGGTGGAACAGGAACACTGTTGCAGCCGGCCATACCTCTTTGGAAACCTACCTTCGGCTATAAATACCACAAATGGTATGACCATCTCATCTTATCATATCTTATTACATTATCTTATATCATCATAATATACCTGATATCTGCTCTAGCAATCTCTTAATATACTTTTATATTTAAAGAGCAATCTAGTCTGATTCTCACGCCGGAGGGTGGTCACAAGGAGGAACCCCCCCCCCCCCATTCTCAGTGACGAGCTCACGGTGTCTGTTTTGCAGGTTATCAGAAGAACCATCTTCCAAGGGTCTAACCCCTCGTGGGAAACAGCTATCCAACCCCCAGGTTACCAGTAATCTATCCGGGGTCCGGTTAGTGTTTCTTCAGTTCATATAGTGAGATACTGAGATCTATCAACATAACTTCACACTATATCAAGTTCGATCATGTCACCTCACAACTTAACTTCAAATTATGTTAAAATACTATTACATCTTTCAAGTACAAAATTTAAAATAGAAGAGTGGCATATGATAAATATTTGTAGTACACACTCTTCCTCCTTTTCTTGCTCTTCTTTATCATTACACTTTACTACAAATGATAGATATTTGTAGTAATTCCCTATTATACTTTGATGATTTATACCGAATGTTAAACTTCAAGCATATATAGGTTACCTGTTCAACACATCTTGATCGATGTCTCGACATAATCTTGTAGTATTTGTAAACTTAGTTATTTGGGGATCAATAAGAATACTTGAGTGACTTGAGTGCTCACATATTTGTATGTTGCATATGATTATCTCTTATTAATCAACTAGTAATAAATAACTATAGGATGGGAGTCTATTGTAGTCAACATAAGAAACAAAAAATTAAAGAGCACTTCACTTATTAGAGAAAGTTTAAACATGAACATAATAGCTGGATATTGATGGTCAAACGTGAGAAAGCTAAGGCCATGGGGATGGGGTATACTCTAACCTCTACATGGGTTAACATGACATAACACTTTAAGGATGAATTAAACCACTTCCACTTGTGTTAAGTGTGTTAATGGCCCATGGATTATGCTTCTAACGGGTTAAAAGGAACAATATGCATTAAATATGTATTAATTACTAATTGATTTGTTATTATTTATGTTGGTAATTAAACTAAATGTTTGATTTTAAATTAAATATTAATAAGAGAGATATGGAGTTATATGAGTTAAACCATTTCATTTAAATGACATGGAGTGAAAGAGAAAAAATAAGTGATGTGGAGCTTATGTGGAATTAAGATGGGTTAGAATAGTATACATCATGGCCTAAGAAGAGAACAACTTATAATTCGTAAACATCAATGTAAAATTTAACGGATTTTTATATAATGTTTTATAATTAACAGTTATTAATTATAAACGAAGAGTAATCAACTAATACGGCTACTTAATGCATTTTTTTGTTTCATTTTAGTAGATATTCGTAACGAAGTACAACTAGTATACACTATCTTAAAAAGTTTTATGTCTTAATCCAACGGTCCGGTCTGGTTTTATACAGTTGATTTTCGGTATAAACCGCAAACCAAACCGTTCTCTACGGTTTGAAATTTTTTTGGAACCGACCGACGAAGACGCGTACCGAAAGAACAAAACGACCGTGAAACCAAACCGACAACCGGTTCGGGCGGTTTCACGGTTTCAAACCGGACCACACCCCTAATCCATATACATGAAGCCTATCCTGATATGCATACTATAGCGACTTAATAAACAAGTCCAAACTCGAGAAATATAACAACCCAACACAAGGATTTTTGTCATCTTTAGAATATATATACTCTCTCTGTCCCATTATCGTTGTCACAGAATGATAGAATCAGAGTAATTAAACAGAAGTAGAGATTCAGTGTAGTTGACCATGTCAAAGCACGTACCATAAATCCCAATACCCGTCATGTTGTTTGAGTTGGGTTCATACACTTCAAGTTCTTTTTCCAAACTAAGATATCGCTATATTACCGGTTGGCCATTCTTCCTAAATCCAATTACATACAATGACTTAGAGTTATCCGTAATAGTGAACAGTTTTGTAAAGGTCGATTTTGGAACACCGTTTTTCCTCGGGGTGAGCATTTGAGAATACCCGACCCTATCTTCATCTTCTCCACCCTTTTAAAGGTAATTTTCTGTCATGTTTATGTTTTTCGTTAAAACTGATTAAATTGAGGAACATAAATGTATGAATTAGTGATTTAGGTGTCTTTCTTGTTTGCATTTGTTATCAGGGGCTCAATTCAATACAAATTTAAATGTGGCCAATTAGCATTTTCATCCCTGTTGACGATTAGCTGTAGGGAGACCTGGGGAAAAATATACTGCTCGAGCCTAGTTACCAATTTGCAGTATTTATTTGATAGGTCTCTATCAGTGTTGTAGTATCGCTAGTCGGGCGATGGGATGGATCTAGCGATTAATCGGAATTAATCGATAATGAATCGGCGGCTAGTTGGGATTTTAACAACCATTCTAGTAGTTGGACTATAAACTCTATATTGTTTCTAAAAGTTTAGTCCAGTTTACAGGAAAGTAATTGCAGATGTGAATACTTGTGCGGTTATGCCACACGTATTGGCAAGCGGCAAGCCGACAACTGTTGTAACAAGTGTGCTAATTTTCCTTTATATACAGATCACATGGACAATAGTTGATGCTCTATGAAACGATCAGGACCTGCGTCATGTGATAATAAGTCTAGCTTGCTAACCACATCAATGTGATAAGTTTAGATTTTCCGATCGAGGTATTCACATGTTGACCATCATATATTGATTCTGTAAGAAGCAACTAATATTTAACATAAAAGCTGTCCTAAATTCCTCTGAGATAATTGTGTGGTGATCTTTAGTTTTATTAACTGGAAAATGGAAATAGAATGAGTCATTCTTGACACAAACAGTTAATAAGCTCTTTATCTATAGATACATGTTACCCTCATGATAATAACTTTAGTTTATGTTTGGCTTTCCTTGCAGATCAGTAATAAACTTCAAATAAATAATAATTGTTTACAAAGTTAACATCAATATAATAATTAACAACTAAAAATGATTGACAGTGCTATGTAATTTGTTTAACTTTAGAACAAGTTTTATCAGTTTTGATATATGACCTTCTTGATTAGCAATAGCAAATATAGCTTATACATTGCAAATAGTCTTCTTTTCTTTTTGGAGCATGTTGCTAAATGGTTAATAAATATAGTTTAATTTTTCAAGCATTGTATTTTAACTTTCTATATGAACCTGCAAGCATGTCCAAAGTGCTATTAAGATCAAGAACACTAGCAAGTCTCATGAAGGAAAGATCATTAAACTTATTAAAGATTGACTTAATATTAGTTGATAATAGGTTTGCATGTTTGTGTGGCGAACTAGAAAGCTTTAAGTGGAGGGTATAGATAAAATTTGTTTTACATTCATAAATCATAATCGTGTTTCGCCTATTAGTCGACGTACTACATTATCAAGAATAAATGTCAACTTCTTTTAATATTAATTTAGATAATAATTTAAAAGTCATAATAATATATTAGAAAAATGTTTATCTATTAGATTAATAAAATGTTACTAAGATATAAAAAAAAGCCCAACAAGCTTATTAAGATTAAGAAACTAATTAAAGCGAATTAAACTAAATAAAAAAAAAATTAGAAAATAAAATAATAAGAAATTTATAAAAATAATTATTAAGTTAATAAACTAATAAAGAAATAGATTGCTTATCTTGTAAAATGTAGACTTTTGTTTGGTTTTTTAATTTTATTTGACTAAAACATAAATTTGGGCTGTGTTTTCAAAAGGCCCAACTCCAGATATTAGCCAATATTAGCCACTAGGTTATCTTATTTCTCACGTCGTCTAACTGTAATCACGAAACTCAGGTGGTGCCGACATTGGAGAATTTGGCTCTTAACTCAATTATGTTTTTCACTCTGGTTCTACCAACAAGAACTTGTGGGGTCAAATTAAAGGAAGACAACGAAGTTATTGCCCGTATTAGAACAATTTTCTCTCATATTTATCGGGTATCGGTCCTTGAAGGTTTTTCAGACGACCCGACCCGATAACCGAATGTGATAAAATCACATTAGGGTCGGGTCGGTTTAGTCCTTTTTTGGTCCGGGTTTACGGGTAATTTCGGGTCAGACCCGAATCTGCACACCCGTAGTTTTTCCACATCACCCATATGTCATAAAATGGTGGATCTTCATGGTAGGCAGTCACAGCAAGAGACTCCTTGAGCTTAGAGATCCTGGCACATTGATAACCTACTAAACTATCTGGAAGAACTACTTCTCCGAATTCTTCACTTGTCAACTCAAATGTAATGATCCTTTGATGATATTCGGCATTCTGATCATAAGCACCAGAAAGAACAACCCCATCTATAACTACCTGAAAATTCAAATGATGTACCAGACATATTCATTGGAACACTCTCCACGCCCTAGTGTTTAATGTAAAAACCTGCGCCTGCGCAAAGATCTTAGGGTCATTAGTCTTAGGACACACTCCAAAACCAACAACAGTTGCTTCAGACGGGGGCGCTATATCAACATATTTCCTAATGGACGGATTCCAAACAACAGCCAATTTATTCGCTTCGAGAGTAAAACCAAACAGAAACACCAATCCGTGAGAGGAATAGAGCATTACCTTACTGGCAGTATCGGGAGGAACGGGTATGGAACAGTTGTATTGCGGGAAAGTATGATCATCATCATCATTATCAACAACTGAAACACATTTTTTCTCAGAAGAAACTGAGTACCTTATCAACACATGATGCTGGTGAGTGTTGTTGAGGGTTTGATGAGTGATGAACTCCGAGCTGTCAATCAAAGACTTCCACTGTTTACAAACGGATCTGAACCGAATAAGAGACTTGACAGGAACATCACGTTTGATGATTTCCGTTTGGATGTCCCACGGAATGCTGTCCGACATTTTCTCACAGATTTAGATTTTATTAGGGTTAATAACTTAATATGAAAGAAAGAAGAAAGAATGATATGTCAACACGAAGAAGAACTAAGGACTATTATTTAGGGCCACTGGGTTTTTGTTTGTTATTTTGGGCTACTGACATCTGAATTTAGCTTGACTCGTTTCTTCAATCTCTTCTTCTAAAGCTTAAGCTAGGCCCGTATATTATTTATTAGTTAGTTTACATATGTTTTTAAGGATAAAGTTAGAATACAATGAGAGACAAAAATGAAAATGTGAAAAAGATTTGTGATCACACAAAAAACCTCTTAAAAATAAATTTAAAAAAATTAATAAAAAAATCATAACTCAAAATATAAATAAAAAACGAAAAAAATTTAAAAACTAAAATGTTTCCGTCATCATTCCCGTTCCAGAAAAAATTAAAAAAATGACGAAAAGACACAATGCCGAGATCAAAAACACAATGACGGAAATGAACAAAAGACACAATTATAACTAAATAAAGACACAATAGAGAGAAATGCCCAAAAGAGAGAAAACTTAAAAAAATACATAATTGTCTAAACATGCATTATTGAGGCTCATGCTCGAAAAAAACCGGAATGGTTTCGAGCCTTTTATCGATCCGAGCTTGTATAGCTTGTGAGCGGCTCGATAACCCTATTTGTGGAGATGACATGAACTGGCAACACTTTATGTAACCTTCTTTTAAGAAAATGGGAGTCAACATTAGTATGTTTCAGGCGAACAGATAAAAGTGGATTGACGTAGACATAAATGGCGCTAACATTGTCACAAAATAAATGTGAATTGCTAGAAAAGAAATGAAGAGTTTAGAGTGAGGAAAATTTAGAGAAGTGAGTTCCTGTTCAATAGTGATTTGCTCTATAGCACATGGACAGACCCACCTTAGTGGGATCGAAGTCCCGGAACCCCAATGTTTTTTAAAAATATAGTAGAGACGATAGGTTAATTTTTGAAAGACCCTATAACAACACTTAGATGGAACCCATTGAATAACATCTTTCTTTGGTGTAGTCACTGTAGTGGCATATCCTTTCTCTTCCAACCCGAAGGTCACAAGTTCAAGCCCCACTAAGGGTGGTTTTAACATTTTTATTTTGTATTTCTATCAATCAATTAATCATACCCAATGAAGTCCCACCAACAGCAAAGCAATAAGTAGGGTCTGGGGAGGGTGGAATGTAGGCACACCGTACCTCTATCTAAAGGGATAAAGAGTTAACTTCCAGAGAGACCCTCAGCTATAAAATACATATGTATGAGGCAATAATAATAATAATAATATTAATAATAATAATAACAATAACAATAATAATAATAATAATAATAATAATATGGAAAAAAAAATACCATTATGGTGTGTGACCAAAATAAGGTAAATACAAGCCCTAAAGTATTAACTTTTAATTAAAATATAGTGTTTTTAAAGATGGTTTCAACATTTTTATTTTGTTAATTTTTAATTAAAACATAGTGTTTTTATGGGTGGTTTCAACATTTTTATTTTGTTTTTCTAACTTTTATTAAAACGTAGTGTTTTATTTGGTTTAAATATATATCCATGCATGCATTTCCAGAAATAAACGATAGGCTAGCATTGTAACATGATTAGTGGTGCACTTTTCAAAACCTTAATTGCCATTCATTCAATTCTTTATAAACTCAACAAAACCCCATATTTAATATGCATGCATATATATATATATTATCCATATATTATTAACTTCAAACCGAATTAATGGAGAAACATAAACCCTTGATCATCTTCTTCACCACATTTGTTTGCATGATTTCAGCCGCATCCGCGAAATATTGTTGGGACGCTGGTTGGGCCATCAGTGTAGTCAACAATTGCAATCAAAGAGTTCAGGTTCATTCAAATCCAAAGACGACGATATTGGCTTGAAAGACCTCGGATTACATGAATCTGTTGATTGGAAGTTCTGTGAGAACATTATAGAACCGAGTACCCTTTTCTTCTGCCATGCATATAAGGGTAATAAAGAACAAGTTTTTGATGTGTTCAATTATGATAAGATTAGACCGCATTGTTGCGAGCATGACAAAAATTTAGAATACGGGAGGGTCACTTGGCTGCTTAATGAAGACGGGATTCATTTTATTGACCGGTGTGGTGCTGTAGATAAGGATGTTAAGATGCATGAATGGAACAATAGAGCACTAGAAGAAGAAATCTGTTATGACCCTGCCTACCTATCCCGACGACATATGTCGTCGTCATAATAGGATTTGACCAGATTTCATTTATGACCAACTTTAACCAGGCGACATGTTGTCAGGATAGGTTTAGTGGGAATTTGGCGCTCTGTGAAAACTTATCCTGGCAATATGTCGTCAGGAAAAAGTGATTACTTTTTTTTATTTTTGAATTTATTTTAATGTTAGTAGAAGGAAAATATTGAATTCTTTTATTATGTAACTATTGATTTGTTAGGTGATGGGTTTATTGAATGGAATGAAAAAATTGTTTGTGTTTGTAATTTATTGGGCTTGAAAGTTGGGGGTTTTCATAATTGGGATGTTCATATATAAGTATTTCCGGTTTCGGGTTGTTCTGGTTGGTGAATTATGGAAACTAACCCAAGTACCCATTTTCACCCGTTATCACACATATATGACCAAATTTACAAACTTTTATCAAGAAAACACAAGTTTAAGCTATAAAGATTATTATTTTTTTCGTCCTCCTCTTCCACCTTCCTTTAAAGGCTTCACATTGCCATCAGGGCTCAAACCAGGTGTTCCAGCTGCAGCAACAGTTTTCTTTTTTGATATAACCATGCATTAAAATATCACAAATGAAACGAAAGTGCGTTTATTGTCAAATTGGTCGATATGAGTTGTGTTTTATCTCAAATCAAACAGCTTCCTAAGGTGTCACGTTGTTCAAGTATTTGAATTATTAAGAAAATGAGCATGTTTATGTTCGTTTATGATTGTACGTTAATAATGCAAGCGAATGGTTCATGAATGTCAACAAATGAACATAATTGAACATAGTTGACTAACACCAACTAAAAGTAAATGTGAAGTTGTGAACAATAATGTGTTGGGCTAGTTATTAAAACCAGATTTCATAACAGAAAAGGATATGAAAAAACATTTTCAACACTTCTCTTCAGAAACTTTTTAAGATACTGATCGAGTTGTTGAATATGAGCATCCACCTATGAAACAAAATTTTCAACACTTCTCTTCAGAAATAACCTCACAACATATGCAAGATTTCATACTTTTGAATCACACAAACATCTCAAAACTTTTATCACAAACTCAAGAACAGAATTATTTCAGATATCCAAAATTTATCTGAAATTTCTACTTAAACATTTTAATATTAGTAGTTAAAAATATATATTTTCGGATAATTCGGATATACGAAATTTCAAAAATGCCCATCTGAATTTGAAATTTTCGGGTCTAGAATTTTAGATAATTTGGGTTTGGTTTAAGATTTTTCTACACATCCCTACTCAACGGCATCAGATTGATACATTCGTGGGAAATCCTCCACTAGATTATCGGCCGAATTTATTCATTTTATACCCAAAATAAGTGATCATCCATCCATGCATGCATGCATTTCCAATAATAAGCCATAGGGAGCATTGTAATCTAATTTAGTGGTGCACTTTACAAATCCTTAATTACCATCACTCAACTCTTCATATACTTTTCAACAAACATCCATTGAAACTCATTAACAAATACCCTTAATCCCTTATTCAGCCTGCATAATCCATTATTTTCATACCAAAATGAAGAAACATAAACCCTTGATCATCTTCTTCACCACATTCGTTTGTTTGAATGTTGTGGCAGCTGCAAAGCGTTGTTGGAGAGGCGGTTTTGGACCGTCAATATTATCAACAAAATGAATAGCAAAGATAAAGTGCAGATTCACTGCAAATCCAAAGACGACGATATTGGCATGAAAGAGCTCGGATAACATGAATCTGTTGATTGGAATTTCTGTGAAAATCTTGTTTCTAGTACTCTCTACTTCTGCCATGCATATAAGGGAAATCAAGAACAAGTTTTCGATGTGTTCAACGACATGATGAAAGCGCTTTGTCAAGAACATAAGAAAAAACATTACTGGAGATGCAGTTGGCTGATTATGGAAGATGGGATGCATTTTCTTGATGTTCCTGAACAAGAAATTAAGATGCAACATTGGAAGCATAGAGGCTAATTAGAGTTTATTCCTATAATTTAGCTAAAAGAGCATGGTTATGATCATAATTCATAAAAGATCTGCTTTCTATATTAAGTGATTTACGCTATATCTACATTCTAGAGTATATGCAAGTTGTAGATCTCATACTGTTTATTGATTCTCTGTAAGATGATTCGGTAAAAAAAAAAAATTTGTTAACTAGGTTTGTAACTTTGTACCCGCTGCGGTCCGGCTCAGTTTTTAAATAAATATATATATCGAAGCGTAGACGAAAATATACATTTTAAAATTTATATCGGCATTTAAGAAACCATTACATTTTGAAACTATAAAAAAAAGGATACATAAACAAAAATAAAAGTATGTTTCCAATAGTAACACACAATTTGCATATATAGTATAAACAAAACATTTTATTGATACATAAACGAACATAATTAATCTACTAACTTTACCAGAAGAAATCAAACAACAATCTTTTGTGGATAAATCTCATGAATGCATGTGTCTTTTATTGATGCAGAAACAAATTAACTTAAATTTGGCAAAAGGAAAGCAATTCCTTGTCATTCTGAAATGTTTCCATATGTTGTGTTTCTAGATTCACCCGCGCTACGATACCATCTCCATTTGGAGTATCCATCAATACACAGCAAGTCATGCCCGAATATCCTAATGGTACACTTGGAAATGTTGGCAAAGCGCTTATAAGTGAAGAATATGCCAGTGTCAGCCAACTTTTTCCATATGGCAATCGTGTTTGGCTTCAACAAACACAACTCCCTCATCGTTACAGTCAATGTAAGGTGTTGTCGGGGTAATCAGCCTGCCAGCAAGCGGGTAGTACCGTGTTAGGCTCTGTGACAATGATTTCTTTAACTCCTGGGATTTTTCATGAGCGGTTAAACTGCAATTTTCATTGTTCGGGTAGAAAAGAATAAGCGGCATATAGACGTATGGTATGCATTGATCAAGCATGGAAAGATTACAAGTACCACGGAGATGAGACGGTGTTGGAGATGAGGGCTTGATTATTTCTCGAGAAATAATGGTGTGGAGTTTCCTTCTTCCAAATCGTAGGATCTTCCCAGTCATCATCATTAACTTTTAAGTTCTAACACACTGTTTTTATTGTTTTAAATCTTGTAGGGGTAAATACTAAATAGTATGAATATATATAGATCATGTATGCGTACACACATATATATATATAGGATCAGGATCATGAGAAAACTTTTTTGAAATTGAGAACTATGTGAACCATTTTGAACAAAAAAAACCCAAAAATAAAAATATTCATAAAATAAAAAAAAACACAAAAATCAAAAATGTAAAAAAACCAAAATTCTTATTTTATCATCCCGGTTTCATAAAAAAAACTCGGTTTAGCTAAATTATATACACATATGTATAATATATACATTTATGTACATTTACATGTTTTTTTTGTACACATGTGTATAATTTAAGATAAATGATACTGTACATATGTGTATATTATGTAACTAAAGATTATATAAAATTATACATATGTGTATAATACGACGTTTTTTTTTTTTTGTTTTTTTAATAAAACCGGAATGAAATATAAGAATTTTGGTTATTTTACTTTTTAAAAATTTTTATTATCTTTTGTTTTATGATTTTTTAAATATTTTTTTAAAATTGTTTTTAGTGATCCAAAATGGTTCTCAAAGTTCTTAATTTGCAAAGAGTTCTTTTAGGATCGTTACTTATATATATATATATATATATATATATATAGAGAGAGAGAGAGAGAGAGAGAGAGAGAGAGAGAAATGTTATAGTAATAAATAGATTTTTTTAAGAAGTGTAGGAAGTATGTCCCATCATTAAATATAATAAAACACATCGCACAATAAACACACTTTTCATATCCACAATCAGATCAACAAATATAACATACCATTCTTAGACAAACTCCACTTCTTATTATAACATCGCCATCTCTCTCTCTCTCTCTATATATATATATATAGGGGGTTATTTTGAGAACCTTGATGAGTTGTAAAAACTTTAAGAACTCAATATGGACCACACATTTAATTAAATGAGTATGAAATATGTGGCTGAGAAAAAATCTGATTAAAAAATTAATGATGAGAGATAATAAGTATTTTTGATGATTACACAAGTGTAAATGTTAGTTACACATGTGTAATAAGTCGATTCGGTGTGTAAAAAAATACTGTAATTTTTTGTATATTACTTACACTTACGTATTACACATGTGTCAAAAAAAATTATTACGTTGAGTTCTTTCGAGTTCTTAAAATTCAAAGCGGTTCTCAAAAGAAATCAATCATATATATATATAGGGTAAGGTTAATATAAAAACAATAGTTTTGTGAGAAGGATAAGAATAGATCTAGACCTTTAGATCCAGGATCTAGTGGTTGAGATTAGTAGTTTTTAAAAATCATATAGTTTCCTATTTACATGGTATAGTGTCCTATTTAGGTGGTATGATTTAAATTAAAGCCTTTTCACACTTCTCACAAAACAATTATTTTTATTTGAACCCTATTATATATATAGTGAAAAGATCCAATACAATAATGCCTTAACATACATTACGTACGCAAATCCATTTTTTCACGAATCGATCCATGAAATCACATCCAAACATCTCGGAATCGTCAATACACATCTAATCAATCATTGGTTCACCGAAAAAACAGTTTTGGATGATTAATCGATCAATTTTTCACTTTTTTTCACAAAGACCGTTTACGAGCGTTTAAATTTTGTGAGCGTTTTCTGAGCGTTTTAGGTTTTTGCCTTTGAGCGTCTCACGTACCTACTGTACATTAAGATATTAGCGTATAGTAATTACACCCTATATATATATAACATACAAATTTTGGAATAATTTTAGATCTGCATGCATGTGAATATTGAAAGTTGACTTGAGAGGCAAGAATAAGATTATGTGATGTGCATTATTAAGTCTTGGAATCACCGCTCTCTATGGAGGCTTTTCCTAAGACTACATGTAGTGAGGCGACAAAACAAGAAAAATAAGGCGATATTCAAGGTGAACACCGCCCCCCGGGCTACAAAAGGGGCGATTTGATGGGGGCGACATAGTCTTGTCCGGCGAATTATTGTGAAGAATATTATTAATTTAATATGTGTGTGTTATATATATACATATATATATATATATCTTACTATTTGTAACCTCTACACCATTACACCACAAAAACAAACACATATCATTTACTGACTGAACGACACATGACATAAAACGCCCCATTTTGTAACCCCTTCACTACACATAGCCTAAAGGGTAATAAGTTAATAACATGTACATCTCATGTTAATTAGCCTAGTGTACGTAAGCTTATTCAATGTAAAGCAAAGCCTAGCCTAGCCTACAGCTCAAAATCCATCTTTCATTTTTAATTTTTTAAGCACCCATTCTTATATATTCTTATTTTGATTGGTTTATAAAAGGTTATGTGTAGCGGAGGGACTATAAATTGTACGAATTGTGACACGTGACGCCCAGTCAGCAAATGATAGGAATTTGTTGTTGGGTATAATGGTGTTGTAGGCTAATACACACACACACATATATATATACCACACACAAACATATATAATAATAATATATAATAATAAATTCGCCCGACAAATAATTGCCAACCCCCCCCCCCCTCCCCCATCATTTCACCCGACAACTAATTGTCACGTTCTTTTCCACAGGAGCTGCCAACTTCTATTATTATTAACAAGTTGTAATGAAATAATTAAGGGATGTGTTATTCATACACCCTTTATAGAATGTATATATAGATAAGGTGTGTGTTAAAAGAGTGTGTGAATAACCAAAAAAGGTATATGAATAACCATTGCCATAATTAAACATCATAACCGAGGAACGTGTGAACAAATTTTATATAGTTTTTAGTAGACTTCTTATTTAATCATTGGTCATAGTTTATTAGCCAACAAGTTGCAATTAAGAAATATATAATATCATAATTGAGGAAGATGTGAACAAGTTTTATAATAAAACTAAGGTTTTATTTGGCGCGTTGCGCCGGGTAAGTTGATAAAAACCCAAGTGTTGTCGGTCTCGGGTATTGAGGAAATAATTCGATGCAAATTCAATCAATTTCGGTTTCGTGCGTTACGGTATCATAACTAAAAACCAAAACTAAAACAAAAATATATATATGAAAATTAAGGTGGACTAATGGGTGGTGTTAGTTGGTAAAACCCAAACGTTGGGAATACCAGAGCGTTGTTGTTCATGGGCATTGAGATGGTGATTGTACGCAAATTCGATCGGTTTCCGTCACGTTCGTTACAGTATCGGAGCCAAAAAAAACAATGACATTCGGTTGGTTTCGTTACGTTCGTTACGGTACCAGATTTAAAACAAAATGCAGTGAGTCTACGTAGATTCAGTTGGTTTTCCTAACGTTTGTTTGGATACCCGAACTTAAAAAACAAAATTGACATTCGGTCAGTTTTTGTTACGGTACCAGAGCGAAAATACAGATAATATAAAAGGTGCACGAACGGGGTAGTGTTCGTCGGTATACTCGGGCGTTGGTAAAACTCAAGCGTTGTCGGTCTCGGACGTTGAGGCGATGAGTCTAGGCGGAATCAGTCGGTTTTCATCACGTTTGTTACGACATTGGAAGTCAATCAAACAAAAAATCACAAATATTGACATTTGGTTGGCTTTCGTTATTTCATTACGAAATTAGAACTAAAACAAAAGAAAAACCAAAATAAAACACAAAAATAAAAAAGAAATTGAAAAAAAAAACAAAATGCAATTGACAAGTATGGTCCAAATGACCAAATCAGAACTTAGCGACACCAAACTTTTCAAATTGTATTATATAATAATAGCTTCAATATATAATAATATTAATAATGTAGCATGGTAGCAGCCAACAACCCTCTCTAATTGTGTTAATAATAATGTTCTGGTTCTTGCCGTTGACTCTTTATAATCATATTTTTCTTTTCTTTCTTTCTTTGTATTTTTTATGGGCCTACCAACCATCAGCTCATTTGAAATATTTCAACGAACACCCCTGCATTTTGTAAAGAAATAAAACTAATAAGTAATTGGAGCATGGTTAACGTGAAATTTTATCTTTTAATAAGCATGTGAACATGAAACTCCACAAAATATGTGACCATTTATTCCACCAATTATTACTTTGATGCCATTGTGGTCTCAAGTTAAGCATAAATAATTTAATTTAGCTTGTTTAAAAATTTAAATTTTAAAATCCAATTATGAGCCAAATATAAATATATTCAATAAAAAACTGACTCAAAATACTTAAGTGTAGAAAATATTTATATAATAACATGTATATTTTAAACATATCAACTACCTCTGTGACCATGTCCCCGACCATTCACTTGGTCGTATGAAAACGCATAACCACTCCTTTGGCTGTGATTCTGATCATCTAATCGAGCGAACAACAATTTTCCTTGATATTCTTTTGTTCCCGAATCAAAACACGAACACATCTTTTAAATCCTTGGTCAAAACATAACTCGTTCAAATCGTATAAAATTACACTCCGATTGAACCAATTTGTTCGAACCCAAATAAAAATAAATTGTGATTAAACCCAACTTGTTTAACCAAATAACACAACTTTGAGTTATTTCCTTTAACCTCGAGATAACCTCAAAAGTCAACTATTAAAGAAACAAAATCAAACCAACTTTTTTTCTTTCTTGAACACCTCGTCACCACCTAGAATAAAACAACTCCTTTCGTTTTTCTTTGGTAACCAAACCACCAATCAAAGGGAATTATGCATGAATAGATCGCAATACCAAGAAACGAAAATAATCGGCAGCGATCAAACCTTTCTTTTTAATCACGCCTTTGACCAAACCGATCTTGCTCTACAGTAATCAAACTTCTGATAACAGACTTAACTTCGACTCGGCACCGTAACAGCCGCATGCTGTTTGCGTTTGTATTGCGGTTACCAAATCTCAGCGAGTCGCTAACCCTTATCTCGATCGCCGACCCTTACCAAATTTCACGACTTGACCAAACCCTCCTTATCAGTCACGACTTTGATTGATGTATTGAGTCTTTGGTCTCCTCCTTATTAATCACGACTTTGATCGACAAACTCCAAGAGCGTAACCGCTTTGATACCAATTCAAGTCCCGAATCGATAATCAAACA
Source organism: Bidens hawaiensis (assembly GCF_021521415.1). Classification (NCBI taxonomy): domain Eukaryota; kingdom Viridiplantae; phylum Streptophyta; class Magnoliopsida; order Asterales; family Asteraceae; genus Bidens; species Bidens hawaiensis. The sequence goes on from NW_027492545.1 coordinate 108,593, forward strand.
CGATGCAAACAAATAACTTTTGTTTATATTAATCAGAAATATAACGCCAAAAACTGATTGCAATCCTATCAAACCCTAACTCGGTTTGACTCTTGATGAACCCTAACACAATTGCATCTAGATGAACCCTAACTCGGTTACATCTCGTGTGTGTCTCTTAGATGAACCCTAACTCGGTTACATCTCACACCACCGCCCCATAATGTCTAACCATGCATTGGTTTATATAGAATAACCTAATTTGCTAGCCAAGAATTACCATATATAATAAACCCTAACTGCAACCTCATAAACTCATTACGTATTAATGAATCTCACGAGACCAATAGGTCCAACCTGGTCACCTACACGTGACGGGCTTATTACGTTGAAAATTACTTCCAACATTGTGACGTTTCTTATCATAAATTATCTACGATCAATATACCCTTTTTATCTTAATTAGAACATATTATATTTTTAATTTATTACAAAATTGTCATTATTGTAATATACCATTGATAACACATAATCAATTGTCCAGATTAATTTATCGTACTTTTCATGCTAAAATGAATTCTCACATGAACCATCATGTGATAAGTGAATTGCAATTAAGATTGATCAATGGATTAATTGTAATTAATGGGTTGTTGATTTTAATGTCTTTTAATGAAAAAGGGTATTGATGTAATTCAATACTAGATCAAACGTTGAAATTCATGAATATTAATGACCAGGGCCGGTCCAACTGTGTATCAAACCCAAACTAGGGCTTTGGGCCCCCAAAAATTTAAGGCACTATTTTAAATAGAGTTATATATATAACACATATAATATTTATTTTGGTATCATAAATAAATTCATGTTCTATCGCAGTGGTGGTATGTCTCCATTTTTCTTTGTGATGATGATAGTGACCAAGGTTCGAGTCAGTCTCATACCTCTCAACAGATCCAATATTTTTTGAGCCTAAACACTAACTAAAGCCCAATATAAAAATAACAAAATAATCTCTCTATATTTCACCCACCTCTTTTCTATTTCTATCAGTTAGTAGGTGTCTTTCTTTTTAAGTAATCTTAAATTAAATTATGTATTAATTCAATGACTAAGTTGTTAAGAAATGTATTAATTCAATGACTGTGCTTAAACATATGTTCCTAACTAGCGCTCAAAACTTGTTTTGAGTTCATAAGGTTAATACTCACACATTATCTTATCCAATTTATTTTTCTCGAAATTAAAATGATATAGGTGCATCATAATTGTAAACGTCAATGTTAAAAAAGACCAATATGTGTGTTGTTTTCCACATGATGTTTTTTAGTATTCTCCGATCAAGTTGCAACATGAGTGTTTCAACATATTTAAATTATTGTTGTTTTGTTTAAAGACAAAAATATTATGTACTAGGTTATATAATATATAGTATCTAAAGAGAACGGAAACTATTTTAGTTAAAAATTTAACCTATTCATTTAATTGAATGTGAAGCCAAGTGATTTTTTTTTTGGAAATTACAACTCTAAATTTCATAGAAAAGGCCCCCGATTTTTTACTCGCTTTAGGCCACCAAATTCTTGGGCCGGCCCTGTTAATGACAACCCCCCACTTCATGTTATAGTCATCTCAGATTTCCATTTACTTAAATTAACATGGTGGAATCAATCTTTACAAAATGGTCTACCATTCATGCAATCTTTTTTGAAGTTTTGAAGAATAATCGTCAATTCTATATCGGGTGTGATTATTATATTTTTGTGAACGTTTATGTTTAGAACATGCCTACACAAAGGTTGTATAATTTTTTTGAATTTGGTATGGAGTTAATATAAAGGTTTTACGTATGCTTATTATATAGGGTTGATTGGGATTGTATGTAGCATCAGTTCTATAAACTTAATTGGTTTTGTTGACAATGGTAGTTTTCATAATGGTGTAGGAGAACTGTAGTTTGTGTATGGTAGTGTAGGGAAGTTTGAGAAAGGTGTAAGCCAATTTTTTTACTTTTGTGCGTGGTAGAGTAGCGTAGTTTGACAATGTTGTATGACAAACAATAGTTTTTTGTATGGTAGTGAACTTAGTCGCTTGTGTATGTCAGCAAAAAAACATCATCACTTGTCATCACTTGCGTATGGTAAAATGCAAACATGTGAAGGTGAGTGTAGGGAAATGTGTAAGTGTTGACCTATGCCAATAGTAGTTTGTGTAAGGCAGTGTAGGATAGTTTGACAAAGCGATAAGCTTAAGCATTTGTGTATGTCTGCTTTACACTTCTTCCCATGTGTGTGCGAAAAATGGAGCATGTGGAGGTATAGAAACTAAGAAAAAAGAAATCTACCGTTCCTATGCTCTTCAAACAAACTTTTTAAGAAACTGATCAAGTTGTTGAATATGAGCATCCACCTATGAAGTAACATGTTCAACGCTTTTCTTCTTCTCTTCAGAAATAACCTTACAACACATGCCAGATTTCATACTTTTGAATCACACAAACATCTCAAAACTTTGATCATAAACTCAAGAACAAAATTATTTCGGATATCTAAAATTTATCTGAAATTTGAAATTTCTGATTAATATATTATTATTTAATGGTTAAAATATATATTTTCATAAATTCAGATATCCGAAATTTTCAAATATGCCCATCTGAATTTGAAATTTTCGGGTCTAGAATTTTAGATAATTTGGGTTTGGTTTAAGATTTTTCTACACACCCCTACTCAACGACATCAGATTGATACATTTGTGGGAAATCCTCCACTAGATTATCGGCCGAAATTATTCATTTTATACCCAAAATAAAGTGATCATCCATCATTCCATCCATCCATCCATGCATGCATTTCCAATAATAAACCATATGGTAGCATTGTAATCTAATTTAGAGGTGCACTTTACAAATCCTTTATTACTATCATTCAATTCTTCATATACTTTTCAACAACATCCATTGAAACTCATTAACAGATACCCTTATTCAGCCTGCATAATCCATTGATTGGAAGTTCTGTGAGAATCTTATGTCTAGTACTCCTTACTTCTGCCATGCATACAAGGGTAATCAAGAACAAGTTTTCGATGTGTTCAACGATGAAATCGCTTTGTCGTGAGCCTGAAAAAAAACATTACTAGAGATGCACTTGGCTGATTATGGAAGATGGGATGCATTTTCTTGATAGGAGAGCCGTTCCTGAACAAGAAATTAAGATCCAACATTGGAAGCATAGAGGCTAATTAGAGTTTATTCATATAATTTAGCTAAAAGAGCATGGTTAATTATGATCATATGTAACCCTAAAACATTTTTTCACCTTTATTCGTTAACTAGGTTTGTACCCGCTGCGGTCCGGCTCAGTTTTAAATAAAATATATATCGAAGCATAGACAAAAATACACATTTTAAAATTTATTTCGGCATTTAAGAAACCATTACATTTTAGAAGTTTAATAATAAAAAAGGTATAAAAAATATATTGGCATTTAAGAAATCCTTACATACGTTGTGAAAATGAGCGTCACGGAATACAAAATTAAACTAAAAAGAAGAAGAATATATCATATAATTAGTTTTTATCCCCCGTATTACGGGGGCTGTTTTACATTATTCGTTTTTAATATTTATATATTGTTTTGGAGTTTTTATTTATTTATTGTAAGGAAATTTATAATATACTTAGAGTTTGATAATAAAAGGGTTTCACAAATAGCTAAGATGTTATAATCTGGTTTAAAAGTTATCTGGGTTTGCTGAGACCCAAGACCCGCTTATTTTTTTACTATAAAATTGTTTTTTATTATAAATAATATCTTTTTTCTAAAAAAAATCAAATAATAATTTTTAGTATATCCTATTTCATAGGATTTTTACATCAATAATTTGGTGAGAATAATTTTTAATTTAATGAGATTTTATAACTCATTTAAGAAAAATCTGTGTTTGGTAAGACTCATACCCGTGAATTCGGGTCAAATGCATGAGAAGCCTCCATTTAAAAATCAAACAAATCTGGTGACTCCAAAAAAATGGAGAACAACCACATTACAACACGTAAGATTTTTATGGTTTCATTTATATATATTATAGATTAAATTCAAAGCGCAGACAAAAGTGCTCACGTTGCAATGATATATTTGGAATTTAAGAAACCATAAAAAAAAAGAAAGAATGATCAATGTAGCATTTGTTTGTCGCTAATTTGTTTCATACTTGTTATAACCATTCATGCTTAAAACTTTTAAGTAAAGGTCTAGACGAAACGAAAACTTGTGATGTATTTGTATCCCTTTATCCATGTTGTATATGAAATTAATACATCAAATCGGATCTTACCATTTTACCATACATGGGTTATTATCCCTTCTTATATTTGAACTCACAGGGCATCCTACTACTACTACTGCTATCAATAGCTTTTAACAAAACCAAACACATAAACAAGTATCATCAATAGGGCTGTGCAACGGTTCGGAACCGTGAGAACCGAACCGGAACCGAAAATGAGTGAAAAATAGAACCGAAACCGGAACCTATTATAGTAAACCGGTTCGGTTCCAGAACCGCTAAATCCGGTTCTCGCTAATCGGTTCTGGCTAGAACCGGTTCGATCATTTATTTATCAAATGAGTTATGCAAACTTTGCAAATTGCAAAACAAGTTTATACAATTGTATGTCTTCTTTCACGGTAAAACTAATTTAGATTACAACATGGACATCCGTTATATTTTTTTATTAAAATCTAAGTGTTGAAGTTAAATAAATCATTAGCAACGATAGATTAATGGAAGATCATATCATTTTATATTACATTACCTTGATAGCTTAAATCAAAATTGACCATGGTTGCTAGTTCTTGAACGTAAAGAAAGAAGATTTGAATTAAAAAATGATTGAATGGATGCCGATTAATAAGTTACTCTAAAAAATGAGGATTGGTAAATTTATTTAAAACGCTTTGAATATTCCGGTTCTTCGGTTCCAAGTCTAGAACCGCCGGTTTTACCCGGAACCGAACCGGGAACCGTTTAATGCAAATTATGAGAACCGAGAACCGAACCAGTACACACATTAGCGGTTCTAAGGCACCGGTTCGGTTCCGGTTCTTCGGTTCTGACGGTTCCGAACCGTTTTTTGCTCACCCCTAAATATCATAACTCACCACTTTCCAGACCACACCCCTCTTCTATGTTCACATTGGCTTAAACAAATATAAGAATCACATGGACTAAGCTTCCAACTTTCTTGACACGCTTCTCCCATCATCAATATGCTCCCTAAAATAATTAGACATACAGACAGATTAAAATAAGTAATGTATCAGCATAAAAACTATTACTCATGTATAAGAAGGATATAATGGGCGGTAAGCAATAAATAATTTGTAGCTTACCGAAAGTTGTGAGTATGAGTAAGACTACAAAACAGAGCTTTTGGAAAGACATGCTTATGATATTTTTTGTCTTGGAATAAAATGATCATGCATAGAAATATAAATGTTATTTTATACTCAAAGAAATCTGTTTATCATGTTATAAAAATATAATTTGATATTAAGTGACAATAAATACATGATAAACAAGGTAATAATTAACAAATACATTATATTAAGGGTATTGAATAACATTAAATAAATGATATAAGGCTTAGGGACCATAAGGTCCTGGGTTCGAATCCCACAAGGGGGTTTTCTCAAGATTTACTGGTTTCCTTCAGAATTGGTGGTTAGGCATTATTGCCTAGTGGAGATGGATATGATCGCGTGGTTCTGCTGGTGACACGATGATACTCCAGTGGTCCGTGAGTGATTCTAATTTGCCGTTCAAAAAAAAAAAGAAACAATAAATGCATGTTCAAAGTGACATAAAGTTCGTCACACACTCAAGTTTATGTGTAATGCGTGTGAGAAAAATATAATGGATTAGAAATATTTTCAAATTAATTCAACCAGTAATACTAAGTGACAAAAATATACGGGTTTTATTCATTTTATCAAACATTTTAAAGGAAAATATATATTATTAAGCATGGTATGATTAAATTTAAACAAACCCAATTTTGTTAATCAACTCATTTATACAACAAATTGTATGTGAAAATACTTACTGGTAAAGATGTTTTTGAGAATATTAATATGTACTTATTGTGATATTAAAAATATCGCATATGCGTATTTCACAATGTATAAACTGGTTTACACTTAAAAAGAAAATACAATTGGTAATAACGTTAACGTAACTCTCTGACCTTAGGTGGATTATACATCGGGACTGCAAGTTGATTATTATTCATAGCTCAAAGACATTAATAAAGCAATCATAATATTTAATTATTTCATCAATTTATAAGTACACATTTTGTTTGAAATTCAAATACAATACATCGAATAGACTAACATATTTATTTAAATAATATCTAAAGATATCACTAAGTTTTCTTATAATCTTCAATGATTCTTAACCCGCAACACATTTTGAATATCATATTTTTGTCAACAATAATGTTGGTGAGTTCATAAGGTTTGTATATGTATATAATAAAAAAAATCAATATTCACATGTCAAGATGTAATGTTTCAATCAAAAGTAAGAATAAAAAATAAAAACATGATATTCTCATTCACTTGACACAAGCTAAAATCTACTAAGGCCCCCTATTCGCTAAACTACTAGGAGTAATAGATGAGAACCACCATCCGTTCCAACATAAGTTAAAGAATTAAGAGGCGCATGCACGTCTCGTTTAGAATAATTTTTAAAAGGAAGTAAATGTATTTTTAGGTTTTGAGTCTTGGGAAGAAAGAGATTGGATGCACTTTGAATACACTTTAGTTGACTTCTACTCCTTTAATCTTCAACTTGTTTTTATTTTAGCTAGTTTTAACAAAATGTACCCATTTGAGAATAACCCGGATCAACATGGTCATGGATCGACCCGTTTACCAACAAACAGGTTCAATCTGGTGAACATTTAGCAAACTAACTTTTAACAAAGACGAGGTACTCTGAGTTCATACTAAATGTCAACTACGCAGTTTACTACTAGTGACAAAATGTAGCACAAAACATCAATTCAAACACTAAAAAAACACAAAATCCAAGTTAATTGATCTTCAATTACTTCCTATAATACCAGGAAAAAAAGCCCAATAATTTATTTTCCCTTTCGCCTTTTTTGCATCCCGCTGCAATCGCTACAGTACCATTTTCCTTTAGGTTGCTCTTTCAGACCAACACATCCATAATGGAACCACTCTATCTTGCACTGTGAACATATTACCACCTCATTAGTATTGGTTGGTTATAAACTGATAAAAATGGAAATTTGACTACTGGCTTTGGACGGGATGACCCTCGCTGAGCCAGATTTGGTTCGGGCTCAAGCTCGAACTTAAATGAGCCGGCTCGGATTGACTAGTTTATTTTACCGAGCTGAAAAGTGAAACTCAAGTCCCAGATCGGAGCATAAAAGGCTCAAGTCGACTCGTTAAACTTATTTTAACTTTTTTTAACAAGTTGATATATTTAAGGCAAAATATATTTTTAACATGCACATCATGCAATATTTATGAACTTAAGAGACAGTGGCGAAGGATCATTAAGGCCAGTGGTGGCCCTCCCCCCCTTTTTTTGATCGGTAGTGTAAATCTACATGTTTTTCGTCCTAAATTTTTTATATGTCGTGTAAATTTACCCATTTGTTACCGAAAAATTGAGCCCGACTCCCCCCCCCCCCCTTATGACTCTTTTAATACATTTTGAGTCCCCCCCCCCCGGTCCTCACGTCCAAGCTTCGCCACTGCTTAGAGAATTTATCATACCATATGCATTATGTTTGTTTCTTTTTCAGTCTTTTATAGATCGAGAGGCAGATTCACAAAATCATATTGTATTATTTTTGCTTTCTTTAATACTTATTATTATTATTACTAATATAATTATATTTTTTTAACAGTGTCATTATAATTATACTAAAATTTGGGGCCAACTAGCCAGATACGAGCTGAGCCGACTCTGGCTCGGCTCGGATCATTTACAAACCTAGCCAGCGAATTATTGTATTCCAACACATAGATTATTATTATAGAACAATTTTAGATCACTAACTCACTATATTGACATGCTAACTATTCATAAAAATAACTTTTGGGACCAAAAGCACACATTTTGACCCGTTACCACACATATCCATTTTGCAACCTCTAAAAACTTACATCATGGTTGTCACACGCCACCATCTCCCCATAACTAACTTGGTTGCAGAAACAATATGTCGGTTCGTTAGGGTCAACTGGTAGGTCCAAGTCCATACTAGGTGGGTTTGCAGCTGCTACTTGAGCTGCTGCTGCAGCAGCAAGGCGGGACCTGAATAACAGAAAAGTAAAAACTTAGACCTTTAAAAGTTCAGCCCAAAGACATATTATAAAGATTATTACTTTTTTCGGCCTCCTCTTCCACCTTCCTTTGCAGGCTTCCCGTTGCCATCAGGGCTTGAACCAGTTGTTCCAGCAGCAGCAACAGTTTCCTTTTCTGCAAACGAATGGGTTGATACTTATTCAAAAATTCATATTATTATTTTAATATATTTGTGTTTTTAATCATAATTTAGCACATCAATCATTTATTAATAACTGGACAAAAATGTGTTTGCGATCAACCTAACCCACCGGTCCATATGAAGGTGAACATATCGTGTTCTGGGCCCAAACCAGTTCAGGTTGAAACTAGGTCGGGTTTGGTCAACAAAAGTCAAAGATGAGTTTTGGTGAAACCGAGTCGGTTGGAGCCAGTTTATGGCTAAAAGACAAATTGGGTTTCACTGGTTTGAAGCCAGGTTTTAACTTTTAACCTGGATGGGTTTGACCAGGTACAAGCCGATTTCAAAGTGTAAGGTTACAACCCGATTTCAACCCTATAGATCGGGTCAAAACCGGTTTGAATACCCTCCCCCCCCCCCCCAAAAAAAAAAAAAAAAACATCTTCGCGTTCGTGCTGGTTTATGTTCATTTGTCAGAAGTCTAAACAAACGACACACGAACATGAACGACAATGTGGCCTTAAAAATAAACGTGAACAACAATGTGTTGGGCTTAAAAAGTTATTAAACCTAGACTATATTGTAATGGATTAATGAGACTAAAAAACTTAAATGAATATATTAATAAACGTAAACGAACAAACACAAGCAAACGATTGAACAGACATAAATGAACAAATGTTAACAAACATAATAAAACAAACAAGACATTTGTTCATGTTAATTCGTTTAACTAAACTAACAAAAAAAGTTCATGTTCATTCGGTTATTAAAACGAACTTCCCGCCGAACGATTCACAGAACGTTCAGTTTGTTTACAAGCCTATATGCAACCTCTACACCATATAATATCGCATCTGCGCGTGACAGATTTATAAAGAAAAGAAAATCTACCGCGTCGCTGCTCTTCAAATTTTCTAAGGTACTGATCAAGTTGTTGAATATGAGCATCCACCTGTGAAACCAACATTTTCAACACTTTTCTTTAAACAGACAAACAACCTCACAACACACGCCAGACTTCATACGTTTGAAATACACAACACAAAACTCAACAAATATGTAAACGGTACCAAATCATATGCTTGAACAGCCAGAGCAACCTTCTCATCAGCAATCCTAATCGCATGTTTCAGCTCGTCCTGAGCTTCATCCGAGAATTTGGTAAGCGAAGTACCCGGTGCAATGTTTCCAGACTTAATTCCCTCCTTAAACTCCTCTATTTCCTGCAAACAATGCTGTTCATTTTGTCGTTGAATGCCTGCAGACGCGTACATCAGTTTGTTAAATTTCATATAAATCTGCAGAAAACAGGATCTATAATATATACCTTGCAAACTTTTATCCAAATCACGTAATAATGCATACTTCCTCTGTAATATGTTTGGCAGTGGCTCCAAACCTACATAAATGAAATCAATTTAATAATTCTAATATTAAACCCTAATAATTAAAAACTTGTATACCAATCAAGCATCAAAATCTATCAAATTGGCAGCCAATTTAACGACAGAGTAGCCACGTAAGCCTAATTATGACCTCAATTTAACAAATTGATAACCATATACGAACAATTTTAAAACCCTAGAAAACTAGGGTTCGAATCAATTTTCGATTTTTTCTCAATTAAACCGTAAATTGACGACATAGGGTTTAATATTTTGCTAAAGAGACGTGTTTTATAATAAAAAGATGAGAGATTGAGGAGTATTACTGGCTTGAAAATCTTCAAGAAACGACATATTTGCGACGGTAAGTTTGGGAGAAATGAATGATTCGTTTGGCAGTTAAAAGCCCGCGTAAGTAGGATCTTGATGTGATGTTATCTAACGTGGAGTATGAAATGGTACTATGGTAGATACATTACGGGTGTGTTTGGGATTACTTATTTAAGGCGAAAAGAACTTTTTGTGTTAAGGTGAAAAGGTATTATGAGTATTTGATAAGGAGTTTTAAAAAATAGTGTTTGGATTAACATAAGTCAATAAGTTATTTTTTAAAAAGTGTTTGGTTTAACTTATTGATGTAAAATGACCAAAAAGGACACCAATTGCACACATTTGGTTATTGATGCGATGCAACTGACAACACCACTTGACTGCAATGCTAATGGTAACTTCATTAAGAGGAACACCAATTGCACACATTTGGTTGAAAAGATGAAGAGAGCAAGTGTAATGTTTGATTTTAGTAAGAGCAGTTAGCAGCTAATTAAACTTAACAACCGAGGGCAAGGGGCGTGTTTGAGACATTTCATCGAACAGGTTCAGTGCATCATTCAAGTTCCTAACTTTATGAAGCTTAGACCGATTATCATCCGAGTGAATGGAAGCAGCTTTAATAATGTGAGTACCAAATTGTAAACCTAACTGTAAAGATGAGAAATGGGTACCTCTGAAAGCATCAACAGCAGCAGATTTTTGAAAGATTCATCATCATTCATCATAATCATCATCGTCAAAACCCATTTTGAAAGATTTATTTGTATTTTGATGATCGGCAGAGAGGTAGGAGGATGTGTTAAGGGTGGGTGTGGGTGGGTGAAATAATGATATGCAGGGTGGGTGAAATAATGAAAGGGAGCTGGTGGAAGAAGGGTGAATTGGGTATTTAAAATGGATAAGGAGATAAGTTAGGATATCCCAACTTATATAAAACCTATTTTTTAGCTTTACCAATAAGGAGAAATGCATAAGGACTTGTTGCTTCCCAAACATTAAAATAGAGAAAAAAGAAATTATTCGTCTTAATAAGTTATAAGGAGTGGAAAATAAGGAATCCCAACACCCCCTACATATGTTGGATGATGATTCTTTTAAATGATGTAATTGTTTCACTTATTTATAGGTTCGCAAATTGGATGAAAGAAAGAAAGAAAATTGTTTATTGAGAAAATGAAAATACCATTTCGTTTTCAAAAAGGGTGTGGCTAAACGTACCCCCTAGTTGCTTGTCATACCCCCCCTTGGAAAAACCAACCTTCACATTACCCCTTTAAATCATATAATTACAAAATTAGCACAAAATTAAAGATTTCATATTATTTTTTTTACAAGTTGTGTTTTTTAAGATTTCAAGTTTAGGGATTAGGGTTTAGAGTATAGGGTTCGGGTTTAGGGTTAAGGTTTAGGGTTTAGGGTTCGAGTTTAGGGTTTAGGTTTTCGGGTTTCGGGTTTACGGTTTAGGGTTTTAGGTTTTCGAGTTTCGGGTTTAGGGTTTAGGGTTTGGGTTTAGGGTTTTAGGTTTTCGAGTTTCGGGTTTATTTTGTAAAAGATAAAGAGGTAAAATAAGGATATTATAAATATATATACTATTAAAATTAAAAAAAATATTATAAATATTTACAGTATTAATACTAAAAAAATAAATTAATAGTAATACTTGATAGTTTTTAATTTGATATATGTAGTGGAGATTATTAAGTGAAAAAAATGTTGTAGGGACTAATATGTATATAATTAATGTTAAGAGGTAATAGTAATTTATTTAAGAAGTTAAGGGGGGTGTATATTTAGTAAAATGGTGTAAGGAGGGTACGTTTAGCAACACCCTTTCAAAAAACTGAAATGAAAATTAAAATATGAATGGACATATTGGGTCTCGAAGAAGGTAAACGTGTTCGGGCGGAGAACGTGTATTGGGAGAATTGCTATGTGTACCGCATTACAAAGGCGGGACTTCGACGTGGGCCCGGTATTATTTTCGTTATGTTCCGATCTCGATGAAGATGTGGGCAGACCCAACTCGTGGGTCAGCATTTTAAAGGTAAGGCTTTAGGCCCAATATGTATTAAGGCTCCATTTAAAAAAAATGGGCTTGTGTTATATTATGAAACTGGGCTTCTGATGCAATTTGAAGCTGGGTTTTTTAATTGATGTAAGAATCAGTTAGTTTAACTAATTTAGGTGACGTACTGACAATCAAAGCTGATTCCAACGCATCTAGTAAAGCTAGAAACGTTAACTTAATATAAACATATTTAATTTATACACATACAAAAAATATAAAAAAAAATAATAAAGGCCTCGCTTTTAGAGCTCGCTTTAGACCTTCGTAAAGGTTGAGCCGGCCCTGGATGTGGAACATTTACTGGTGCAACGCTTGGTGGCGGATGGGGCATGGCAAGGTGTGATGCAATGGTGCAAACTCCCACCTTTCTTTGCTTTCTCCATAAACGATGTTTTGAGTTATTATTCTACTCGGGGCGAAATCAAACACAAAAGAAGTTTATTTAAGCAATCTTTCGTGTCACGCTATAGGATGGGTTGTTACAAGATCAATGATTGAAGTAAATTGGGCTAATTGGTGTAAATTTGATGTAGCAAATGTGTAATTTTTTGTTTCCTGTGTTACTTTGCAGCTAGTCAATTGCTAGTTGTTGCGTGAATATAATATCGCCTTTCAAAAATATGTATATTCTAGACATTCAAAAGCAAAAAAAACAAGCGACACCAAATAAGCCATTAGGCTAAAGAGGTATGAATTAAGTGACACATTGAACAATAAAAAGTACTATGTGTCCATGAAAACAACCAATCAAATTAATACATGTATCATGTGTTAGTGAATAAAAATAGTCAAAAGTAATGGTTATGTGTTGTAAGCTAACAAAAAAGAGCATAACGTCCTACCACGTAAACAATGGGTTTAACAAACTCACTATTTAACTATCATGTTGTGAGTTAACTAGAAATATATATACACACACACAATAAAAAATTCATTGGTGGTTATTGGGTAGACCTCACTTTTAATCATCCAAAATGACATTAGCGGATTAACAAGAAATTACGATGAAAAGGAAAAGATGGTGCCCCGTTGTGCTGTGGTTTAACGGGTGTTAATGGGGTGATGCGGCTTTGCCTCCCCCTCCCCTCTCTTTTAACGCCCCAGGACACATAATGTAAGGATTATATTTTGGTATTCGGATACCGTTTTCTTTCTAATAATAATTATAATTATAAAATAATAATTTGGACCAATTATCTCATTTATCATGTACCAATTATCAATTAATAAACATCATTTAGTTGTGAAGCATTGCAATGGTTCAACTCGATTTTGTACCTATGGATTGTTGATAACGTCTATTGTCAAGGCAATATGGTTAGGATCATTGGTAAAAAGAACTTGTTAGGACATGACGGTTTTCTCTTTTCATATATAGTTACGCGCGTATACCGTCAAGTATATCAAGATTGTCTTTTGAGAGAAGACAAAACCTAGAGCATTCATTATGGTTTTTTCTATATTAATGTCTGGTTGTAAATAAATGTTTAGTAAGCCATACAAAAATTGTCTGAAGTAAAGTTCGTCTAAAAAACAACAAAACAAGTTAAGGTGTTCAACCATGTAATTATTTATGTAAAGGTTTTCATATAGTTGTTCGTATTTGTTTGTTGCGATTTGTTCTAACTCTGCTTTCACAAAATGATTAAAAAGGATGGTAAAGAAAGATTAAAAAGTATGGAAAGCAATGTTAAAAAACCACGGATGTGCTAACAAGTGGTACAACCGGTTGAACCGGGTTATATCGGGATGTTCAACTGGTTGAATAGTTTACTTTAATTTCTATAAATGTAACTTCAATTCAAAAATAACCCAAAACTAAATGATTCATATAACAAAAAATCCAAAAGTTAATCCATATTAAAAAAAATAATGCAAAAACACTCATTTTAAAAAAAATATTTCTAAAGTTTACACGTTTGAATGTTAATTATTGGGTTAAAAGTAATTTTGAAAAAATATGGGTCACAAAAATCAAAATTTTCTCAGGTTTTAAAACCGGTTTGCCGATACAAACCGGTATTTTAAACAAAAAACCGCCGGTACAATGTTTTAGCAAACCCGTCAAAAATACTGGACTCAAAATACCGGCCTACTGTTTGAAATCCGGTTTAACCGGTTCAACCGGTCGATTTTAACCGATTTTAAAACATTGATGGAAAGCCATAAAAAAGGGAAAATGTCAATGGCATCGAGACGCAAACAAAATCTTATAAGAGTCAATCGGAGATCACTTAATAATAATATTATTCCCGACGTTACTTAGTTGGTCGTTCTAAAAAAATAATAATATTATAACGTTATACAATATTTGTTTAAACAAGAATCAATGAATGTTAAATAGCTTTCCATTTGATGTATTGAATTCATCATATGTAACAATTGAATGCAATCATGCATTTAGAAAAGTTCTATAATATGGAAGTAACTTGACATTTTTTTTATTTAAATCGTTTCTATATTATGTTATATGAACCAATAAACTCTTTCAACACAAAGAGGTCAAGATTGAAGATATTGCAGGAGATATAAAGTCGTTAGGATATTTGTGGTTCAAAAATAGGTCAAATAATAATTCAGTTTCATGGCAAAACTGGTGTAATTTTACTTTTTTGTAAGTGTTTGGTTGTGTTGCGCCCCCTCTTGTTTGGGGTGGTGGCTGTCGGTGGTTGGTTGTGTCTATAAAATTTACAGTTTCGAAAAAAATAAATATATAGAAAAAGTAAATTCTATTTTTCGTTTATTTGGTTTGTTCAAATATACGGTTTTAGTTCAATAATTTTAAATTTGTGATTTTCGTCTCTGTGGTTTCATTTCACTTGCAATTAAACCCAAACCCACAAACCCCGTTAAGTCCGATCATTAAACCCATTAGTGTATCCTCACATTAGAGACAATTTTGTCATTTTTTCCCCAAATGCATCTCAGTCCCTCACGAGAAGGGGCTTGCGAATTAAGGTTGAGGTTTATTTGGGGAAAAAAGAACAAAACTGACCCTCACATGAGTTTAATGATTAGACTTAATGGGGTTAGTGTGGTCGGGTTTAATTGCAAGTGAAATGAAACCACATGGACTCAAATCATAAATTTAAAACTACTAGACTAAAACCACATATTCGAACAAATCACAAGAACGAAAACCACAGTTTACTCATATAGAAATAACATGATTATATTACAGTATCTAACGATTTTTCAATTTGTATAGTTAGTGATATACATATGCGTTTATTTTACATTATAATATGGTTCCTAACTATCTCTTAAGTGGAACATCCAAAGAGTAAATTCAACTCAAGGCCGGCCATGGCATATGGCAGGGTAGTCAACGACCATAGGTCCAACTACCCGTTAGTATGGGCTTGGTGTGGACAACAAGAAACATAAATATGTATATATGGTTTTATTTGCTTTTGTGGGAGTATTCTATTCGGCCGACAAGCACAGCAAAAAAAATATTACGAAAAATTTGTGGGTTTTTTTTGTTCTTTTTTTGCTACTGTCAAAGACAACCAGAGACAAAGAGAGAGTTTTTGGTGTTTTATTTAAAGATAAGAGACGTTCAAGAGACTTGTATTTTCTCGTTGGTGTTACCTCTTACTCTTTATTTTACTTCATACTAGGTTATAACCCGTGTACTACACGGGATTGGGTACCAACATTTTAAAATTAAAAATAATTAATAATAAATAATACCAACTATATTTAACAATGTTCCATTTACAATTACAAAAAAAACACATTTTGATCGCTAACCTAATGGGCCTAACCTGGCTATTTTGCCACAGTTACAAGTAATTTATCTAAGTCCGTAAATTCACCACGCGGTCGTGAACTGACATATGATGAATTACTTGTATATGTACTTGCCTAGTTATTTTGCACCGTGGACTCCCGAAGATAACCAACAGCAGAAACCAAATATCTAATCTTGCTTCAATTGTGTGGGTAGGAATCTTCATGTAAATCACATGCAACCAAGTCAAACTTCAAAATGGAAAGTGTAGATAAACATCAGTATTTGTTAAAAAAAATGCAAATTGAGACGCATGTCTAATTGTCTAAATCTAAGTCGAAAAGTAGTCATTTGACCTAAAAAGTAAACCGTTGCAATTTACCTATCGCTACATATTCTGGAGTAACATAACCGATGGTCCCGACTACCCGAGTTGAGCATATGCATTATCTACTACGGTCCACTTTCTTGCTAACCCGAAAGTCCTGCTGTAAATTTATTCAATTTTCCAAAAAAAAAAACAATGAAAATAAATAACAATAATGTTAATACAATAAAAATAATAAATCAATTACAATGCCCACCTATTAATGAAAAAGATTTGCATTGTCCTTCTACTCGAGTAGAAAGCAAGTAAATAAATAAATAAATAAATGCATTAGAGATAATTTAGTCAATTAATTATA
The DNA here is from genome assembly GCF_021521415.1 of Bidens hawaiensis. Taxonomy (NCBI): domain Eukaryota; kingdom Viridiplantae; phylum Streptophyta; class Magnoliopsida; order Asterales; family Asteraceae; genus Bidens; species Bidens hawaiensis. The sequence goes on from NW_027492545.1 coordinate 125,323, forward strand.
TTTCAAATTGTGGTTCTTTATTTATAAGGTTATGAACAGAGTTTTCCATAAATAAAAAATTATGGTTATGTTTTTCTTTAACAGTTTTACCCCTAATTTCTTTTTGCATAAATTATGTGTGATGTGCAAACAAAAGCATAAACGGTTAGGAAGATAATTTTCTTTTTATGTGTTTCGTGTCATTCGCGGTGTATTAGTTTTCGTACCTTGGAACAGGATCAGAAAAGTTAGGATTGTCTTCACATTTGTAGATGATGTCTTTTGTGGGGCTGGAATGCTTCTTTAAGATTTTAGGGACCAACTCCGTTTTGAATGCCCTTTTGTGTAGTATCATGTTTTGTTGTGACCAAAATCAAATCTAGTGATGCTTATGACACAACAAACGTTGGAGTTTTGTATGAAAAAAAAACATTTAAAGTATAAGGTATATTTAAACGACCATTGTCATATGATAAGTAAGTTACCGGAATTAACAATACCGTGTGCTGCTGACTGAGAAACTGTATTGTAGAAGCAATTGGTACATGCGCATCATCTATTGGGGGCTGAAGAAGCATATACCAATCATATACAAATTCTTAAAACATTACAATGACTCTAAATATAACATGTATACATACTATAAATTCTAAATCATCTCTAGTTTTACAAAATGCCAACTTAGAAAGCACGAATTAAAACATTCAAAATATCATCTATGGTTCTCTTGCTTATGGACAAAAAAAATAGCTTTGACTTTTGACTTTATACATGTCCACTATTCGAGATTCAAAATTAACTCAATTTCAAACACATACAAACATACTAAACCTCCATCTACCAATACTCAACAAATTACATAACAACACCATATGAACAGTAAAAATCAGATGATGAAACCAACAAGGGTTCAATTTCATACAGGATGCAAACCACCATTCATTGATTCACGTAAAATAACTACTCTACAACACAACAACATGGCTATTAACTAACCGTAAATCCACTACTATAAAAGTTCCGTATAGCATATATAACAACTGAACGTGCTATAGTAAACAACACTCACCTAGTGAAAGAAGCCCTACAAAAACATGAATATGTAGCGCACCTGCATACACATAACATAAAGCAAAGACCCAAGCTATAAACCATATATATTACAGAGATAACTACATATACCACTAATGATAATCCTATCCTATATACAATTAATGTAAATAGCAAAAACAAAAATGTGTCAGCATGTAAAACAAATAATTACCAGCACTTTGGCTTAGCGGATATGTAACATAATAACTGAGCATAAAATGCTAAACAACAACTATGAATGAATAAAAACCTTATTATGAAAACCCAAAAACATACAACACCTTCATAGAAATATGATAACTCAAATATCCTACTTATAAACCAGATACATCAACAATTAAAAGTAATGAAACATAAAATGAACAATAGCTTTCATGAAAGAATTATAAAAATCGAATTTAGGAGTACATAAATTGGCATTTACCTTTGTGGCATCATTCTAAGGAATCTTGTATGATCAACTGTAAAGTTACAGAAACAAAGATTGCTTTAGTTTTAAATATGCAAGAGTACACTTACCAAACGTAGAATTAACAACACATTAAATTTAGTTTACCTCTATGACATCATTCTCATGAAACTCGGTATGCTCTAGCTGTAATAAAAAAATTAAAAAATACAAAATAAAACAGGAATGGTAGTATTAGATAAAAAAGAGTTAAATAAATAAAGTTTTTTACAAACATGTTAGATTACTTATCAAAATTCCAACAACACTTAGAAGTATGATAAGCCTTATGACAATTGCTGCAGAAGGAAAACCAACAAAATAACCTTAATCCAGTTAACTCAAACGATGTAAGCCCTAAATCCAAACCAATCAATCAACCAAGAAATCCATAATTCAAACTAATCAGTTAAGAAACACAAACCAGAGGCAAAAGGTCCGTTCATCATCACCAAACCACAATTTCGAACAAATTGTCTGGTCTCGCGCCATTGACGCCTTGAAGAAGCTTCGCAAGTGATCCAAACTCATCATTGATTCAACCGTAATAATAACTCATGTCGACATTCCGTCAAATTCAAGTACAATCCACTCGATTAGACGGTCAATTCGACCAAGGACGGTTTACGGTTAGAAATCGGAGATTCGGATGGTCTATAGAATTGAAGCGATGATTTAGATAATTATGAGAGTGGTGAGGAGAAGATAAACGGGTTTTGAAGAATCATGTTGGTAACTACTCAATTGGAGGGAACAGTTGAAGTGGCAGATGAGAATTAAGGTTTAAAATTGTGAAGTCCTGAATTTACGTTTTACATTATGGTGAAGCCAATTGTCAGATTAATATGAAGTTAAAATAAAAAGAGAGGGTGTTGTGTGAATGACAGGTGTTATCATTAGATAATTTAAGATTGTTTGTACCAAGTATATGAAGATTTGTGTATGTCTCTAGTTTTACCTAGAGAAGAACAGGTATTGATATTATTGGTGATAGTGGATTTGAAGCGGCTCTAGTAGTCCCGTGGTTTTTACTCTCACCTTAATAGGTTTTCCACGCTAAAATTCTTGTGTCTTATTTACTTTTAAATACTTATTTGTTTGCATCCTCATTGGTTCATTCAGGCCGGGAAAAAGTTTAGCCAAACGAAGATTAATTCCGCAATTTTTGCTTACCGTTCGTGGCTAAGTGGTCGTTTTTCCCAACAATTGATTGATTGATATTGAAACGAAACATAATTAATCTAGTAACTTTACCAACAAAAATCAAACAACAATATTTTGTGGATGGATCTCATGAATGCATGTGTCTTTGATTGATACAGAAACAAATTAACTTAAATTTGGCAAAAGGAAAGCAATTCCTTGTCATTCTGAAATATTTCCATATGTTGTGTTTCTAGATTCACCTGCGCTACGATACCATCTCCATTTGGAGTATCCATCAATACACAGGTAGCCATGCCCAAACATCCTAACGGCACACTTGCAAATGTTGGCTTTCCCCATCCAAAATCGATCTTAAAATACGGGAACCCACACATGCTTGAATACCAATAGGACCTATTGACAAAAGTTTCTAAATCTTCCTTCCCTAAACTTGACAGATTTGAAATGTAGTCTTGAGAAGCCTGTTGCAGACTCGGGAGTTGTTTAACTTCCATCTTCGCTTTCTGTATCGCTGAAACCAACGCACTTAACGAAGTTTCGCTTTCATGTCGGGTCATGACAGACATAGTTGTGACCAAATTTCCAAACGTGGTCTGGGGCAGCCTTGGGACAAACTTATCACGCAGATTCACCGGAATAAATAAGAGAGATGGCATGAAAGGAGATGATCTTGAACTCGTTGCCTCCACCACAGTTTTGTAAATTAGAGAAGTCAATACTTGGGATCGTGTAGGATTATCGTTTATAGATAGTTTCGATCCACCTAATTCGGCCATCCCTAGGACCTTCTTCTTGAGCTCACTTAACTTTGAGTTGGGAAACACGAATTTTCGGATGACACGATTGGCAACGCTTGGATTTAAAACCCCAGTAGCTGATGGAAAAGAATTCTCGGTAGTAGATTGGGATTGAATAAAATGAGGGTTAAGTGCGAGTACTTGTCTGTGATCAGTGGAACCATAACGTGCAATTGAAGCCCAATGACTAGCGAACGAGACAAGACTGCAGCCATCACCAACTTTGTGTGACATAGACAGTGCCACACCCATTCCACCACAAGCAAAGTGATTAAGTTGAACCGCTAGAAGACTCGTGCTTTGAGTAGAGTTTTGCCACACCATGCCATCTGCAAAAAGTTGGCCAACACCGGCATACTCTTCGCTTATAAGTTGGCCCTTGTCGATATGGCAATCGTGTTTGGCCTCAACAAACACAATTCCCTCGTCGTTACAGTCAATGTAAGGTGTTGTCGGGGTAATCAACCTGCCTGCAAGCGGGTAGTATCGTGTTAGGCTCTCTGACAACGATTTCTTCATCTCCCGGGCTTTTTCATGAGCGGTTAAACTGCAATTTTCATTGTTTGGGTAGAAAAGAATAAGCGGCATATAGACGTGTGACATGCATTGATCAACCATGGAAAGATTATAAGTACGGAGATGAGACGGTGTTGGAGATGAGGGCTTGATTGTTTCTCGAGATGTAATGGTGTGGAGTTGCCTTGATCTTCCGAATCGTAGGATCTTCCCAATCATCATCATTAACTTCTAAGTTCTAACACACGTACTGTTTTTAATGTTTTAAATCTTGTAGTGGTAAATACCAAATAGTATGACTATATATATAGCTAGATGTATATATACGGGTAGTACTGGCATCCATACCGAAAATTTTGGATCTGCATGCATGTGAATATTGAAAGTTGACTTGAGATAGCTTGGCAAGAATAAGATTATACATGTGATGTGCACGTATTAAATATTAATTATTAGAATCCCCGAGATATGATGTTAAGGATCGAATTATTGGAGATCACCATATATGTGTTTACTCTCAAATCACAAATTTAATATAAACAAACAATCAAATTCCATGATTTATCAATTATCATAATGAAATAATGTTACATGTGTAAAAAAAATATAGAAACTATTATATGAAACGGGAAGAAAAAAAGATATACTAAATTAGTATTTCTTTAAATAGGTAAATTAAGTAATACTCCTTGAAGAAACATGGATCCGTTCTCCGAGTATGGGTCCTGGATCCAATGAGTCCACAGGGTATAGTACGGTAACTACCAGCACGATATGAGCAAGACTTCCCGAAGTCCAGTGACCGGAACCAGCAAAACAGACACCGTGAGTCTCGTTACAGGAAGGACAAGAGGGGGGGTCTTCCTGTAACCACCCTCCGGCGTGAGAATTAGTAACGTTCGTAATGGAGAAAGTACTGAAGTATAAAGACTAAGTGTAATCAGAATATAGGTCAGTGAATGAATACCTCATACCGTTTGACAAGGTATTTATAGCCGAAGGATGATGGAAGATGGTTGGGGCAGCTGTCCTCTTCTAGAAGATCTTTGGTAACCGCCTGGACACGTGTCACCAGCTGATAGGATGGATCGCGCCCTGGCCATGTGCACGGTTATAACAACCTGGTTAGGTGTCCTTTGTTCATTGGTTAGTATGTCACGTATTCCCCAAGTAAGAATCATGAACCTCCTTCTAGAGAGTACTTGAGTGGTGACAGCTGTCCCGCGGGTACTATCTTCCGATTGTCTAGGCGGACAGATGTCCTACCCTGCGGATGACTTTTGAGGATGTCAGGATGTTTCCGCGTGTGCTATGAGGACGTTCCTCCTCACTCGTGATATGCGGGTGATCCATGTGTCCCGCGGGTGGCTTATAAGAGGATTCTCTATGACCCGCGGGTGGTACTTAAGGGTATTTTGGTCTTTTTGGTACATTACCTCTACAAGTCCCCCCAGTCCAGTGTTTCTTCCGTGTGAAGTCTTTATGCGGGTGAAATTCTGGACTTAATGTGTGTTGGGGATTTTGTTGTTCGGAATTTAGGTAGAAAAATATCTTCTGTTGGGATGGATAATCATGAAAAAAGGACAAGTTGACCACTCGCAGGCGCGTGAACAGATGATGGAACATTTTTTACGGCTGTCACCGTACCCGACTGTACAACTTTTTCTCTTTTTTGAATTTTCCGCGTGACGTGGCAATCACTAGTTGGGTGATGTTTTTTCTCTCTACTGTTCATATCCCATCGCATTAATTGCGATGGGTATAAATAGGGAGAGACTCCTTCTTTTTGAAGTTTTATCGCTCTTTTCTTATGATTATCTTCTTAATTTTCCCTGAATTTTCCATATACCTTTCTTCTATTTTACCCAATTCTATTTGTAATGTCGAACGTTCAGACTGAAGTTGATGAGATAGAAGTTTCATGGGACTACTCAAAGTATGAAAAATTATTAGAAACGTATGGTATTCCACCCGAGTGGGAACCAGAGTTCCCTTCCTCCGGTTCTATAGCCAGTTTCCCACCGCCTAGGAAGATGGCTTTGTATGCTGATTATTTTGCTTATGGGAATTTCCGTTTACCCATAACAAATTTTTTTGAGAGATTTTCGACTGCTTATGGGATCCATTTATCCCAATTGCACCCGCGTGCTATGATGCAAATTCGTCATTATGAATTTGTATGTATAGCACGTGATATGGTTCCCCACATAGATCGATTCTTAGTTTTTTACCGTCGTACTAACCGTAATGGTTGGTATACGTGTCAAGGGTTTTCTGACCGAAGTCTTGGGTATGAAGGTGAAAAGTTGCCTACAAACGGGCGTAGAAAATTCTTCTGGATATCTGAGGATGTGGTGCCACTGTCCATGGTTCGTCGTCCTGTGAATTCCGCCCTTCCGGAGGTTGTCACAGCTGCTCATGAAGGTCATGAGTGGTATCGTATTCTTACCATGGAGCCTTCACCCATGCGTGCCTTGCCGGAAGAAGCTCTAGTGTGGGCGGGCATGAGTCGTTTGTGGCCGACAAAGTTCATGGAACCTATTTTTGCGGATCTTAATGAGCGTAAGTTGTCTTTTATTGCATTTTCATTTTTGTGAATACTTTTATGATCAAGTTTCTGTCTTTTCAGGTAGGAGTTCCATGTTTAACGTTCTTTTTGGGAAACGGGGTTGTGTCCGCAAGAGTATCCGTGAGGCGGGGGAACGACCTATACTTGAGAAAACTAAGTCCCAATTTTTGTTTCCGAAGAAGGTTCGAGCTGAACCTGTGACTTCGAATGCCACCTTTGAAACAGGTGCGTATGTTCTAAACCCTTTTCCCCTTTGTAACACCTCAACCCGGAGCAGGCTGACGTGTCACTATTACAGATATCAAATCAACGCCACAATCCAAAATACAACAAAAATTAATGCAACCTACGTCATATCATTAAACAAAATGAATTAACTTTTAGAAGCTTGAACTTCATTTTTTTTTATCTCTCATCACTAAATTCCCAGAATCCCGGATTACCTGAAAACAAAATAAGAAAAACAAAACAAGAAAACACGGCTGAGCCAAAAATTGCCCAGTAACGGAAAGAACAATAGTATAGGTAAGGACAGACGTAAGAGAATAAATATACGAACTTCAATTCAAACTCGAAACCAACCCTTTTTACCGAAACATATACTTAACAAAATTCGGATGTATGATCCGACACTTGGCCAGAACATGGTCAAACGCATGCGGAAATATATCAGAACTATAACAAAAACACCCAGAGCCAGAAACATATAACTTGTAACATATAATGTGTGACGTGTAACATATAACGTGTAACATTTAACTGAACTATAATTAAATGCGAAACATAATCCGATACACGATCGGAACGTAATTTGAATATACTCAAATTTAATCAAATACATATACACATATCAAAACGGACCAGAAATATAGCGAAACAAAATATAATTACTAAAATACACGACGATGATGTTAAAATAAATAGGTCGTGTAATACGGAAGCACCCAGAGCCTAAACAGAGGGGTACACAGCTAGCTAGTCCATGCACCAAAGAGACGGTGTGGGTGGCGTGCACACATTGTTCCATCTCAAACAGAAGTCAGGAGTCAGGAGTCAGGAGTCGGAGCTAAGATCGATCTATACGCCTCTAAGTGGCCAAGGTACTACATGAGTACTTTCAGAGACGCCGTGAACTTTGATTACGCACTGTCACGATAAGTGCCATGTCAGGAGTCAGGAGTCGGAGCTAAGATCGATCTATACGCCTCTAAGTGGCCAAGGTACTACATGAGTACTTTCAGAGACGCCGTGAACTTTGATTACGCACTGTCACGATAAGTGCCATGTCGTTGACGCCCCAACGACAAGTCAGAAATGCTCGGGTAACAGAGTACTAAAACTAAAAACATATAACTAAAATATATTATATAAAATAACTGAACTCAAAATATAACCGACACGTAACGAAAATCCGTACTACAAAGTAACGGAATAGATTCAATACTATTAGTAAACGAGAACAAAAGCCGCACTACGAAGTAACGGAATATAATTAATACTATTAGAGAAAGAAACCAGAAACCGTACTACCAAGTAACAGAATATAATTAATACTAAGAGTAACAAAAACAGAAACCGTACTATGAAGTAACAAGAAACAGAATCCGTACTACGAAGTAACGGAATATAAATAATACTAAGAGGAAACAAAGACGGAAACCGTACAACAAACTAACGGACTATAATTAATACTAAAAATAGCAAAAACAGGAAACCGTACCTTAACTTAGCAAGCAAAGCAAAACCGAACGAGTCGTCCTTAACACGTACTAGATCCTACATTTTAACTATACTTTTGAATTAAATTATAGAACTTAACGTTGTTGTTTTAACAACCTTTCCGGCGACGGTGGTTTTATTAATCATCTTACTTAACGTAGTCGATAATACTATTATCCGAACCATCTTATATGAGTATTATTCTTTTGTTTATTATAGTACTAGTAACTTTTACTAAAGACACAAATAAAGGATGCATGGAGTGTCACCCAGAACCCGATTGAATAATATTACAAAAAGAATTTTGATAACCTAATAATAAAGAGTTCTTGTACCATATAAACATGTACGTGTATTCTTATCACCACCCTTTTAACAGTAAGGTTAAGTTAACATGATAAAAGTGGGTATTAATTAGCAGAAAACAAAATATGTAAGGTGACAAAATCAGCAAGATGTCTTATGTTTTTTTTAACAAAACCGAATTTAAATCACATTCTAGTCGCCGGAAACAAACCAGAATTCGAGGACTAAAACGATCAACATGAACAAGAACTGTTACCTCAAAATTCGAACAGCAGATAATGAGGAAGCAGCGGTGGTTCACCTTCGTAGTCACGTGACGATAACTGTCTCCACTAAAACAGAGAGGTCAATGGTTGTCTTCGGCAGCAGCGGTGGCGGCGGTGGTTGGCGATAACAATAGTCGGCGATAGTTGAAAAGAACCGAACCAACGGTGAGATAGCAGCAGCTGTGGTTAACTACAGCGGTGACAGAAAGCGGCGAGGAGGGTGGCGAAGGTCGCCGTTTTCCGGCGACGAGTTGCAGGTCGGCGGTAAGGGTGTATACGGCAGAGAGATCCAGAGATTTAAGGTTTTGTTATCTTGGAGTCTTATCGCGTTTGTGTATATATATATTAAACGAGTTATAAGCGTGATCAAATTCCTAAATAAGTTAGTTGTTTGTTGCTCAAGTTTTCGCTGGAATGTTACAAGTTGTAAACTTGCTCAAACTCAAATTCTTAAATTTCATATTTTATTCAAAACACTCATCCGTTGATGTTATTATTATTATTATTAATTATACCATTTACAGTTTAAAATAATATTTATATTAAAATTATGGTTATTCGTTTGTTATCTAATACAAAAGTTTGGGTTATTATAATTATACTCCCCTAAAAAAAAAATTTCTTCCTCGAAATTGTAAGACGGTGACACATACTTTCGGATCACGGAAACGAAACAAACTTAAAACTTTCATAAATTCAGACATGACAATTGCAAAGTCTTGGAAACAAATATTAGGACATATAAAACAGAATTCATATGAAATCAAAACCATCCAAACTGAAATAGCTGACTCGTTGCCATGATGATATTGAACGAAACTATGGGTAACCTAAAACTTGTATCGGATAATACTAGTTCTTATAAACGGAAATCAAAAATTTCATTTGAACACAGAATTACATATAACATAGTGGATAACTAATAACTAAAATAAATAAATTTTGATGAGCTAAAGCCTATGACTAAATTGTGTAACTAATAACCAAAACGAAAGACAGATAACTGAAACATGTGACTTATAAGTGGAAATAAAAAGTGATAACTAATGGAATACTAAAAAAAAATCAAGACTTAAAACGTAAATTTTCAAAAACATATTTTGAATATTAACATGCATTTCTACACCGATATAAAAATAAATAAATATATAATAAAAGACACGTAACACTAGCAGATAATAGCGAAAACTTAAGACAATGTCGTATCTAAATATTAGAGGAACATTAAGCTGCAAAATGGATTTTAGTAGCACATATACATACCTGTAAATTCATGGTTACGTTCGCGACCATAATCATCAATTTACCTTACGAGTGTGTCCTAACGGTCCTTCCATTACACATCTTAAAGACTAAACTTATATAAAAAAAATGACGTGTTGATATACTAAAAAAAAAATGATGTCAAAATCTTGACATAAATAATACGAAACACGACCCAAATATGCTAAACTTCAAACATACCAAACATAAGAGTCTTCTAACATGACAGATAAACAGAGTGTGAAACTTAACAAAATCCAAATTCGCACGAAATCAAACCCAAAAAAACTGAAATACGGGGTACTAAAACGAAAACAAATACGGATAATCAAAACGGTTCATGGCTTCAATTTCCCCAGAACTAATCTTTTTTGCGCAGGTCTAGCGTTTTCTCCATTATTAGCTCTAGGGTCCCGCTGAGGGCAGTCTCTGATCATGTGTCCTGCATCTCCGCATCTAAAACAACGACCTTCAGCTCGACGACAAGCACCTCCATGACGTTTCCCACACGTGCCACACAGAGGAGTATTTCGGTTTTGTTGATTAAGTGGTTGAGCTCTGGTGGGGTTATGATGTTGTTGCATATTATTCTGTGCGGTCCTATGATTCTGATTTTGATTTCCCCCATTTCGTGGCTGATTGTTGAAATTCCCATCAGTACGCTGTCTACGGTCTCGGGGTACAAGGGACTGTTCGGTTCCAACCTGAGAAGAAGATTGACCCTGATTATTTTCTCTTGGCCGCTTACGACTTTCATCAAAAGACTTCTGGCGGTGTTTCTTATCATTATCAAGGTTCTTAACCGCATCAACTATCTCATTTATGTCATTAAAACGGAGGTTCAAGATAAACTTCCTATCTTGGTCACAAATGGCCCACTTGAAATGGTTGGTCTGTTGTTCTTGCGTGCCTACAGTTGGGCCAAGAAAACTAACCAATCGACTGAAACGATTTTTAAACTCAACGATGGGCTCATCATTAGCCTGAATAATTGAAGAATATTCTCTCAAATATTCACTGCGATCAGCATCAGTGAAATACTGTTGGTAAAACAAAGTACGGAATTCATTCCAAGGAAGTGTAGCAGCATAATTGTCTCCACCACGTGCAGCTTTCAGTGTCTTCCACCATCTGTGAGCGTCATCTTCGAGCTTGTAAGTAGCTAACCGAACCTTAAACACATCTTCAACACCCAGCACTTCAAACAGTTTCTCGATGTGCGCGATCCAGTTTTCAGCTTCTACTGGAGAACTAGCAGTACTAAAGGATTTTGGCTTTTGCTTTTGAAAACGCTCAAGCCAGACATGAATACCAACAGGGGGATTGTTGCCTCCAGCGTTGTTGCCACCGGCGTTGTTCCCACCGGCATTGTTGCCACCGGCATTATTTTGCTGCAACTGTTGTATGATGTTAGGGACTATTTCCGCAATAGCTGCATTGACGGCGTTAGTAACAAGGGTCGCAAGAGGAGGGTCGTTTCCAGCATCATTCTCGTTTTGGCGATTCACACGTCTTCTAGGAGGCATCTGGAAGTAAGGTAGCGTATGAGCTGAAAGATAAAGATTTACGGAATACGCGGAGAACGAAAAGAGGAATCCTAACCCGACGTCTACCCATTAACTCACATGATTAATTATTTATTGTATAAGTTTTCTACAGGAAAGAGCCTGAACTCTGATACCATAACTGTAACACCCCAACCCGGAGCAGGCTGACGTGTCACTATTACAGATATCAAATCAACGCCACAATCCAAAATACAACAAAAATTAATGCAACCTACGTCATATCATTAAACAAAATGAATTAACTTTTAGAAGCTTGAACTTCATTTTTTTTTATCTCTCATCACTAAATTCCCAGAATCCCGGATTACCTGAAAACAAAATAAGAAAAACAAAACAGGAAAACACGGCTGAGCCAAAAATTGCCCAGTAACGGAAAGAACAATAGTATAGGTAAGGACAGACGTAAGAGAATAAATATACGAACTTCAATTCAAACTCGAAACCAACCCTTTTTACCGAAACATATACTTAACAAAATTCGGATGTATGATCCGACACTTGGCCAGAACATGGTCAAACGCATGCGGAAATATATCAGAACTATAACAAAAACACCCAGAGCCAGAAACATATAACTTGTAACATATAATGTGTGACGTGTAACATATAACGTGTAACATTTAACTGAACTATAATTAAATGCGAAAAATAATCCGATACACGATCGGGACGTAATTTGAATATACTCAAATTTAATCAAATACATATACACATATCAAAACGGACCAGAAATATAGCGAAACAAAATATAATTACTAAAATACACGACGATGATGTTAAAATAAATAGGTCGTGTAATACGGAAGCACCCAGAGCCTAAACAGAGGGGTACACAGCTAGCTAGTCCATGCACCAAAGAGACGGTGTGGGTGGCGTGCACACATTGTTCCATCTCAAACAGAAGTCAGGAGTCAGGAGTCAGGAGTCGGAGCTAAGATCGATCTATACGCCTCTAAGTGGCCAAGGTACTACATGAGTACTTTCAGAGACGCCGTGAACTTTGATTACGCACTGTCACGATAAGTGCCATGTCAGGAGTCAGGAGTCGGAGCTAAGATCGATCTATACGCCTCTAAGTGGCCAAGGTACTACATGAGTACTTTCAGAGACGCCGTGAACTTTGATTACGCACTGTCACGATAAGTGCCATGTCGTTGACGCCCCAACGACAAGTCAGAAATGCTCGGGTAACAGAGTACTAAAACTAAAAACATATAACTAAAATATATTATATAAAATAACTGAACTCAAAATATAACCGACACGTAACGAAAATCCGTACTACAAAGTAACGGAATAGATTCAATACTATTAGTAAACGAGAACAAAAGCCGCACTACGAAGTAACGGAATATAATTAATACTATTAGAGAAAGAAACCAGAAACCGTACTACCAAGTAACAGAATATAATTAATACTAAGAGTAACAAAAACAGAAACCGTACTATGAAGTAACAAGAAACAGAATCCGTACTACGAAGTAACGGAATATAAATAATACTAAGAGGAAACAAAGACGGAAACCGTACAACAAACTAACGGACTATAATTAATACTAAAAATAGCAAAAACAGGAAACCGTACCTTAACTTAGCAAGCAAAGCAAAACCGAACGAGTCGTCCTTAACACGTACTAGATCCTACATTTTAACTATACTTTTGAATTAAATTATAGAACTTAACGTTGTTGTTTTAACAACCTTTCCGGCGACGGTGGTTTTATTAATCATCTTACTTAACGTAGTCGATAATACTATTATCCGAACCATCTTATATGAGTATTATTCTTTTGTTTATTATAGTACTAGTAACTTTTACTAAAGACACAAATAAAGGATGCATGGAGTGTCACCCAGAACCCGATTGAATAATATTACAAAAAGAATTTTGATAACCTAATAATAAAGAGTTCTTGTACCATATAAACATGTACGTGTATTCTTATCACCACCCTTTTAACAGTAAGGTTAAGTTAACATGATAAAAGTGGGTATTAATTAGCAGAAAACAAAATATGTAAGGTGACAAAATCAGCAAGATGTCTTATGTTTTTTTTAACAAAACCGAATTTAAATCACATTCTAGTCGCCGGAAACAAACCAGAATTCGAGGACTAAAACGATCAACATGAACAAGAACTGTTACCTCAAAATTCGAACAGCAGATAATGAGGAAGCAGCGGTGGTTCACCTTCGTAGTCACGTGACGATAACTGTCTCCACTAAAACAGAGAGGTCAATGGTTGTCTTCGGCAGCAGCGGTGGCGGCGGTGGTTGGCGATAACAATAGTCGGCGATAGTTGAAAAGAACCGAACCAACGGTGAGATAGCAGCAGCTGTGGTTAACTACAGCGGTGACAGAAAGCGGCGAGGAGGGTGGCGAAGGTCGCCGTTTTCCGGCGACGAGTTGCAGGTCGGCGGTAAGGGTGTATACGGCAGAGAGATCCAGAGATTTAAGGTTTTGTTATCTTGGAGTCTTATCGCGTTTGTGTATATATATATTAAACGAGTTATAAGCGTGATCAAATTCCTAAATAAGTTAGTTGTTTGTTGCTCAAGTTTTCGCTGGAATGTTACAAGTTGTAAACTTGCTCAAACTCAAATTCTTAAATTTCATATTTTATTCAAAACACTCATCCGTTGATGTTATTATTATTATTATTAATTATACCATTTACAGTTTAAAATAATATTTATATTAAAATTATGGTTATTCGTTTGTTATCTAATACAAAAGTTTGGGTTATTATACCCTTGCTGCCATTACTTTCGACGGAACGCTTGCCATCCTATCATCCAGTGATGATGATGGGGATGTTTCTCAGTCTTTCGCTTCGGAAGAAGAAAGAGACTCTGATGAGGGTGCTTCTAAATTTTCCTCTGTCTCGTCTTTATTAGCAGAATTGGAGAAAAAGAGAGCTTTCTTAGCTTCTCAGATAGGTCGAACAGGTATGAAGGATGCGGATGCTGAGGCGGGACCATCGAATAAAAAACGAAAAATTCACCGTCCCAAGAAGCCGCAGTACAGCCTTGCTGACCGCATTTACATTGTTGAAGGTACGTGTCATCTTTTAGATACTGTATTCTCTTTTATGGGTATTTTTGGCTAAGTATAACTTTTTTGTGTAGATCCGTTGATCTTTAGTGAGGATATATCGGAGAAGTTATCTACACCGACTCCTCAAACTAAAAAGCCACCATCCCCTTCTCCCCAGGAAGATGCTGAGATTAAGTTGTCTACTCCGCCGAGTGACCTTAATGTAGGGGGTCCGTCGACCTTTCCTTTAACTGAAACTATCGTGGAAGATAGGGTGCCAACCCCGCCAGCCGATACTTCAACGGGGGAAGCTTATATCCAGTCTGAAACTGATACTCGTTTTGACTATCTTTTTCAGGCTGGGGGTGGTGCTGGTGATCAGCAGGACAATCCTGCTGTAAATAAAGAAAATGTTAAGGATGTGGAGTCTCCTCCTCCACAACGGCCTTTTTCCCCCAGCTCGCCTTAAACCTTCAGGTTCCCGTTATTACGGGGATACGGGCTTAGGTGATAAACATGAGCTGTTTGTCCCTCCATGGGGCATTACTAATGGTTCTCGGTTTTCCCAACCGAGAACTTGTATGGAGTTTGTTGAACACTGCACGCCCCCCGCTGAGATGGCATACCAGCGTGACCTTTCCCGCCATGATCTTCATAAGAATGTAACTTATCATCTAGCTAACGCCTTGGCCGGCAGCCAAGAGATTTTAAGTGAATGGCGTACGTTAGGTGGGAAGGTCGGTGAAGCTCGTCGAGCTGCTGAGGCTGCGAAGAAAGAAACTGAGGAATATCGCATTGCTGCTCAAACTGCCAAATGGAAACAAGCTGATGCAGAAAATGCCCTCAAGAGTGAGCAAGATCGTAATGTTGATGCGGCACGCCGGTGGAAAGAAGCCTGTGAAAGGCAAAATGCCATTCTTGAGGCTGCCCGAGCCAAGACTCAAAAGGAAAAAAGATGACTTGGCCCGCGCTCAAGAAGCCAATTCTACTTTGGAAAATCAAGTGGCCCTTCAAGGTGCACGAATCCATGATCTTGAGGCGGAGCTAAAATTGCAGAATGAGCGAGTCGAACTTAAAGACCAAAGGGCTGCTGAAATTCAGACTGCTTATGACTCTCTCCTTCAAGCTCATGAGGAAGCGATTGCGGAATCAAAGGAATTTCGAGCGCGGGAAGAACGTTTGGAACAAGACCGTCAATGGTTCCTTACTCGGGGAGTTAACGCTGTAAGTAATACTTTATCCTTTGTTGTTTTACTCACGCTTTTGATATTGGGAACTTATGTTCTTGTCCTAATAGGTCGCCCGCCATATCAAAGGAAGTAAAGAGCTGACTGACAGTTTTGCCAATGTGATGGCTGCTTCCTCATCACTTGGGCGCGTTATGGGTTTTCATGAAGGGATGAACTATGCTCGAAGTAACCGCACATTCAAAGATCATCTGCTCTATGGCGTAGACGTTAAACAAGATCGTGTTAACCGGGTTAAGGAGCATGACGCTTTAGTCTTCCCTCTACAGGATATACTTCCGGAATTCGCTTCCGCATATGATGGCGTACAACTTTTGAAGAACTATCTTGGGGAAGAATCTGAAGATGATTCTTTGGAAGATACATCTTTGAAGGCTCCGGAAGACCCATCCTCCTCAAACCCCTAGGATAGGTTTAACAGTACTATAACTTGTAAATTTTTTCTTTTCCTTCTTGTAATTTTTTGGATAATTAATGAGGAATATTTCTTTAGCCCTTTTGCTATTATTATTTTTTTTTAATATCTTCTGAGAAGAATTGTCACACTCCCGTCTAGGGCCTAGGAACGTGACTCAATAGTTGGTATCGTAATTGTAAATAAATCAGAGTTACGTTTAGTTGCGGAAGACTTATAAAACTTTAAGGATCAAAAGTGTAAAATATATTCAAAAGACGGGATTATAACACCCGCTTAAGTTACAAAATATTTATGTGTTTAGTAATTACAAACCACCATGTTTATATATTAAGTTACAAAAGAAATCCGAGACATCGGATATATCAATAGCACTTCGATATTCCAAGTGCTAATCTTGTTCACCTACAAAATGTAATAAAATACGTCAGCAATGAATGCTGGTGAACACGCTGACGCAAAATAACTTCTTTTACTTTATTACCCCTCGAGACTACACCTGCCTCGGCCCAACGTGGCTTAGGAATAACAAAGTCAAATAACCCATTATAAACTAGAGCCTCTACACTAGGTCACCCCACAAACACCGCAGCGTTCGACTTCATTAAGTACCCGTAAATATACACAACGGTCGTACTCCCTGCAGGAGAGCGTCCTACGACCAAGGGTGGTGCGATCATGCCCATACATCGCATAGCACCACCTATGTAAGGATCTAGACATATGTATACCACAGCTCGAGGGATAGGTTTATACCCATAGTTATAACGGTTTTAGGAACACATAGTCCCTTTTAAACAATTTCATATAACAAGTTGACTCTTTTGAAAACAAGTTTAAAAGTTTGGGGGCGTATTCACCTTATCTCTTTAGGATCGGCTTCACTCACCGTCCAAGGGTCTTTCCCTTTCTTTTATCTCGAACCTATAGTTACGAGTATAAATTTTTGTTAGTCGGATACACGATCAGGCTTAAGACCTTTAGTCTTATATCTCAATCCTCGATTGAACCTCTAGTTCAATTCTTATTTACTTGAAAACCTCTTGTTTAAAAGTAAATTATAAACCTTAAATTTATATTAAAAACCCGACGTTTCTTCTCCAAGAAACGTAATCTTTTATTATTTAAGAATACTCATTATTCATTAAATAATATTTTCATAACAAAGAATATATACATATATACTTACACACATATATATGCTATCACATATTCAACATTCAATCTTTCATTCATTTCTTTGTTATGTTTTCTTTTCTTTTCTTTTATCGAGGTATCGAGTATAAACTCGACTTAAGGCCAAAGCCTTGAATATAATATTAAATTATACTGAATTCGATATTACGCCTAACCTTAATGGCGTACCGAAATCCTATGGACTTAAGCAGCACTCCGACACCGCTTTACTTCTCGATCGTCAAACGATTACTCCAAACTTCGGTACTCGTTGACACGTTTATCGAGATTCATTGCCATTTCAACAACACCTTCTTGGTATGTGGGTGGAGGGTTGCATAAACTCTAAGGAAACGTTGGTGCACAAACGAGATTTGAGGCACGCTTATCGAGGAAATCGTGGCACGTTTTACGAGGAATTTTAGAGAGAGAGTAGAGAGATGTGAGAGCTGATTTGGGATGTGGAATGTGAACACCCCATGGCTGCTATTTATAGGCGAAATTTGGGCTCCCGTAGCGGTACACGATGGGTCCCTCAGCAGACCTATCGCGTACCGCGATATAGGTCTGCTGACGCACAGCGTAGACCTGCCACATGTCGACACGTGGCAGGCGCCGCTCCACGTGGCGACACGTGGCGGCAGTGTTGCCACGTGGTGACACGTGGCAGCACATGGTGCCACCGTGTGCCACGTGTCACACGTGTCACAATGTGTCAGGTACCGCGATGGGGTTCTCCTCTGACTCATCGCGTAACGCGATGGGTCAGGAAATCAGAATTTTCAATTTAGACCCTCGAGTTTGGATTTTGGCAATTTTAGTCCCTAGACTTTGGAAAGTTGATACTTTGAACTCGAAATTTTCACTGTGTTAAAAGAATTTTCTGGGATCTTCGACTTTTTGAAATGTTTGAAAGTTTGGATAACTATGGTGACGTGGCGGAGAGGGAAGCTTATTGAGGACAACTGATAAGACGTACGTGACGCTTTTGATAGCCTGTTTATCATTATCTTGAATTTCCCGCCTAACGTGTCAGCCATCTGGCGGTCCGCGGTTTCTCTCTCCTCTGGCATTTTATAAATCGCATTAATTGCAATGGGTATAAATACAACCCTTGTGGTTTCAATTTAACCTTTATCACTTTCATATTTCTTTCAAACACTTGAAACTTTTCATCTTTTTCTGAGATTTCTTCATCTTTTTGAGATTTCTTAATTTCTCTACTACTTAAATGGCTAGGGATAAGAAGAGTACCCCTGCTATTACCGGAGTCGTCGTCAGTCTTAAAGAAGAGGATTATAACGACGTCGTTAATGTGTACGGATTAACAACGAAGTGGGAGCCAGAACGTCCTGCTAGTGGTTCCATTGCCACTAGTCCTCCTCCGAATAAAATGGCTGTATATGTAGATCATTTTACAACGGGGAATTTCTGGATACCGGTTACCAAGTTTGTCCAATCAATCTTGACAGCGTATGGGATTCATCTTTCACAGATCAATCCCTTCGGGATGTTGAGGATTTGACACTTCGAATTCTGTTGCCAAACTCACAACCTCGAACCCACCGCTGGCATGTTTGCCGTGTTTTATAAAATGACCTTTCGAGATGGGTGGTACAGTTTCGCATCTATCGAGAAGAGGACTATAGGCACGGAGTGGCTCCGTAGCCTTCATGGCTGGAAGCCAAAGTTTTTCTGGATCCGGGAGGACGTCATTCCTTTCAAGATGACGAAGCGTAACGCGGACACTCCTCGGCCTATTGTTCCCGCCACCGTCCATGAAGGTCTTTCATGATTTAAAACACTGATTTCTACCCCTACTCCCATGCGTCCCATCCACGAGGGAGCGATGGTGAGTGTGAAAATGAGCCGATTGTGGCCGTTTCCAACTTTGGAACCTTACTACGAGCGAACTGACAAGAGTAAGTTTGGGGACTTTTGTTTTCTATTAGTGTACGTTATATGTCTAACTGTTATAATCACTTTGTATAGGTGAGGGTTCCGCCTTCAGCACTTTATTGGACCAAGAAGGGGGCATGATGGTACGATGTCCGATTGACCCAAAAGATGGTCCTTTCTTGGATCGGACGAGCGACAATTTTTTGTTCCCTACTGCTCTTCCTCCGGAACCATTGGTCTCCGAACCAATGTATGCCAAAGGTGAGAAGTATGTTGAAGAGGCCATACTCAAAGGTGAGGGCATTCTTCAACCTCGGCCTTTAACCACCATTACTTTTATCGGGGTGACTGTACTCTTTTCATCTAGCAAGGAGTCATCACTTTGCGAAGAAGTTTATTCAACTGATGCTAATAAAGCTGTGGGCTCAACTGCAGGTCTTACCCGTCAACGAGCCGCGACTAATCAGGCAACGAGCCATGATGATGTTGACGTTACTACGGAAGTTGAGGGTCCGGGACCCGATGATATTAATTCCGAGGGTAAACGTCCGGTTGTTGATGCGGGTGTTTCCAAGGCGGCGGGCAAGCGTAAAGTTAATCCAGTAAAGATTGTCTCTAAGAAGAAAAAATCTAAGAAGACAAATCCTTCCGCCTTGGAAGCCCGGTTATAACAACTTGATGCGGAAGACCCGTCGTTAGGTATGCAAAGTTTATCTTACTTTTTTATCTGTTTTGAATTGGAATATTCCTAACCCACTGTTAATGCTTTTCAGTGAACTTGGATAACCTTTCTGAGGGTATTTCCGGTTTGAAGGATTCGCCTGTTCGTCCACCACCACCACCTCCTAACACCGCTACGGATCCGGTTATTGTGTCGGACGACTCTCCATTAAAGAAGAAGGAGGCCGACACAACTGTTCGTGCTAAGGCGTCGCCTTCTTGTAATGTTTACCACTTCAGGGATCAAGGGGGCATAAGCACGTTCCCTTATGCTTCCCAAACCTCTCATACTTCTGAGGAGGAAGACCCCACCCCTCATCAACCTAATTAGTCCTTACGTCGGGATTCGACATTCCGTGACGTGGACGTATGTTTTGAGTTCCTGGGGGAGTGTCTTCCGCATGGTGAAAAGGAGAGACGTCGCCTCAGTATCCGCCAAGAATTGCTGAACTCTCATTCTTATTACTTGGCGAATACTATTTCCACTACTCATGAAATAACCAGGGACTGGTTGGCGATGAATGAGCAATGGGACGAACTGGGGGCCTCTGCTTCCGATGCTAAAGAAGAAGCTCTTAAAGCTATAAATGAAGCTAGGGAGGCCAGCCAGGCGCTGGAGGTGGAGAAGGCTGCTCGGTCCGCTGCTAAGGAAGCCAAGGCTGTTCTCCATAAACAATTGGACGAACAAGCCAGATTAGCGGGGGCCCTTCAAGCTGAATCAGCGGCCAAGGGCAAGTGCTTGACTGATCTTAACGCCAGAAACCGCGACCAAGCTTTGGAATGTGCCAAACACAAAATGGAGCTTGTCCGGGCCAAGGCGGACCAAAAATGGCTATTGGTGGAAGCTATTCCCAAGGTATGTACCTTTTACTTGCTATAAATAATCTAAGTGTTTAGAGTTATTTACGCATGATTATTTCAATAGGTCATCGCTGATGTTCGAGCGAGTGACGAGCTCGGGAACTGTGTTGCTGTTCTTTTGAAAGCTTCAAAGCAAGCTGGTCGCCAACTGGGCTTCCAAGAAGGTTATCAGTTTGGTTCAACCAAGCTTCCGGAGGAATACGTTGGTCAAGATACTGTTGCCATCCTTAAGCAGAAATCAAAGGATTTCGATTGTTGAAATTCTCTTTGACTGATCAAATATCTGAACTTGTTGATAAAGAGGACAGTATTTGGCAGCTAAAGACTCTTCTGGAGCTTGATGGAGAAGATGAAGAGGAAGGAGAAGGTGCGGGAAGCGACGATGTGGAACATAACGATGTCGCGCCATAGATAGATTCTTCTTTTTTCTCTTTAATTAGGCTCCTCCATGTCTTTGTAATCCCTTTTTGTATGAATGAAGAAGGCTTATTATTTGTATCCGGCACACTTTGCTTATTTTTTATAATATAAGTGTTTTTAAGGATCTTCTTTATGTACAAATAAAGGATTACATAATAACAAAAGTCTTAAATGACTGAAAAGAAAATTTTCATAACTGAGGCATAAGCCGAATTACAAGAAGCGAAATTACAAAGGTTTTTAACATCTAATTAGGCACGCAGGCCAAAAGACAAACCTACTAAATGTAGCATTTCCTCAGTTGGGCTCCATTCCAACTTCTAGGGACCTCTGTCCCGTCCAACCTTTCTAGTTTATAGGCGCCTTTAGATAGGACTTTCTGGATTCTATAAGGTTCTTCCCATGTTGGGGCTAACTTACCCGGAGGTTCTTGCCCTGAGGCTTCGTTATCGCGGAAGACGTAGTCTCCCTCGTCGAATTCACATATTTGGATCCGCGAGTGCGGAAAGCCCACAACACGTGGGGCAATTCGTCGACCCAACTCATCCTTTTAGTTCCTAGTCTGGCTTTAATTCCTTCTTTGATGGTCTGATTGGTTCGTTCAATCTGACCATTCGCCTGCGGGTGGGCTACTGAGGTGAAGATTTGAGAAATGTATAATTCTTTTAACCATTCTTGTAGCCCACTGTCCGCGAGCTGAGTGCCATTATCACTAACAAGTTTCAGAGGAAGGCCAAACCGGCATATTATGAATTCCCACAGGAATTTCTTAACACTTGTTGCTGTTATGGAAGCCACCGGTTTAGCCTCTACCCACTTTGTAAAGTAGTCGATGGCTACTATCAAGAATTTGACACGCCCGGGGGCTTCAGGGAAAGGTCCCATTATGTCCACTGCCCATTTCTGGAACGGCCAAGCTGAAGTGACTGGAACTAACTCGTTCTTTGGTCGTAGCATGTTAGGAGTGTGACGTTGGCAGGAATCACATTTTCTGATTTCGTTTACAGCGTCCAAGTGCATCCCTGGCCAATAGTATCCAGCATTCATTAATTTCTCCACGACCATGCGCGGGCCAGCGTGAAGACCACAAATGCCTTCGTGAATCTCTCTGATTAAATAGTTCGCGTCCTCGGCATCTACACATCGAAGTAGTGGTCCGAGGAAGGAACGTCGGTACAAAACACCATCAAGAATATGATAATTAAGGCTTTGTATTTTATCTTCCGGGCCGCTGTTTTACCCTCCAGAAGTGTTCCTGATGACAAGTATGCCATGATGGGTGTCATCCAGGATTCCACTCCCGCTTGGATCACTAAAACTTGATGTTGCGGAACAGACGGGCGATCTAATATTTTGATGCGGATGTCCTTGGCAAAGTGTTCAAAGTTTGTTGAAGCCAACTTACTGAGAGCATCCGCTGATTTGTTCTCACTTCTCTTTATATGAATGACTTTGCAGGAAGAGAACTGGAACATCAAATCTTTTGCATGTGACACATATGAAGCCATGATATCATTTTTTGCTTCATACGTGCCATTGATCTGTCCCGCAATCAACATGGAATCTACCCGAGCTTCCAAATGTTTAACCCCAGGCTTTTTGGCTATCCGTAAGCCTGCCAAGAAAGCTTCATATTCTGCCTCGTTATTGGTACTTTTGAAATCCAACTTTATGGCATATGTAAACTCATGGGCTTCGGGATTGACTAGCCTGAGGCCTGCGTCACATCCCTCTCTGCTTGAAGCTCCGTCCGTGAATAAAGACCAAATCTGTCCTAATTCCGGAGGTACTTGGGGTTGTTGCTCGATTAAACATTCTTTTTCTTTGCGATGCGGGACTTCTGTGATGAAGTCCGCCAATACCTGCCCTTTGATTGCTGGCCTAGGTCTGTATTCTATTGAGTGTTCACCTAGCTCGATGGCCCATTTGGCCAAGCGTTCAGACAATTCTGGTTTACTGAGGACATTTTTGAGCTTGTATTCGGTTAAAACATTGATGGGGTGCCCTTGAATGTACCTGTGGAGGCGACGAGTGGCATAGACCAGTGCCAAAACAAGTTTTTCAAGCATGGAGTATCTTGTTTCCGGGTCTGATAATGTTCTGCTGACATAGTAGATCGGCGTTTGAACGTTCTTTCGGTCTATCAGAAGGACGACCCCGATGGCAATGTCTGAAGCCGATAAATACAACGTTAAAGGTTCTCCCGCGTGAGGTGCTGTTAACGTGGGCAAGTCCAACAAACATATTTTAACCTCCAAAAAAGCTTGTTCCGCCTCCGCGGTCCATTTAAATTGTGCTTTCTTGAGGCAATTCCTTAGATTTGAGATGAAAGGATGAGATTTGGCTGCATGATTCGCCAAAAAAACGATTCAAAGCAACCAATCGGCCATTGAGTGTCTGAACTTCTTTGAGGGAAGAGGGAGAAGGCATGCGGGCTATAGCTTGAACTTTATCTGGATTGGCTTTGAAGCCCGCATCCGTAACGATCACTCCCAGAAACTTTCCTTCTTCCATTCCGAATGAACATTTGGCTGGATTTAGCTTCATGTTAATACTTTTCAAAGTTTCGAATGTCTCTTCAATGTATCTCAACATCTGATCTTCCTCGACACTTTTGATCACGAGGTCATCTATATATACTTCTAAGTTTCGGCCGATTTGACTTTTAAACGTTGTGTCCATCAAACGTTGATACGTGGCTCACGCATTTTTCAGTCCGAAAGGCATCATTTTGTAACAAAAGGTGCCTTGATAGGTACGAAATGCTGTTTTGTCCTCATCGCCCGCTGCCATGCGGATCTGATGGTAGCCCTTGTAGGCATCCAGGAAGCACTTGAATTTGAATGGTGCCACAACATCAACTTTGAGATCTATTTCCGGCAGGGGATAACAATCTTTAGGACATGCTTTGTTTAGGTCCTTGAAATCTATACACATTCGCCATGTCCCGTTACTTTTGGTGACGATAACTGGGTTGGCGACCCAAGTTTGGTAACTGATGTGATGTAAAACACACATGTTTTCCTAATAGTTTTTATGTTATTTTGTGCTTAAACGTTAACGATTATTTTGTTATTCTTGCATTAAATTACATGTTTGTGTATGTGATAGGTCCCATGTTGAAGAGAGCGAGAAAACGAGTCAAATGGAAAAAGAATCAGCTAAAACAGAGCTCGGATGAAGCCGGTACGCAAAAACGAAGATAAACGAGCTGAAAGTTAAAAAACGTCAGAAAATGTCATGTTCGAGCTACGCGACCAGGTCATACCATTCAAGAAGCATGTGGTAGATTCCAACATGTCCCAAGGCTGCCAAGAATGTTCAAAAATCAGCTACCACGTCTATTTTGTCTTCTAGTGGGCCTAGTGGGCTTGTTTTAACCTATTTTATATTAGGAAGGAGGTGTTTAAACATATATATAAACCCTAAAACCCTATGAACGAAATTATTCAAGTTTCCAGCCATCCCACACCTGCTCTAGAGGAGAAACCAAGGAGGACAAGCTTAAGGTTCTATCTTTTATCCTTCGGTTGTCGGTTTTGACTATTTTAACGTTTGTGAGTTCGTTTTTGGTTTTTAAGCATTCAAACCTTTTGTAATCAGATTTATATGAACATGTTTATCATTTATATCTATTTCATATATTGTTCATTGATTATGATTGGCTAAACTTGTTAGTTCTACCTAGGATAGATGAATATTGTTAGGTTTTAATGAGTAATATGTATTGTTGATCATCATGGCTTGAATTGTTAATGAAAAGTTTGGTTTAATATTGAATTAGGTTGTGTTAGTGGCTGTGTTTTTATTAAATATACTCGTATACCTCTTGCTTTGATTGATTGAATAAGTTTTGATTGATTGTTGCTTGTTAGAACTCTTTACTTGGTGTTTAGGGTTTGTTTGCGGGGTGATCAACCGTAGGGTTTAAGTGAGTGTTTTAATTGAATATAATCAGCAGGAGAACACCTTCTTAGAGACCGAGAGGTGATAGGAAGTAAGGTCATATTATAGCTTTTACTTGTTAGGATTAGGATCGCGCGAGAGCGGGTTCGGTTGTTGTCGGGTTTGGGTTTTTGAGCGATTAGTTGATCTAGTTTAAGTTAAACTAAATTGTTCCTCTATCTTTGGTTGCGTAGTATTCGTCTCCATTAGGTTAGTGTGCCGGTGAGACCGAGAGGAGAGTTGGCATTAGAGCACTTTAACAGTTCGTTTCCCGGTTTGTTCTTAAAATCAACTAAGTGTAAGTTAGAGTTTGTTAGTGAGACTGAGAGGTGATCTAGCTTCCTTGAGTGAACCTTAGTTGTGTCATCCTTAGAAACCGGTGTCGTGAGATTCATCAATCCATTACCTTATTATACCTTCAATATGATTCTTACCTAGGTAGACGTTTTTCTCCGATTGTAGTTAAGTCTCTAAGTATTATCAAGTGTTTAGTTAAGTTAAATTAAGTCTAGTTAATTAATTTAGTTAAAGTAAGTTAGGTTAAGTAGTTAATTATTAAAAATCATTAATATTCTTAGGTGAGTCTTGGTTAGGGTTAAGTATCATTAACGTTTTCAAGTGTCCTTGTGTTCGATACTCGGACTTCCTTAATGCTATACTATTAGTGATCGGTACACTTGTCGGTTTTGTGTGGTTTCTTTAGGAGTCTTGTTTAATAAATTTAAAGCTTAGTTGTGAGAGCATCATTATACACACATCAATAACGGATTGGACGGATGATCCCAGCTTGTAAGAGGTCCTGGACTTGTTCATTCATTGCTTTTGTTTGTTCCGGACCCATTTTACGTTGTTTTTGAACAACTGGCGTAAACAACGGGTTTATCCTTAATTTGTGTTCCGCGGGACACCAGTCATATCCGCGGGTTGCCATGCGAAAACATCGATATTTTTTGATCATAACTGTTTCAAGAAAGTCCGTACTATCTCAGAAATAGCAGGTCCTATTGTTATAGTTTGATCAGGAAACTTTTTGTTCAAAACCTATTTTTCCGGTTCAGTCCTCAGAGACTATTTTGGAATCTTGCTAGGTTTTGAGCTCTCAGTTGCAAAGCAATGCCGGTTAACATGGTTTATTGCTATACCAGTGCAGGTCGGAACTCCTACTGCACCGTGTGCTGTGGACGGATGGGCATTGAAGTCATCAATTGCTTTTCGTCCGAGAATAATGTCATGTTTCGATATTGCTGGTAAAACCAGAAATTCAACCTCCTCTGTCCTCGAATGAATTCCGTCGCTCAAGGTAACTGGGAATGAAATTACCCCTCGCGGATGCATTATTTCCCCTCCAAATCCCGAAACTGGAGCGTGGATGGGTTTCAATATTTCTTTATCTTCTTCGTCAAGCTATTCAAAGCATTGTTCATACATGATGTCTGATGTGCAGCCGGTGTCGAAGAAGACGTAATGAGAACGATAATGCCCAAAAAGAGTAGTGATGATTAGGGGATTCTTATTGTTCGGGCCCCCTTTAATTCGAGGGAAAATCACTGGCTCATTTTTCCACTCTTCATCATCAGATTCTTTCCTCTTATTCCCTGTATGGGACTCGCCTTGTATCATATGAACGTTCAAATCTTTAATTTGCTTCTTACTCGGGTCTTGGATGTCCCGAACGGGCGTTTTACCATTATCAGGTTTCCCATTTTTCACCAGGTGCCCGAGTTTTCCAGATTTAACAGCCGCCTCAATTTCATTTCTCAATGATCTACATTCATTCGTATTATGACCGATGTCATCGTGATACGAACAATGCTTCTTAGCATCTAAGAATGACCTTCTTGTCAATGGTTGTGGTTTTCTAAAACTTATATTCTCAGTTGTGAAAATTTCGGCGGGAGTCTTTGAAAGAGTAGTCCAATTGTTGGGACCTCGGTTTGAGGGTCCCGCTTTGTTCTTGTTTCCTATGAGGGACCTTGCATCAAATGGTTTTGATGTGTCCGCACTCGGCTGGAGTCTCGACCAGATAGGGCCTTTTGCCTGTCTATTAGGTCTCGGAGTCTAAAACTCGACTTTAAATTTTTGCTTCGGGTTACCATTCCTCAACGTTTTTTCAGTGTTAGCATACACTTTTGCCGCAGTCATAAGATCGTCCCACTCTTTTGGCATTCCATCTCTGCCAGTGAGGGTGCGGACTAGATCATCGCACTTGACGTTTTTGCGGAAAACACTGTCACACCCCGACCAAAGGCTGAACATGCCGGGGTGCAACGTGATTGGACAAATACACAAGACACTATTTAAAGTGACAATATTCATTTAACTCATTTTATTTCAACAAATCGGTAAACAACACTTCTCGTCTACACAAACAAACTGAATACAAGTAATAATTATATTGTTCGTTTTGCTAATATCCTAAAGGTCTTGGTAACGTTTTCCGTCAAGCACTCGAGTCAACAAAAGTCAAACCTGTAACATTTCATAAAATAAGGTTTGTCAACACAAAGGTTGGTGAGCAATTCATAAGTTTGAGCATATAAGTGTATAGTATGAAAATCCACAAAACTTGTATACAAAACAATAAATAAGAGCTATAAACTGGAATAAATAGTTATCGCTAAACAAGTTGGTGACACCTAGCTATTGGCAATTAGTCTAGGATTTTATGACAGTTGCTAATAAGCTTACATTAGCACCACCTAGCTACAAGGGGATGCCAAGTAGTCAAGGATTTATAGTTATCGTTAATAGCATACGTTAACGACACCTTGCCATTGCTAAATGGTATAGGATTTATAGTTTCACCATCCAAAAGCTGTAAACACATAGTCAAATAAGCATACAACACCAAATCTAGCAATTATTCAAGTAAGGTATACAATCACGTTTGTGGGTTTAAGATGCAAGTAATTAAAGCATTTAGTTTGATAAGTATGAAATGTCACCCCAAAACGAAAGATGGAAAAAGGGGTATGAAAGTACTCACCTCGATTGATGAACCGGAAAATAAATAGATAAATAAATGAAGCTCGAATGGTAACCGAACATATCCAACTTGAAACAATAAACACCGTAGCTAAAATAAATAATGTAATATATATTAATGAACTTGAAACCATAATGAAACTAAATTGGAACATTGGACGAGACGGTTCGATTGTTAATCGGGTTACCGGTTAGTTTGTTAATGATTAGGGGCTCGTACATAATTAATAATTAGAATAAAAATAATATTATTTTATTGGGCTTTTAAATAGCTAAACCAATATTAAAGGAGACAAGACGGGTTTTAAATCAAGGGTTCGGTTTTATAAAAAGAAAGAATTGATAATAAAGTTTATAATAATATTATTAATGATAATAATAATTTTAAAAAGATATGATATATATATATATATATATGTATGTATATATATATATAAGATAAAGATGTTAATAATAATGACAATTATTTTTAATAATACTAATATAGTATAATAATTATAACAATAATTATTATTAATAATAATAATAATAATAATAGTTATAGAATAGAAATCTTGGTATTAATTATAATGATGTTGATAAAAAATGATAATAATAATCTTAATAATAATAATCTATTATAATAATAATAATAATAATAATGGTGATAATAATAATAAATATTATCTTGTTAATAATAATAATAATAATAATAATAATCTTTATGTATTTATGTTAATACTAATAGTAATAATAAATTTATAAATTTGTTAAGTATAAAAAGAAACAATACCAAAACCGATCTAGGATGAGACCCGAAACCGAGACCCCTAGTTTAACAATTTATGTACAAATCAACCGAACCAAAATAACAATTGTTAATTAAACTCATAAGAAAAATAATATACTCTTTTCCCGACTGTTTATCTTTTCCCAAATCAAACCAACTCCATACTCGTCCATCTCGTCTAAAAAAATATAACCGATAAATAAAATTGATTTCTAACAGTTTAAATCTTGAAACTCGATATAAGAAAACTAACAACACCAAAACTCAAATTAAATTTTACCTACTATACGTTCACGAGGTCGTCGGAGATGGAAACCGCAACCGGAGGGAGGGAGGAAGGGAAAGAGAGAGAGCGAGAGAGTCGTAGAGAGAGAGATGAAGAAAGAGACGGAGAGAATGAGCTGCGGGAGAGAAAGAGAGGGAGCGAGTACGAATTCCAGCCGCCGGAAAAACTAAAAAGAAAAGAGAAGAGGGAGAGAGCCGAGAGATGGAGGGCGAGCAGAGAGAGGTGAGGGATGGAGAGAGAGACGAAGCACCAAGGCCACAGCGGTGCTGCGACGTCTGCGACGGCGGGCAATGACGGCCGGAAAAACGAGGAGGAAGAAGAGAGGTGAAATCGGAGGTGTTGGGGGCTGCCGGAAAGCCGAGAAGGGGAAGGGGAAGTGGCCGGAGCTCGGTGGTGGTGTTTTGGGTCGTCGGAGCTCGCCGGAGTAGTGTGGTCGCCGGAAAACGGCGGCGAGGGGGGGGGGGGGTGGCGGCTGGGTTAATGATGTTAGGGTTAGGTTATGTTTGTTGTTTATATATATACATATTTTCAAAAGTGGCCCCTCAAGTTTCAATAAATGTTTAATATGAGTTTAAAGGTTTTCAAAGTTATAACGAGTTTACGAAAATTAGATTAAACCCTCTATGTTTTCTCAACGACACTATAATATGACAAAACATCGATTTATTGGTGATCGAAATATATAATATAATATTGTATAATAAATAAATAATGTTCTAAAAATGTTGAGTCGGGTTTGTATAATAAAGGTTTGCAACACGAATACAAATCGATGTCCGAATTTGACGAATGTCACAAGCACCACGGAGCATGTCCTTACTTATCCCACCAATGTTCAGACTTTCATCGTTGAACCTGGTAATAAAATCTTTTATGGATTCGTTGTCGCGGCGGACGACATCCAATATTTCTGACTGGTCTCGCGTATGTTTCTTTTGCTGGCTGAACTGTTGAGAAAACTTTTTTACAAGGTCATCCCAGCTGGAAACTTGACCATCAGGTAACTTTTCAAACCATTATCTCGTTGCCCCTGTTAATGTCAATGCAAACATATGACACCAATAAGGGAGCGTCCAACCACTAACACCTCCTACCGCCACAAAGTTCTGAAGATGATCACTTGGATCAGTCATACCATTGTATTTGCCTACTGATGTAGGTATTTTGGCATTAACAGGGAAGGGTGCAGTAGCAATACTTGCTATGAATTTTGATTTTTCGGCAAAGGCTGCCGGACGATATGGTTTGGTGAAGTCCTGTTCAGCATTGCTGTGATATTCAGTGTGGCGGACTATGTCCTGCGGATGACTGCTTCTTGCCCATGAGTTCCTCCTACTATAACCGGTATACATACTGTATTCACCTGGTTGGTAAGTTGAATCGTAACTGTCAAAGTCTTCTAAGTGAGATGGCATCCGCATATTTATGCGAGGACGAGGGCGTAACCTCGGTAATTCGCCAAACTCTGACTCCGTCTGTTGGCTGTAACGGATCTG
Organism: Bidens hawaiensis; assembly: GCF_021521415.1. Classification (NCBI taxonomy): domain Eukaryota; kingdom Viridiplantae; phylum Streptophyta; class Magnoliopsida; order Asterales; family Asteraceae; genus Bidens; species Bidens hawaiensis. Next base: position 156,269 of record NW_027492545.1, read on the forward strand.
ACTTCCTCTTACTGTTGGTGGAGGAGAGGGAGATCTCCTGGGAGATTCCTCATAATCCAAAGTGCGGGCACGAAATCGTTCATCACGTTTTCTGCGCTCATATTCAGCCACCAAACTTTGTTGTTGCACATGAAACCACTCCTCGGGAGTTAGCTTTTCTCTTGATTGATGGGATCTTGCCATGTCAGATTTGTGACATCTGCCCTGATCCGACCCGACCCAGGTACCCGTTTCTCTGACTCGATCTCTTTCTTTTATGATTTAATATTTATTTATACTTATATTTTACTTTTAATAATAAAAATATATATTTCCTTCCCGCCTCTCTCTCTCTTTCTTTCCGCCTTCTTTTCCCTCTTGTCGCCGTCCCGCCCTTACGCCTTGTTTCCCTCTTTTCTTCTAACTCTTTGCTTATCCTTTGGTTCTTCCCGCCTAAGGATGTCTGCAGCTCCACGCGCCAGACTCCTTACATGGAAGCCTGCGTGAAGACATCTTGTTCCTGCGATGCGTGAAGAGAACTCTTCTCGCAGCGCGCTAAGAATGCATGTTCTTCCCGCAATGCGCTAAGAATGTATGTTCTTCCCGCGATGCGCTTAGAATTCTTGTTCTTCACGCAGCACGCTAAGGATGTGATTCTTCCCGCAGTACGCTAAGGATTGTTGTGCCAGCCTTCGCGCTCGCGCACTCAGCCTTCCCGCGCTTAACCCTTGTATCTTCTGTTTAAATCTAGCCGTTTGCTTTTGTGTTGTCTTATCTTCTGTGCTGTTGACCTAACCTATCTAATGTCTGAATAGTTACTTTCGGCGCAGCATGCGTACCAACCCCATTGGTTGGTAGAAAAAGTGACTGACATTATCTTTTGAGGTCTGCTTTTGCCATGCTTGACCAGTACCTTTATCTGATCCGCCCATGCTTTTTACTGTTCCCTGTCAGCTTTATCTTGCCCCCTGCAGCTGCCATATCTTTTGATATCTTTACTTTTCAGAACTTTTTACCGTTGATATCTTTTCTTTTACTTTTTGAGATCTTTTCCCCTTTTTCTAGGGTTTGTGTCTCCTAGGGTTTTCCTATAAATAATAATAATATTTTCATAACACATCACACACAAACACTTAATCTCTTATTATCTCTTCCTCCCTTTTTGCTCTCTGCCGTTGTCCTCCTGCCGTCTTCCTCTCCTGCCTCCGTCTTCCTCCCTGTTCTTCCCTGCTTTTCCGGTAATATATATATATTATATATAATAATTTACTTATTAATTATCCTAACTTATAATCAAGACTTAAAACAGATCATTAAAACAATAATCTTATTTATAGGTTAACTTGTGCTTGTTTAAAGTTGGTTCTTGCTTTATCTTACACCGCATCGTTTATCAAGTGAGTAATCTCGTATCTAATCCCTTTTTGCTTTTAATGTTTTGGGATGTTCATGTGTTCATACAAACTTAGAGTCTTAAACTGTTTATGAACTTTAGTCGCGCAGTATCCCATGTGTTGAGGACGTAGACTTGGCTGTTTATTTGTATGTGTGGATCATTAACCGTATGGACGGTCTATTCCGCAGTTTTCATGGTACCATTAGATGAACACGGGAGAACATTCGTTTATGATTTTCTCTTTTGTTACACTTGCACAGTTAGTCTTGTTTGTGAGCTCAATTGTGAGCACTGGCAGTCTTGTCTCTTAGAGTTGGTCCCGATCAGATTACACCCTTGTTGAAAACCAGACATACACATGTTGCGCGCAGATTTATTGTTATCTATGTATTGTATTAAACTTGATTTCTCACCAATACGCAAGTGTTTGACGTTTATTTTAACACATGTTCAGGTTTGCAGTAGCTGTTTTGGAGCTTGTGGACACGTAGGACGTTTTTACTTTTGGACCTAGAATTAAAATGTATCAAGACAAGTTAATGTTGTTTGAATGTTATAATTTATAATATATTGATTTATGTTTGATTTATGTTCTTTATTTTCCCCGCTGCGCGTGCGCGATAAAATGTGTATTAATAAATATTGACACCAATAGTGTCGCGAGTAATGAAGCAATATGTGGCGCCCCGATGTATAATCCGCCTTTGGTCGGGGTGTTACAGATTGGTATCAGAGCTCGTTGACTTTAGGATAGGTGGTTAGACGTAACGGCCTAGAATACCTAAGAGTCCCTTCTCGCGCATAAGAGAAATCTCATGTTTGCGCGCTTATTGTTAATTACTCGTTATTTATGAATATGCTCGCGCTTGCGCAGTATATGGTTTTATGTTTTATTCCGCGATATTTCGATTTTTGTGAATTTCGATTTTTATTGATTTTACTTACATATTCGTTTGTTGGGATTGAAAATCCGAAAAGTCATGGTGATACATGAATAGTTGATTTTCAATTTCCATTTACGATTATGTTCTGAGGTTGGAGACTTGAAAAGTCATGGTGATACATGAATTGTCAACCTCCAATACTCATTTTCTTGTATATTTTATATTGAAGATTGGAAAGTCATGGTGATACATGAATCGTCAATCTCCAATACTCGTTTACTCGTATATTTTAAATTGGGAATTCGGAAAGTCATGGTGATACATGAATTGTCGATTTCTGATTCGAATTTGTTACCTTTATTAAGTCTGCATTTAGGGTCATTTAATCTACTTTAACTTTTGATAGCATCTAACTCCGTGAAACCAAGCTTTATAAGATTAAAACTTTGCGATAAAAACCAAGATATTAACTAAAATTAAAACTTTTATAGAATGCCTCCGCTATCTCGCCGATTTCAGAGAAGAGAAGCCTCGCGCATGCGTAGACAGCAACGTTCCCAGGAAATGGCCGCCGCAATAGCCCAAGCCTTGAGCCAAAACAATACCTCCAGTTATAACATTAAGTCCTTTAACGCGGGTAACCCTCCGAAGTTCACAGGTCTTGAAGGAGCCACCGTGATGCTCCAGTGGCTCGAGAAGATAGAAAACACTTTCCTTCACACCCAATGCCCCTCAGACAGACGAACCCTATATGCTTCCAGTGTCCTGGAATCCAGAGCGCTTACATGGTGGAATGGAGTAGCCCATGCGCGTGGCGCAGAGGCTGCTTCTAGCATGACATGGGAGGAATTCAAGGAAATTCTTACGCGAGAATTCTGCCCTCCCAACGAAGTTAAGCGCCTGGAGGAAGAATTTTGGAACTTGAAGCAGTACAGCGGTGAAGCGCGCGAGTACGCGACGCGCTTCCATGAACTAAGCCTGCTTGTCCCTCACCTTGTTACCCCTTCACGCCGAGCCATAGAGAAATTCCTTGGGGGTCTCCCCATGGAAATTCAAGATTCTGTATGGGCCAGAAACCCAGTTACCCTCTCTGACGCCATCGAGTTGGCCGCTGTGCTCAGCGACAACCATGTCAGAGCAGGAACCCTGTTCCTGCGGGGATCTGAGAAGACCAAACCCACCAAAACTGCCCCTGAACCCGCAGAAACCAAACCTGAACCCTCAAACCATAACCAGAAACGTAGGCGCAGACAAGCTTACGCGCTTACCAACCCGCCCATAGTCCAGCAACCCGCTTACCAGCCTCTAGCATACGCCCCTCAACCTCTGTCAGCCTACCCAACACCTCCTATAGGCCACAACTATGCCATAACCAATCCCGCACTCCCTGCCCCGCCTCCTAAGAAACCTTACACAGGAAACCATCCCTTTTGCCCAACCTGTAGATTTCACCACCCAACCCAGACCCCGTGTCGACTTTGTACCCGATGTGGCCGCACTGGTCACACTGCTGAAAACTGTAGAGTCCTTCCCGCCAATCCAATTGCGCCAACACCACCAGTCTACCCGCAGAACCCACAACCAACCTACCAAAACCCACGACCCAGATCGTGCTTTAACTGCGGTGATCCCAGTCATTTCCGGAACGCGTGCCCGAGACTACAAGTTCAGATTACACAAGCGAATCCGGTAAACCAGATTTCAAACCAAGTGACGCGTGGACGAGCTTTTAACATAACTGCGCACCAAGCGCAAGCGAATAATGATGTAGTTAATGGTACATTTTTGCTTAACGGATTTTATGCTTCTATACTTTTTGATACTGGCGCCGATCGAAGTTTTATCTCTCGCGCCTTCGAGCAGAAGCTTGCGCGACCGCGCAGCGATTTAAAAGAGGATTTTTCAGTTGAATTGGCTAACGGTGAAACTATATTAATTAACTCTGTGATTAAAGATTGCACGCTTAACCTTAACGAAAACGATTTTCTGATTGACCTCATCCCTATGCCTCTTGGAAGCTTTGATGTTATTATTGGTATGGACTGGCTTTCGAATAATCGCGCCGAAGTTATTTGCGCCAAGAAATTGATTCGCCTACCTCGAGAAAATGGTGATCTTTACATTTACGGCGAAAAACCCTCCAGTGGTCTTAAACTTATGTCTTGCGCCGAAGCCCAAGGGCTCATGCGGAAGAAGTATATTGCATTCCTAGCCCATGTGGTTAAGCCTGCTGAAGAAAAGAAGCTTCGCGATATCCCTGTTGTGCGTGATTTCCCTGAAGTTTTTCCTGATGATCTTCCTGGTATCCCTCCCGCTCGTGAAGTCGAGTTCCGTATTGATCTTGTCCCTGGTGCTTCCCCCGTAGCTAAATCTCCTTACCGTCTTGCACCCGCTGAGATGCAAGAATTGGCAAGCCAACTTCAAGAGTTGACTGCTAAAGGATTCATTCGCCCTAGCTCTTCGCCCTGGGGTGCTCCGGTGTTGTTCGTTAAAAAGAAAGATGGATCGTTTCGCATGTGTATTGATTACCGCGAGTTGAACAAACTCACCATTAAAAACCGGTACCCCTTACCGCGTATTGACGACCTCTTTGATCAACTCCAAGGTGCCACTTGTTTCTCGAAGATTGATCTCCGCTCTGGCTATCATCAGTTGCGCATCCGCGATGAAGATGTTCCGAAGACTGCTTTTCGAACTCGTTATGGCCATTTTGAATTCTTGGTCATGTCCTTCGGTCTAACCAACGCACCCGCCGTTTTCATGGATCTAATGAATCGGGTGTGTAGGCCTTTCTTGGATAAATTCGTGATCGTGTTTATCGATGATGTTCTGGTGTATTCTAAGACCAAGGCCGAGCACGAGCAACATCTTCGGTTGGTGTTGCAAAAGCTTAGAACTGAGCAACTCTATGCTAAGCTTTCCAAGTGTGAATTCTGGTCTGATGAAGTACAGTTTCTTGGTCATGTTGTAAACAAGATGGGTATTCATGTCAACCCATCCAAGATTGAAGCAATCAAGAACTGGATTACGCCATCCTCTCCTTCTGAGATCCGTTCCTTTCTAGGCTTAGCTGGTTATTACCGGCGTTTCATTTCGAACTTCTCAAGGATCGCTTTGCCTTTAACAGCTCTTACGCACAAAGGTAAACCATATATTTGGGGCTCGAAGCAAGAAGAAGCCTTTCTGACGCTCAAGCGTTTGTTGTGTGAAGCTCCTGTTCTTGCGCTACCTGAGGGTAATGATGATTTTGTCGTGTATTGCGATGCATCCAACCAAGGTCTCGGTTGTGTTCTTATGCAACGAGGCAAGGTTATCGCTTACGCATCAAGGCAACTTAAGGTTCATGAAAAGAATTATACAACTCACGACCTCGAACTTGGTGCAGTTGTTTTTGCCTTGAAGATCTGGAGACACTACCTTTATGGTACTAAGTGTATCCTCTACACTGACCATAAAAGCCTTCAGCACATCTTTGATCAGAAGGAACTTAACATGAGGCAACGCCGATGGAACGAACTCATCAGCGATTACGATTGTGAGATCCGGTATCATCCTGGTAAGGCTAATGTGGTAGCCGATGCGCTCAGCCGAAAACCCTGTCAACTTAACTGTATCTTGCCGCGCACGCATCTTCACTTTGCGCCGATTCAAAGCAACCTTGAATCGCGTATTCGTGACGCGCAGCGCGCATCCATCAGTAATGGTAACCTTCGCGCCGAGTTAGCGTGTGGCGCGGAAGCACTCTTTGTCCCTAATCTGAGTGGAATTCTCTGCTATCTCAATCGCATCTGGATCCCTTGTGATGAGAATCTTCGCGCTGATATCCTGAGTGAAGCGCACAAATCTCGGTATTCTATTCATCCCGGCGCTGATAAGATGTACAAGGATTTGCGCATAACTTATTGGTGGCCCGGTATGAAAAAGGATATTGCTGTGTTCGTAGCTAAGTGCCTGACTTGTTCTAAAGTTAAAGCTGAACACCAACGCCCATCTGGTTTGCTCGAACAACCAGAAATTCCTACGTGGAAATGGGAAGGTATAGCGATGGACTTTATTACCAAGTTACCTTTGACAGCAAGCAAACATGATAGCATTTGGGTAGTAGTGGATCGATTGACTAAATCTGCTCACTTCCTGCCCATTCGTGAAAACTACCGTGTTGAGCAACTCGCGCAGCTTTATGTCAAGGAAATTGTCTGCCGCCATGGTACTCCTTTGAGCATCATATCCGATCGCGATGGCCGTTTTATATCTCGCTTTTGGAAATCTCTCCAATCTGCGCTAGGAACTCGCTTGGACATGAGTACGGCATATCATCCTCAGACTGACGGTCAGTCTGAGCGAACTATTCAAACTCTTGAGGATATGCTCCGATCTTGTGTTCTTGATTTTGGAGGTAATTGGGATTCGCACCTGCCTTTGATTGAGTTCTCTTATAATAACAGCTATCATTCCAGTATCGGTATGGCCCCATTTGAAGCACTTTACGGTCGTAAATGCCGCTCCCCGATCTGTTGGAGCGAAGTGGGTGAAACTCAAATCACAGGACCCGAACTTGTTCAAGAGACAACCGATAAAATCGCCAAGATCCGTGATCATTTGCTGACTGCCAGAAGCCGACAGAAGAGTTACGCAGATCGTAGGCGAAAGCCTCTCGAATTTCAAGTTGGTGATCTTGTTCTCCTCAAAGTGTCGCCTTGGAAAGGTGTTGTCCGCTTTGGGAAGAAGGGTAAGCTTGCTCCTCGTTATGTTGGTCCATTCAAGATTCTCGCGCGTGTGGGAAAAGTTGCCTACAGACTTGACCTGCCGCCCGCGCTCAGTAATGTGCATCCAACGTTCCATGTATCCAATCTCAAGAAGTGTTTAGCTGACGAGAACCTTCACATTCCACTTGATGAAGTCCAAGTTGATGAATCTATGCATTTCGTTGAGAAGCCTGTTGAGATTATGGATCGCGAGGTTAAGCAAACCAAGCGCAGTCGTATCCCTATCGTGAAAGTTCGTTGGGAGTCCAAGCGCGGAGCCGAGTTTACATGGGAAAGGGAAGATCAAATGAAGATCAAGTACCCGCACCTGTTCTCTGCGCAACCTACTTCGAGATAAATTTCGGGACGAAATTTCTTAAAGTAGGGGAGACTGTGACATCTGCCCTGATCCGACCCGACCCAGGTACCCGTTTCTCTGACCCGATCTCTTTCTTTTATGATTTAATATTTATTTATACTTATATTTTACTTTTAATAATAAAAATATATATTTCCTTCCCGCCTCTCTCTCTCTTTCTTTCCGCCTTCTTTTCCCTCTTGTCGCCGTCCCGCCCTTACGCCTTGTTTCCCTCTTTTCTTCTAACTCTTTGCTTATCCTTTGGTTCTTCCCGCCTAAGGATGTCTGCAGCTCCACGCGCCAGACTCCTTACATGGAAGCCTGCGTGAAGACATCTTGTTCCTGCGATGCGTGAAGAGAACTCTTCTCGCAGCGCGCTAAGAATGCATGTTCTTCCCGCAATGCGCTAAGAATGTATGTTCTTCCCGCGATGCGCTTAGAATTCTTGTTCTTCACGCAGCACGCTAAGGATGTGATTCTTCCCGCAGTACGCTAAGGATTGTTGTGCCAGCCTTCGCGCTCGCGCACTCAGCCTTCCCGCGCTTAACCCTTGTATCTTCTGTTTAAATCTAGCCGTTTGCTTTTGTGTTGTCTTATCTTCTGTGCTGTTGACCTAACCTATCTAATGTCTGAATAGTTACTTTCGGCGCAGCATGCGTACCAACCCCATTGGTTGGTAGAAAAAGTGACTGACATTATCTTTTGAGGTCTGCTTTTGCCATGCTTGACCAGTACCTTTATCTGATCCGCCCATGCTTTTTACTGTTCCCTGTCAGCTTTATCTTGCCCCCTGCAGCTGCCATATCTTTTGATATCTTTACTTTTCAGAACTTTTTACCGTTGATATCTTTTCTTTTACTTTTTGAGATCTTTTCCCCTTTTTCTAGGGTTTGTGTCTCCTAGGGTTTTCCTATAAATAATAATAATATTTTCATAACACATCACACACAAACACTTAATCTCTTATTATCTCTTCCTCCCTTTTTGCTCTCTGCCGTTGTCCTCCTGCCGTCTTCCTCTCCTGCCTCCGTCTTCCTCCCTGTTCTTCCCTGCTTTTCCGGTAATATATATATATTATATATAATAATTTACTTATTAATTATCCTAACTTATAATCAAGACTTAAAACAGATCATTAAAACAATAATCTTATTTATAGGTTAACTTGTGCTTGTTTAAAGTTGGTTCTTGCTTTATCTTACACCGCATCGTTTATCAAGTGAGTAATCTCGTATCTAATCCCTTTTTGCTTTTAATGTTTTGGGATGTTCATGTGTTCATACAAACTTAGAGTCTTAAACTGTTTATGAACTTTAGTCGCGCAGTATCCCATGTGTTGAGGACGTAGACTTGGCTGTTTATTTGTATGTGTGGATCATTAACCGTATGGACGGTCTATTCCGCAGTTTTCATGGTACCATTAGATGAACACGGGAGAACATTCGTTTATGATTTTCTCTTTTGTTACACTTGCACAGTTAGTCTTGTTTGTGAGCTCAATTGTGAGCACTGGCAGTCTTGTCTCTTAGAGTTGGTCCCGATCAGATTACACCCTTGTTGAAAACCAGACATACACATGTTGCGCGCAGATTTATTGTTATCTATGTATTGTATTAAACTTGATTTCTCACCAATACGCAAGTGTTTGACGTTTATTTTAACACATGTTCAGGTTTGCAGTAGCTGTTTTGGAGCTTGTGGACACGTAGGACGTTTTTACTTTTGGACCTAGAATTAAAATGTATCAAGACAAGTTAATGTTGTTTGAATGTTATAATTTATAATATATTGATTTATGTTTGATTTATGTTCTTTATTTTCCCCGCTGCGCGTGCGCGATAAAATGTGTATTAATAAATATTGACACCAATAGTGTCGCGAGTAATGAAGCAATATGTGGTGCCCCGATGTATAATCCGCCTTTGGTCGGGGTGTTACAAGATTTGGCTGAATCATTTTCCAATTCAAATTCTGACTGGTTTCGGCGAGTCTCATCCGTAATCCGTCTGAGATTACCCAAATTTGAACCTTCCGGTGCCGAGCCACGTCCCCCGTTTGTGGGAATGGGACCGGTTGGTGTTGTAACATGTTCTAAGGTAAAACCCCCAGGTGTTACATTGGTGATTCGTGACCCCGGAGATGTGACACGCTCAAGAGTACGGCCACTTGGAGTCGTGATACGTGCAAAAACACTAAGACCCGGATGTGCTTCTGTGTTAGTTACACATGAATCAGGTGTAGGGGTTCCCGTCGGCCCTTCAGAAAGTTTACTCATATCAAACGAACCAAAAAACCAACGAAAACTATTGCTGTTCTAACACGTCCCACGGATGGCGCCAATGAAGAAACACGGATCCGTTCCCCGAGTATGGGTCCTGGATCCAATGAGTCCACAAGGTATAGTACGGTAACTACCAACACGATATGAGCAAGACTTCCCGAAGTCCAGTGACTGGAACCTGCAAAACAGACACCGTGAGTCTCGTTACAGGAATGACAAGAGGGGGGGTCTTCCTGTAACCACCCTCCGGCGTGAGAATCAGTAACGTTCGTAATGGAGAAAGTACTGAAGTATAAAGACTAAGTGTAGTCAGAATATAGGTCAGTGAATGAATATCTCATACCGTTTGACAATGTATTTATAGCCGAAGGATAATGGAAGATGGTTGGGGCAGCTGTCCTCTTCTAAAAGATCTTTAGTAACCGGCTGGACACGTGTCCTCTTGTGATAGGTTGGGCTATACGTCTCATGTGCATGAGTATAACAACCTGGACACGTGTCACCAGCTGATAGGATGGATCGCGCCCTGGCCATGTGCACGGTTATAACAACCTGGCCAGGTGTCCTTTGTTCATTGGTTAGTATGTCACGTATTCCCCAAGTAAGAATCATGAACCTCCTTCTAGAGAGTACTTGAGTGGTGACAGCTGTCCCGCGGGTACTATCTTTCGATTGTTTAGGCGGACAGATGTCCTGCCCTGCGGATGACTTTTGAGGATGTCAGGATGTTTCCGCGTGTGCTATGAGGACGTTCCTCCTCACTCGTGATATGCGGGTGATCCATGTGTCCCGCGGTGGCTTATAAGAGGATTCTCTGTGACCCGCGGGTGGTACTTAAGGATGTTTGGGTCTTTTTGGTACCTTACCTCTACACTCCTCTTCTAAACCATGATTCCAATTTATTTTCCTCACGAATATCTCTGTATATGTCCTTCATAATAAAGCGTGACATTATTCATACACTTTAACATGACATCCAACACATACTAATCAACGATCTTAATTATTAACATGACATCCTACACAACAAATAAGCTTACTTACACATTGAAAATTAAAAATCATTCATACGCAGTTTCATATTTACTACCTACACATCAACAAAATCAACAGCTTACATACACATGATGTCATAAACAATGTTATTATATAAAACACACTAAATTAACTTATACCTACACAACTAATTTATATCATCTACAAGTAGTCATAATGGATCCCCGCATTATATATATCCTACATAATATTAGTGATAAATTCACAAGTATAGTTATGTTTAGTACCTACACACTTGGCTTACAATTTGTTTAAGATTATTGGTTTTATTAATATTTGTATAGGGTCATCGATCACTTTTTTGCATTCACTCAAACTACATAAGTATTAGAATTCTTTCCTATAAGGTAGAGCAGTTTTTACGCATAATCAATTTTTTTATTATTGAATTAAAAAATACACACGTAGGGTAAAATGTTTCCTACATAGTTTACACATAGGCATACACAATGTAGGTTATAAGTCCATATGTATAGTTTAGAATTTTCAAAAAGCTAAAATATTTATATATTTAGAAAATTCCATGAGTGTATAAAAAATAAAAGTATATCTAAATCGCCTTAAACCTTTTTTTCAATAATTTACTTAAATTTATAATAATTTGAATTTATTAAATCAAGCATCTCAAAGGACGAGATTATTTGTTACCATCAAATTTATGTCTTAAAGTAAATAAATTTAAGAATTTAATTCGTGAAGAAGATGCTTGTGAGATTGAAGTTTGTGTAGAAGATTTTTAGAAGTTGAAGAAGGTAATTGAGTGGAAAAATTATTTACTAAAATGGATGATTTTAAAAGTATTTATCAAATTAGATGGTTTTTAAAAACCCTATTTTTCTCATTCCTAACCTTAACGGGTATAAAAACTTTCTATAATATTATTTTTATCTAAATTAATGGACCACAATATTAAACTGAATAATAAATTTTACATGTTTATTTCTCATTATGTTTTTCTTCAAATTTCTTAGACCAAGATTTATTCTAGAAAAGTGTTAGCTAATTCATTTTATGTTTGTTATAACACCATTGTTTATGTATGTATTAAAAAATAAGAACTTTTTAAACAATCTAAGAGAGTTCAAATAAACGTCTTTTTAACTTAATAAAGAGAAAATGATTAGCTTGAAAAAACTATAGGGATGTTTTAAATGTTTGTGGCTCGCCGCTTGCCGCTTGTTTGAAGTACGCTTGATTAAAATTGATTCGAAAAGTTCATATATATATGTAAACGAGCTTCGCAAAGCCGACTCGGTTTACAACCATGTACTTTTTTTTATTTGAGATTTTCTATCCCTTAATTTAAAAGTGCTTTATATATATATATATATATATATATATATATATATATATATATATATATATATATATATCTAATAAACGTTTTGTATAGTTAAAAACAACATAAGTTTTTTATTATTTTAAAACATCAAGTATACCACCTAGTAATGAAATGTCAATTCGATTTACAATTGTTTTCTATTATAGTTATTAACTTTTCAAAACTCCTTTAAAAAAAATAATTTGAAGAAAACGAGATGAAAAAAAAATAAAAATTTTCAGTTCAGTTTGTTTTTTTATATTACTTCTATCTTATTTTAGATAAGATTTTTGTGAAGAAAATATTTTTTTCTAATAAAAGTAAGAGTGAGAAAAATGGGGTTTTCAAAAATCACATAATTTGGTAAATCTTTTTAAAATAACCTATTTTGGTAAATAATTTTTCCGCACACCATATTTTGGTAAAAAAAACTCTTATGAACGTTTCTTATCATAAATTATTTACACAAAGACCAATATACCCTTTTATGTAAATTATTACACATTATATTTTCAGTTTATTATAAAATTGTTATCATTGTTATTTATCATTGATAACACATAATTAATGGTCCAGAATAATTTCTCGCACTAAGATGATTTCTCGCCTGATCTAAGGGTGAGCAGAAAACCGAATTAACCGAAACGAAACCGAATTAACCGAAAAAACCACACCGAAAAAAACCGAACCGAGGCATTAACCGACGGTTAAATTTTTATTTTTTTTTGAAAGACCGAATTTTCGGTTTCGATTCGGTTATCCTTTTTAAAAAAGTGGACCGAACCGATTGATTGTGATAAAGATTATCAAGATGATGAGGAATGAACTAAACTTTGAAGATAAATAAGATGATGAATGAATATTGGGACTAAACTTATAATGTTTTTTAATTAAGAACCTTGTTGAATTTTAAACCCTAGTTAGCAACTTTGTTTTCTTATAGTTCCACGTAACACGCACCTATTTTTTATTTTGAATTCAATATATATGTGGTACTCTAATACGTTCTTATACAAGCTTAAAATATGCATTTTCATATTTTAATTTTTGTTTTTTGCAATGTTTACAGAAAAAAATAACTGAAAATAACCGGAAAACCGAAAACCGAACGGTTAGTATATTCAAATAACCGATTACTTCGGTTTCGGTCTGGGTTTCGTCTAATAACCGAATCTAACCGAATCGTGCTCAGCCCTATTGTCCTGAACCATCCTGCGATAAGTAAATTACAACCCTTGACTAATATTGATCAATGGATTAATTATAATTATTGGGTTGTAATGCCTTTTAATAAAAAAGGGTATTGCTGTAATTCAATACTAGATCAAACGTTGAAATTCATGAATATTAATGACAACCCCTGCTTCATGTTATAGTCATCTCATATTTCCATTTATTTAAATTAACATGGTGGAATCAATCTTTACAAAATAGGCTACCAATTCATGCAATCTTTTATGAAGTTTTGAAGAATAATCGTCAATTCTATATCGGGTGTGATTATTATATTTTTGTGAACGTTTATGTTTAGAACATGCCTACACAAAGGTTGTATTGTTTATGAATTTGGTTTTGTTGACAATAGTAGTTTACATAATGGCGTAGGAGAACTGAAGTTTGTGTATGGCAGTGTAGGGAAGTTTGAAAAAGGTGTAAGCCAAATTTTTACTTTTGTGTGTGGCAAAGTAGCGTAGTTCGACAATGTTGTATGGCAAACAATAGTTTGTGTATGGTAGTGTAGGGTAGTTTGAGAAACCATAAACTTAGTCGCTCCATAAACTTAGTCGCTTGTGTATGTCAGCAAAAAAACGGCATCACTTCCGTATGGCAAAATGCAAACATGTGAATGTGGGTGTTGGAAAATTTGTAAGTGTTGGGGTACGTCAGAAAAAAATGTCATCACTTGCTTATGGTCAGGGGCGTAGCTACTCAACGAGTAGGGGTGTCGTCCGACCCCCGTGAGAAAAATTTTTTAGTGGTACATATGTGTTAAAATCTCAACCGACCCCTGTGAAATTTTGACACCAACCCCTGTGAAATTTCGAGAACGACAAAAAGACCCTGTGAAAATTCAAGAATGACCCCATTAAATTTCGAGACCAGCCATAATAAAAATAAATTTACAAATTCACATTTATAATGAGATAAATGTATATAAATAACTAAATTTGAGTTTAATTGAAACACATTTAATACAAATTTAAGCTCAAATGTCAATCAATTTATTCATAAGTTATAAGTTTACGCCCAAAACTCTCAACTCAATCTATATTTAACCTATTAAAAAAGGTTACAATGATACAAGTAATTTTTTAGGTGAGCATTCAACGGATTATAAGAGTTTTAATCTTCAAAGAAAATGTTTCGACTTTGTATATACGTTGGTTTGCTTACCAAATTCATTTGTATTGGTTTGTCGTTCATTGAGGTTAGCTCTCGTATTACCCGTCGCAACCGCAAACGTTGAAAATACTTTTCTGCGATAAAGTACGTGAAGTCTGATTTGCGTAATCAAATGAGTGATGAGAATTTAAACGATAGTTGTATTTGTTTTATTGAAAAAGACATGCATACTATATGATGTTTTTGTTAAGCTTCAAAAAATGAAATCTCGTAAAGAACAATTTTAAACATATGACGTTTTAGTTATGCATTTCTAATGAAGTTTAACGTATACTTTTTTTTGTTTGATTATGCTTTTCTATATTACCCAAGCCGACCCGATTCTAGCCGATCGGAGGGGCCAAACCGGACCAAAAATATTATATAACGATTACTTGACACAATCGGCCGAACCGAATCAGAAAAAAATTATGTAGCGATAGTCAATTGAATACCGACTAAAAAATTTTCCGACCCATGTGAGAAAATTTTCTGAATCCGCCACTGCTTATGGTAAAATGCAAACATGTGAATGTGGGTGTAGGACAATGTGTAAGTGTTGGGGTATGCCAATAATATTTTGTGTATGGCATTGTGGGATAGTTTGACAAAGCCATAAGCTTAGGCATTTGTGTAAGTCTGCTTCACTTCTCCCATGTGTGTGCGGAAAATGGAGCATGTGGAGGTGCTTGTACTAATAATAAATCAAAGTGTGATGCGGTTGTGCAAACTCCCACCCTTTTTTGCTTTCTCCATAAATGACGTTATGAGTTATCTTCTACTCGTGACAAAATCAAACACAAAAGAAGTTCATTCAAGCAATTTTTCGTGTCATAGCAATGGGTTGTTACAAGATCAATGATTGAAGCAATTTGGGTTGGTGTAAATATGATGTAGCAAATGTGTATTTTTTTATTTCCTATGTTGTTTTGCAGCTAGTCAATTGCTAGTTGTTGTGTGAATATAATATTTCCTTTCCAAAAAAAAAATATTTACCAGACATCCAAAATCCAAAAACGACAAGCGACATCAAATAAGCCATTAGGCTAAAAAGGTATGAATTAACTGGCACATTGAACAATAACAAGTACTACGTGTTCATGAAAACAAACAATTAAATTAATACATGTATCATGTGTTAGTGAATACAAATAGTAAAAAAGTAAGGTTATGTGTTGTAAGCTAACTAAAAAGAGCATAACGTCCTACCACGTAAACAATGGGTTTAACCAACTTACTATTTAACTATCACGTTGTGAGTTAACTAGAAATAGATAAAACAAATAAACAATATATGTATGTATATATATATATATATCTCTATATTACATTATACATACATATAGACAACCTTTCACCTCTTATTTTCTCTCTCATGAGACGTTTGTATATTTAATGTGGGACTAAATGCTACTTTCAATTCCATTCATTGCTTTGTCATTACCACATTCCTTGCTTGAGTCATTGAATCTTTCATTTGAATGCAACAGATGAATACTTAACCCTTTCCATCTACCCGCTATTGAATCCCAGATCTGTTTCAATTGAAGCCTACTTTAAGACCTCATCTACAATTCCCAAATCACATCTACGGATTCTAGGGTTTGCCTCCATTAATTCAGTTTCTTATATAAAATGTTTTCCTTCGATGTATAAACGCATATACCGAATTTCTATTGTATCCCGTCGCAACGCGCGGGCTCTCCTACTAGCAAGGAATGTGGTAGAAAATGGTTAAAATAAAAAGACATAGTTTTGTAAGAAGAGTAGGAATATCAAAGAAAATCATTGGTGGTTAGTGGGTGGACCTCACTTTTAATCATCCAAAATGACATTAGTGGATTAACAAGAAATTACGATGAAAAAGAAAAGATGGTGCCCCATTGTGTTGTGGTTTAACAGATGTTAATGGGGTGACTCAGCTTTGCCTCCTCCTCCCCTCTCTTTTAACGCCCTAGGACACATAATGTAAGGATTATATATTGGTATTTGGATACCGTTTCCTTTCTAATAATAACTATAAAATAATACTTTGGACCATTTATCTCATTTATCATGTACCAATTTTGTGAAGCATTACAATGGCTCAACTCGATTTTGTACCTATGGATTGTTGAGAACGTCTATTGTCAATGCGATATGGTTGGCATCATTGGTAAATATAACTTGTTAGAACATGACGGTCCTTTCTTTTCAAGTATATCAAGATTGTCTTTTGAGAGAAGGCAAAACCTAGAGCATTTATTATGGTTTTTTCTATATTAATGTCTGATTGTAAATAAATATTTAGTAAGCCGTATAAAAATTGTCTGAAGTAAAGTTCATCTAAAAAAGCAACAAAACAAGTTAAGAAGGTGTTCAACCACATAATTTTTTATGTAAAGATTTTCATGTAGTTGTTTGTTGCGATTTGTTCTAACTCGCCTTTCAAAATGATTAAAGGATGGTAAAGAAATATTAAAAAACATGGAAAGCCATGAAAAAGGGGAAATGTCATTGACATCGAGGCACAACAAAATCTTATAAGAAAGTCAATCGGAGATCACTTAATAATTATATTATAGTGTTGTAAAATATTGTTTAAATAAAAATCAATGAATGTTAAATAACTTTCCATTTGATGTATTGAATCCATCATATGTAAAAATTGGATGCATTCATAAAAGTTATGTGAAAGTAACTTGACATTTTTTTTATTTATATATTTTTTATATTATTAAGTTATATGATTAAATCCAACAAATATATAATAATAACATGATTATATTACAGTCGATTTTTCAAATTGCATACTTATTGATATACATATGCGTTTATTTCACAATTTAATATGGTTTCTAACTATCTTTAAATAGAACATCCTAAGACTGTAATTTAACTGATAATTAATAAAACAAAATTTTATCATTTAGTGATTGTGGTTACTGATTTGTAACATCAAGTCATCAATAGCTATGCATTTTGAGATACATGATGGTTGATTATTCAACAATACTTTTTTTTATTAGAGCATTTTTATCATATTAAATGGAGAAGTATGTGAATCTCAAGGATATGAATTTGATTCCGAGGCCCGTATTTTTAAAGATTCTCTGCTTTTGCTTTGTCACCAAGGCCAAAAGTACACATAAACGTATCATCACATGTATAATGGATAGCATAATAGAGTTGTACATTTGTATATTAAATTATAGTCTGTCATGTGAAGTGTCAAAAAACCAAAATGGAGGGTGGTGTACTAATTACCTATTAGTCAAAAGGAAAAAGGGTTTAAATTGTTATATTATTTGATACAAACTGACCTCAATTTGTTAAGAGAACTCTATGTTTGGATTTTTAGATGATTGAATTTTTTTTAAAACAAAATGTTTATATGATAAAACAAATATAACATTGTGAAAGTAGCTATTTTTAGTTTATTAGTTTATTTTTACTGAATGACCAAAGGACCCTCATGACCTTCCCCTTGCTTAGTCTTACATGTTTTATTATTCGTCATTTTTTTTGTAAAATCTTCAAGTCAATGCACTAATAAGCACATAACTCCCTCATATTAAAAGTTCCCAATTAGGATATTGTTTTCACTGCTTTCCCATCGTAACTTTTATAAGTCACATGCCCAATACATTCTACAATTTACTTATCTTGTTGGTTAACATATTATCGACAAAGTGCCCGAGTTTTTTGATAACGGGTTTTCATGATTACTAATAGACAATAAGATTACAATCACCTAAAAAATCATAAGAAAAACGTCAGAGTGCCAAAACGCGTTGATTATTATACTAATAGAGGTTCATAAACCAAAAATGGTTTTCAAGTTTCAACTATCTTCTACTTACACAACTCTCTTAAATAATAAATATACAAAACTAAAATCCTTAGTTAATTAAACTCCAAACCAAATAAATAAAAATCAAACTTTTAAAAAAGCCCGGGAAACTAACAACCTTAAGTAGCCGTTATTCACTAGTACGGAACCATAGAAGACGATGAACTCGCAGGAGTCCCAATACCGCCACCATTCCTACTACCCGTGGCGGGTTTTTCTACCGATCCCTTCAACAGCGCATCGACTTTCGCATACTCTTCTCGTTCGTGCTTGATTTCCCACAACATTGCCGCGACATCTTTCATTGTTGGTCTTTCTTCCGCCAAGGAGTTAACGCATAGTAACGCGATACCTAACGCCTGCATCATTTCTTCTCTATCGGATTCGGATCGGGATAATAAGCTTCGGTCGAGAATTTCGGTCCGCCCTCTTCTTTGTTTTACCCAATCCACTACGTGTAACCCGTCTGGAATCGTTGGATCGATCGGTTGTTTACCTGTTAGAACTTCTAGCATTACTACCCCGTAGCTGTAAATGTCACTCTTTTCGGTTATCTTCATTGAGTACCCGTATTCTATGGTAAAAACAGGAATAATGTTAGTGCACACAACCTGTTTGTGAAAATGTCACACAGAAAAAGGGTAAAACCGAAACGTTAATTGATTGGAAAAAAGGCTTACCGGGAGCAATGTATCCGTAGGAACCTGCGATTGTATTAGACGATCGAGCAAAATCACCGTCATTAACTAGCTTTGCTAGCCCAAAATCAGCGATGTAGGGCTCGAATTCCAGACCAATGAGGATGTTATTAGCCTTGATATCTCGATGAACGATTGGAGGAACACAATCATGGTGCAAATACGCAAGCCCTTCTGCTGCCCCTAGCAAGATTTGGTACCTCAGTTCCCACTCCAACGAGCTCCCCATTCTTTCATGAAGTAACCTAGCGAGACTCCCGTTTGGCATATAATCGTACATAAGTAACCTCGTTTTCTTGTTCCAACAACAACCCAGAAACCGAACAATATTCTTGTGTCGAACAGTGCCCAAAGTTTTCACTTCTGCTGAAAACGAGTCTCGTACTGCACACTTTTTGTTATTATAGCCACCATCAAACGTCATTGACAGCCACAGCTTCTTCACAGCTATGATTTCACCATTGTCCATATCTGCCCGATACACCATCCCCGAACACCCTTTTCCAATAACATTTGTATCGACTAAACATTTCAAGACTTAATCAACCGAGATATTAAGCTTTTGAAATGGAGTAAACTCCCATGGCCATGATTCTCCGAGCTCGGATTCATCATCACCCTTAACTCTCTTTCTTGCCCTCAATACCATAGCCACGCCCATGATCATCATACCGATGGTAAATGTAATGAGCAAAGAAAGTGCAAGTTTTAGCATTTTGGAATCCCTAGACTTGTACCCGTCTTTCCCATTTCTGGATCCCGCTACATTGCTCAAGAAACAAGAATCTTTACCTAAAGAACATAACCCTTGATTCCGGCTAGATCCGCTTCGGATAACTGCCTAAAAAGCTTGTTATCCGGTAGATATCCCGTAAAGTTGTTATAGGAAATGTTCAAAGACACAAGGTTGTCAAGGTGCGAAAGCATGCTTAGGTTTCCATCTAACTTGTTGTATGATATGTCAAGAATCGAAAGCTTGTTAAGCGCGCCTATTTGAATCGGGATAGGCCCGGTTAGCCCATTGCAACTCAAGTTCAATGCAATCTCCAGCGCCTGGATATTCCCTATCTCATGAGGGATTTCACCCGACAGTTTATTACTGCTCAGGTCTAGGAACTGTAGACCTGAGCAGAGCTGGAGTGACTCAGGGATCACTCCAGAAAACTCATTGTGGCTAAGAATGAGTTTGCTTAATGACACTAGCCGCCCTAAACTAGACGGAATAGGACCATAAATGCGGTTTCTTGAAACGTCGAGAACTTGGAGGCCGGATAACGATGATAAAGACTCGGGTAAAGCGCCTTCTAATGTATTGTTGCTAAAATCTATCATTTCTAACTCGGTACAACTAGCAAGCTCATTCGGAACCACCCCGGAAATCCGATTACTTGATAAATCAAGAAAGTTTATGCTTTTCAAACCCGCGATTTCTTTAGGGATTTCACCCGTGATTCGGTTATCACCCAAACGTAACCTCACTAAAGAGGTCGAATTTCCAATTTCTTGCGGTATGGGACCCGAGATATCATTGGAAATGAGAAGCAACTTGGTTAAGTTTTTTAACTGAAACAACCCTGGTGGAATACTACCGGTGAGCGCATTATGCGATAAATCTATCGCGGCAAGATTACTATAACTTCCTAAACTTAAAGGTATACTCCCTTCAAGATTATTATCCCAACCGAAAAACACTTCGAGATTCGTTAATCTTCCTACGTCAACAGGAATCAACCCCGAAATCTGATTAGTATCAACTTGTAACTGTTGAAGACTAATGCAATCTCCAATCACACTAGGGATTGAACCAGACACACAGGGGCGGACCCACATAGGTCCGATCGGGGTCCCGGGACACCGATGTTTTTTAAAAATTACTTAGAGACGGTATATTAAATTTTGTAAGGACCCCATAAAAATTAATACTTGGAACCCATACTATTATGATTGAACTGGTACAGTGGAAAGTCCCTTGTTTTACTTGTGAGAGGTTGTAGGTTCAAGCCCCACCATACTCCTTTTTTGTTGTTTTTTTAATATCCTAGTCTTAGTTATTCAGTTAGGGTATTTGTGCTTTTTGTTAGTTTCTCTCATATAGTCATTATCACCATGCAACATATATAATGTTAACATGGATTTTGCATATTCTTTTATCATTTACCTTGTGTATGTATATTATAATTAATCATTTATTTGTGTTAGAGTTATTTTTTCATGTTTTGGTCAATTATGTAAGACCATATATATAGATTACGTTCATGTTTTTCGGGTATGAATTAAAAGTGTATGTTTCATCTAGTTTCTAATTTAGATTCTTTCTACTTACTCGTTTCCAATGACACCATAGTTCCGTGTTTTATTATGTTCCTCGCCTCGACCCGACCCGAATAACGACCGACCCGAAAAATTTTGTAAACCGAAAAAATTGGACCCCATTGACAAAATATCCTGGGTCCGCCACTGCAGACACATTATTGTTACTAATCATAAATTCTTGTAAATCCACAAGATTCCCAATTGAAAATGGAATATTCCCAGATAAAGAGTTTAAAGAAACATCAAATATCTTTAACTTACTACAGTTTCCAAGTTCTTCTGGGATTGAACGAATGATATTATTCTCCCAAAGTAACATTTTTTCAAGATTCTTGAGGTTTCCAATGTGTGGAATAATATGCCCAGAAAGACTGTTTTCATATAAGAACAAGTTTACAAGATTTGAACAGTTACCAAGCTCATACGGCAGCTCACCGGAGAGCATGGTGGTGTAGATGGATAGTGTTTGGAGGTTAATTAAGTTACCAATTGAAGTAGGAATAGAACCAGATATTTGTGGGTCAGCAAGACCAAGGATAATAAGATTACTACAGTTTCTGAAGAGGTATGTACCCGCCTCAACACCGAGCGAGGCCCGAGCGAGGCGGGTCAACCCACAAGATACAGACAAGAGACTTGAAATCAAGATATTATGAAGGCACAAAGCCAAAA
This sequence comes from Bidens hawaiensis, assembly GCF_021521415.1. NCBI lineage: Eukaryota > Viridiplantae > Streptophyta > Magnoliopsida > Asterales > Asteraceae > Bidens > Bidens hawaiensis. Next base: position 178,186 of record NW_027492545.1, read on the forward strand.
CCTATGCGCATGGCGCATATCACATATGCTCATGCATCACATGCTCAGGCATCACGTATGCTCATGCATCACATATGCTCACGCATCACATATGCTCACGCACATCACATGCTCACGCATATCACATCTGCGCGTGGCGCATCCGTGCGTGGCGCATATCACATGCTTGTGCATATCACATATGCGCGTGAGAATAAAGAGAAGACCTCGCGCATCCTCAGGATAGGCGCATATCACACATGCACATAATCAACCTCGTCCTTATCCAAATCAGGATTAGGGCAACCTTGATTGTGCACGTCAGACAACCTTCCAGAAGGTATCTTTTTAAGGAATAAAAATATGCTGATGTTGACAGCTGCCAAATGAAAGGTGGACAACTCAGCATAACCCATGTGCTACCACGTGATTATAACCAATGAAAAAGCACCAGGTGTCCCAGAGGACACGTGGCGCAGAGCAATTGGAGGAGGCCAACAAGGCTGAGCCCAATCAGTGGAAACCCTAGCACTATAAATACCACATCAACTCCACAAGGAAGACACAATCACATCTAACTACACAGTATTCAGCTATATTAAGCAATACTCTCCAAATTTCCTTACTCTCATATTATTATCTTCTCCTACAAACACTTATTCTCACACCGGAGGGTTACCCCAAAGAGGACCCCTCTGTCCCTTTCTGAGGGGTAAGTTGACGGTGCTGTTCATTTTGTAGGTGGAAGAATCCAGATCCCAGAGATACATCGGTGAAATAGCATAATCACACCCGAGGATAGTAGATCGTCTACCAGTGAGTCGATCCACGTTTCTTCATTGGCGTGTAACTTTTGTATACCGAGATCATTTGTGTGCAGTGACAAATACTCCGCGGGAAGGGAGAATGAAACTTCCAATGGCAGACAACGCGCCAGAGGAATGGATTCTCAACCCAAAATTCCCGGAGCAGAAAATCACAATTGGCGCTACGATATCAGACGACACGAGGTTGAGAATGAAAAGGTTGCTCACAGCATATATGTCGGTCTTCGCGTGGCAACACTCTGATATGACTGGGGTTCCGCGAGATCTGGCGCAACATTCTTTCAACACGTTCAAGTCTGTAGAGCCAATTGCTCAAAAGAAGAGAGTCATGGGGGATGAGAAAGCGAGGGCCATGAATGAGCAGGTTGAGGATCTACTGCGCGCAAACATCATCCGCCCGATACGATACCAGACGTGGGTAGCCAATCCTGTGATGGTAAAGAAAAGTAACGGGTCGTGGAGGATGTGCATTGACTTCAAGGACCTCAACAAAGCGTGCCCAAAAGATTGTTACCCCCTCCCAAACATCGACGCAAAGGTGGACTCCGTGGCGCCATTCAAGCTAAAATGTTTCCTGGATGCCTACAAAGGCTATCACCAGATTCAAATGGCACCACAAGATGAGGACAAGACCGCCTTCAGAACCGACAAGGGTGTTTTTTGTTACACAAAAATGCCCTTTGGATTGAAGAATGCGGGCGCCACCTACCAAAGACTTATGGATGCCGTTTTCAGCGAGCAAATTGGAAGAAACCTAGAAGTCTATGTGGATGATTTGGTGATCAAAAGCAGGGAGGAAAAACAAATGCTCAAAGACATCGAGGAAACCCTTGGGCGCCTAAAGGAAGTCAACATGAAGCTCAATCCGAGCAAATGCACTTTCGGCGTACAAGAGGGAAAATTTCTAGGTGTAATGGTCACCAAGGATGGTTTCAAGGTGAACCCAGAAAAGGTGGAGGCCATCCTTGACATGCCCTCGCCATCCACCATGAAAGAAGTCCAGAAGCTGAATGGTAGATTGGTATCAATCAACAGGTTCCTAGAGAACCATGCAAGCAAATCTACCCCATTTGTCAATACATTGAGAAACTGCTTAAAGAAAAGCCAGTTCAAATGGACTCCTGAGGCCGAGCAAGCTTTCAGTGAGATTAAAGAATGTTTGATAAATCTGCCCACGCTCACAGCTCCACTTCCTGGTGAAACTTTGACATTGTACCTATCAGCAGGAGAGCGCGCCATAGGCGCAGTATTGTTGGTGGATCGCAAGGGAATCCAAACGCCAATATACTATGTGAGTCGGGTGCTAACAGATCCTGAGACGCGCTACTCCATCATGGAAAAGTTAGTTTTATCACTAACACACGCGTCGCGCAAGCTTCATAGATATTTCAATGGTCATCCTATTGAAGTTCTAACTGGTTACAACATCCAGCAAGTCTTGCGGCGCCCCGCGCTCTCGGGAAGGCTGACAAAATGGGCCCTGGAATTAGGTGAACACACGATCGCCTATAAGCCCCGTCCAGCAATAAAGGGGCAAGTTTTGGCTGATTTCATGGCAGAAATTCCCGAAGGAAAAATTGAAGAGGCTCAGCGCGAGGTAGACCCTCCGCGAGCCAATGATGAAGAAAATGTTTGGAGATTGTTCACTGACGGAGCTTCAAACAACGAAGGATCCGGCGCAGGCCTTAAACTGGTGGATCCAGAGAATCATGAATATATTTACGCCATCAGGTTGGACTTCAAGAGCACCAACAATGAGGCTGAGCATGAAGCCCTGCTAGCTGGCCTGCGCATCGCGCACAAATTCGGAGTTAAAAAGCTAGAGGCCCATGTTGATTCATACTTGGTAGCAGCACAGGTCAATGGCCTTTATGATGCCAAGGAGAACACCATGCCTCTGTATCTAGAGCAGGCGAAAAAGCTAATCGAGCAATTTGACTGCTTCAGAATCATTCATATTCCGCGCAGTGAAAACAAATCTGCCGACGCGCTGAGCAAGATGGCATCAACCAGCTTCGACCACTTTGGCAAAGATGTCAGGGTAGAAGTAATGAGCAACCCGTCGGTGGTAGCAAAGTCTGTCCTTGTAACTCATACAACCCCTTCATCATGGATAACTCCAATAATGGAATTCTTGAAGGAGGGAAAGGTACCGGACAATCGCGCACAGGCGAGGAAGATAAGACACAAGTCACAGAACTATGAACTGCTTGATGGCACATTATATCGACGCTCTTATCTTGGGCCGCTCATGAAATGCCTAGATGCTGAGGAAGCAAGCTATGTGATCAGAGAGATACACGAAGGAATCTGTGGAATACATGCTGGCCCGCGCATGGTGGTTGCCAAGGCAATGAGCGCAGGTTACTATTGGCCAGGCATGTACTTGGACGCTCTAAAAGAGATCCAAAAATGCAAAGCATGTCAGAGCTATGCGCCAAACACCATGCGGCCAAAGAACTACTTGATTCCAGTGACCTCCGCATGGCCTTTCCACAAATGGGCAATCGAAATTGTGGGTCCCCTTCCGCAAGCGCAAGGGCGAGTAAAATTTTTGGTAGTGGCAGTAGACTATTTCACAAAATGGGTTGAAGCCAAGCCACTAGCAAAAATCACAGCCGAAGCGATGAAGCAGTTTATCTGGAGCCACATCATATGCCGTTTTGGCTTGCCCATGGAAATTGTGAGCGATAATGGCAAGCAATTCACTGACAAGAAGATATCCAGCTGGCTCAAGGAATTGCGCATCAACCAAATTTTCACTTCAGTTTATCACCCTCAGGGGAATGGACAAGTGGAACGCGCGAACCAAAGCTTGTTAAATGGGCTGAAGAAAAGGTTGGAGGGAGAATCCCATTCTTGGGTCGAAGAGCTACCTAATGTCCTGTGGGCACACAGGACATTAAGCAAAACCAGCAATGGCGAATCCCCGTTCAGCCTAACCTATGGAACGGAGGCAATGATTCCAGCAGAAGTTGGATGCCCATCCCATAGAGTGCTCATGATGAGCAAGATTGATAACGAGCGCGAAAGAAGGTTGGATCTCAACTTACTTGAAGGGCGCAGAGAGGCGGCTATCATCAGTGAAGCCAAGTACAAGAAAAAACTGGAAAAATATTATAATCAGCGCGTGAAAGAATGCCACTTCAAGAAAAATGATTTTGTCCTTCGAAACAATGAAGCTAGCCGCGCGATACCCCCGGGAAAAATGTCCCCCAATTGGGAGGGACCTTATCAAGTCTTGGAAGAATTGGGAAAAGGCGCATACGCCTTAAAAGATTTGAATGGAAAGAAGATCCCGCGCGCATGGAACGCAGCACAGCTTAGAAAATGTTTCATGTAAAAAATGTCAAGTTTGTAATCAGGGCTTTTTAAGCCATTATGAATAATGATACGCGCTATCTTTCTCTTAATGTGGATTCTATTACCTTTTGCATACATGTTTCACACTTCCCTTTATTAATTTTGAGCAATATGACAACATTGTATTGACATCAAAACAAAATAAAACGAAGTAAAACATACATGCACAAACGCGTTAATGAGTCTTAACTCTAAAACGTCAGGGCCTTAGCCCAAAATTATGAGCCTTAGCTCAGGGCCTTAGCCCAATAATGTGAGCCTTAGCTCAAATCACTCACAACATCCTTCCTACATGCTGCGCAGCCTGACCATAAAAATACCTAAGCACAACTAAGGCAAAGCAAATGCCAAAACATAGTTGTTAAGGTCTCAGGTCGAGGTCGCGCATGAAATTGTAATGGATATCTGAGTAACACATATTGACACGTAAAGGCTAAAAAACTCATAATTCCATAAATGCGCGATAACGTCGCGCAAAAGAGGAATAATGAAAACGCCAAGACACGTGTCAACATAATTAAGATATGGCAAAATCACTTACAATATGACAAGGGTTAAGTATAATAAATTCCTTACAACCTTGTTCTTATTCCAACGTGCAAGCATATCTTATATTCAACAAGCAAACATGCAATATAAAGAGATGAATGGGAATGCGCAAGATGCGAAGAAAGGAAAAACAAAATTTCATTCCAAAGCATTGAAATTTACAAGTTTACAAGATGATGAGATACAAATTACAAATAAAAAAAAAAAAAAAACATGAAGGACTTCTCAGGTCTCCACGTCGACTTCAGCCTCTTCATCATCCTCATCACCGCCCTCAGCATCTTTCGCAGCTCGCTCCTCATCATTTCCAAACTGACCATAGTCAAGTTGTTCATCCTGAATGGAGTCTTCTATCACAATAGTGTCAGGAGCGGATCCTTTGCCCACGCCAGAGCCGCTAGCAGGGGCACCATTCCCCGCGTCATCATCGCCGCCACCAGCCCCTTCGCACTCGTCAAGTAATTTCTTTAGCGCGCCGAGATCGGGCTGGTCAGCAAGCGCGGATATCTGCAAATCATAAGGAAAAATATAAGTACAAAAAGACTGGGAAAATAAGTCAAGGTAATCTCATTAAGGTTAAAATACCTGCGCAAGGACGGGAATGGGAGTATTCAAATACTTCTCCCCCATCGCGGCCATGTCCGCGCAGGCAACGTCGCTCTGATAAGGGTAATCGGATGGGTTCTTCTTTAGCATGCCATATTCATAGCCATCCTTAAACCCTTCAGCTCGACCAACCAAGCGCGCGGCAGCGTTGCAATCCATCACAAGGGCCTGAAACTCGTCTGAGTATTTCATCGCGAAAGCGCAACGAGTCACACCCTGTGAGATTAGCCAATGGCGATCCTGCGCGAGGGAAGCAACAGACGTCTCAAGAGCAGGAATCTGAGAGTTTAATAACCCAACAGTTTCCTTAGTCTGTTTTAGCTCCTCTTTGTCGGACGCTGCTGCCGCCAAGGCTTCTTCTTTTTCAGCTCGCACAAGCTCGACTGCTTCCTGGCTAGACGCTGCCGTCGCCAAGGCTACATCTTTCTCGGCCTGCGCGGCCGCCAGCTCCTTCTTCAGGCGGGCAACCTCACTCTCCAGTGATGATTTGTCAGTTATAGACTGGACAAGAGCTTGGTCACGCGCCTCCGCGTCAAGCTCCAAGTCGGGCACTCTACGCGCGTACTTGGCAGCGTCCGCCTCGGCCGCCTGTAGCTTCTCCCTCGCAGCCTGTAGCTCATGACCGCGCTTCACGAAGGCGGTGTTAGCACTTGCTCTGTTCTCACTGAGCTCTGCTTGGAGCTTCTCAGCTCTCTCTCGAGCATCAGAAAGATGCCAAGCAGACACTTTGGCCTCTTGCTTGGCTTCCGCAAGAGCATCACGTACCTTTACGTAATCATAGCGAAGCTCTTGGGAGGCAGCAAAGAAAGCCGACCCAGCAAACAGATGATCGTTGAGCAAGTCATCGCGAGCGCGGCCCTCCTGAAACCTCCTTTCAGCTGGAGGCACAGAATGAGCCCAGAATTCCGCACACACACCCATGGATTGAAATGAGCTGTCCTCAGTAATATTCCATCTCGGGCGGTAAATGTGATCGGCTTCCTGCAAACACAAAGTAATGATCTAAGTCATCAAAACACTGATATGGAAATCCGCGCAGCGGAGCAAAAAACCAACCAATACCTGCGGGGATGAAGCAGAAAAGTCAGCGCCTGCTCCACGAGAGGGCTGCGCCGGAAAATCTCGTGGCGCTGCAGGGCTGGCGCGGCCGCCGTCGGAGTCTTCAACTTCAAACTCCTCATCCTCCTCGGAAACAGGCCTTTTCTCCTGCGACCTAGAACCAAAGTCTGTCTCGCGAGGAGGGCTGTGCGCAGGAGGAGGTGAGGGAGGTCTCGGCGACGCCAGATCGGCGCGTAAAACGGCCTCCTGCTCCTTAGTAATCCCGATGAGGGGAGATTCAGCGCTTGCGGGAGCAGGAGCAGAACCAGCGGCGCTGGCACCGGCGCCAGGAGTGCCGCCAGCAGTTTGTACGCCAGCAATGACTCCTATGAAAAAATCAACAAAAACAAATGGTTCATGACTTGATCTAAAAGAAAAAGTCAGAAAATAAAAGCGCAATACATACCTTGGCGCAACTCCGTTCGCGAGGCAAACATCGCCATGAAGTCCATTCTCCCCTTTTTTGAGGGTAAAACAGGGGACTTCGAAGCGACCTCCGGCGCAGCCTCGGCATCTGGTTGCGCTTGAGGTTGATCCACCAAGGTCGCCGGTTCTACAAACATTTGAGTGAGCAAAGATTCATTAGTAATTCTATCAGAATCGCGCTCATAGAATCATAAAAGATAAGCAAAGGATAAGCAAAGTATACCTGTCGAAGGCGCAACGCCGCTTCCCTTTTCCGCCGCGCGAAGGGAGGAGGTAGTGGCACCATACCTCATGTGGACAGGAGGTCTGCCCACTTTTTGAGGCAGGGAAGACAAGGAAAACTTGGTGGTAAACACCTGGGTTTTCTCAGGTCCCTTCGCCTGAGTAGGAGGATCCTGAACAACAGGGGCATCATCTTTCTTCTGTTTCTTACTGGCCCCTGCGCCAGTTTTCCCCTTAGCTTTACGCTTTAGTTGGGGCGCCTCCTCTTCCTCCTCCTCTTCCGCGAGCTCCAGCTCGTAGTTTTCGAGCGCATCTACAATACGTGCAACGGAAATGTTAGCCAAATTTGGTATTATAAAGGCATAAGCATTAGTACAAAGGCTTACCAGGCGCATCGCTGTCAAAGAGAAATCCCAGATCAACAGGGATGAACATGTCATCAAAGCGATCGGGGAAGCCAACCTCCCCAGCGCCCAGCGCGACGGAGCCACCCTCCATATGCTCATCATAGGCGGCGTGGATATACTCCTTGGTGACTGCACAAAACAAATCAAATGATATCAGCAAAACGAATTATATTCGCGCAGAAGTAATGCAATGAGATTAACTTACACAGGCCGTCAACTTGGATAACGGGCTCAGTCGCGCAGTCGGCCCACCTTCTGCTCATACCAACCCCCACCAGCGCCTCCTCGCAAATGTTCTTGGCGGGGGATGGTTCGGCAGTCAACTTGTTTACCCAGGCGCCAGTTGGGTTCTTGAGGACACCCACATCCGCAGGCGCAGAAGAGATCGCGCGCATGGTCATGCGGATGGGGATCACACCAGCCCTGATGTAGAAAAATCTCTCAGACCAGTCATGAAGGCTCTTGAATGAAACAGTGCAGCACTTGACCTTCTGACTGCGAGGAATAAATGAGAACCAAGAATCTTGGATCATGGGCTTATAAAAAAATTGAAAGCGACGAGGGGTGGGCTCCTCGCGCTGGGATTTGCACATGAACTCAAAGTGAGTCATGCGCACAAGTCCAAACGGATGGACTTGGGATATATGAATCCCATAAAACTTAAGCAGCGCACCCACAAACCTTGTCATCGGGAGACGAAGGTTGCAGTGGGTGAAAAAATGGCTATAAAGGGATATATAGCCGGTGGGCGGGTCCGCCGCCGGCAGCATGCAACCATACTCAGGGAGAAAACCCTGAGAGGCGATAAGGCTGTCAAAATCGGCCTGCCTCAGCTTGCAGGGGATCTCATCCCACTTCTTCACCGTCTTGGTCTTCCCTACATCCTCCGATGAGGCCTCAGCAGCTTTCTTCCCCTTGCCGGTCTTCTTCAACGTAGACATTACTAAGGATTTAACACGGCGATGGATAGGGGAGATTGTGTTGTCTGAACTATCAGACATACAACTGTAAAAACGAACGGATGATGCCTCTAAAAGAACAGAGATCTGGAAGCAGAAGACGGTAATCGGAATAGAATGAAGGAGAAAAAGCTCTGAATAAACAAGAAGATGAAGGATAAAAAACTCAAAGGGGCTGGCTTTTATAGGCCCAGGAGAGAGAAAAAGTGGTGCTGATCGGACTTCACGCGCCCCCACTCGCAGGTGTAAGCCAATGCGAGCGCGACACGTGTCCCTGACATTGTGTGAGGGGACACGAAAAGAAACTATACAGGTGCTGCCAGAGTTCACGCGCCACCACTTGCAGGAACGGACCAACGCGAGCGCGACACGTGTCCCTGACACTATGTGAGGGGACACGAAAGGCAACTGTAGCACCTCGAGCACACGAAAGGTCTGACACGTCTCCATCACTGACGCATGTCAGCAACAACCAACCACGTACAGGAACGATTCGTTTTCAACCAAAAGGATAGAATTTCGCGCACCGATGAGTAATAAGAAGAAAAAGACAAAAAACTACTAAAAGAGCAAACTATTAAGTCTAATATCTATCTTACCTCGCTCGCGCGAGACAAGACACACATTATACTGGGGGGGCTTGAAGAGGTATGTACCCGCCTCAACACCGAGCGAGGCCCGAGCGAGGCGGGTCAACCCACAAGATACAGACAAGAGACTTGAAATCAAGATATTATGAAGGCACAAAGCCAAAACCTATGCGCATGGCGCATATCACATATGCTCATGCATCACATGCTCAGGCATCACGTATGCTCATGCATCACATATGCTCACGCATCACATATGCTCACGCACATCACATGCTCACGCATATCACATCTGCGCGTGGCGCATCCGTGCGTGGCGCATATCACATGCTTGTGCATATCACATATGCGCGTGAGAATAAAGAGAAGACCTCGCGCATCCTCAGGATAGGCGCATATCACACATGCACATAATCAACCTCGTCCTTATTCAAATCAGGATTAGGGCAACCTTGATTGTGCACGTCAGACAACCTTCCAGAAGGTATCTTTTTAAGGAATAAAAATATGCTGATGTTGACAGCTGCCAAATGAAAGGTGGACAACTCAGCATAACCCATGTGCTACCACGTGATTATAACCAATGAAAAAGCACCAGGTGTCCCAGAGGACACGTGGCGCAGAGCAATTGGAGGAGGCCAACAAGGCTGAGCCCAATCAGTGGAAACCCTAGCACTATAAATACCACATCAACTCCACAAGGAAGACACAATCACATCTAACTACACAGTATTCAGCTATATTAAGCAATACTCTCCAAATTTCCTTACTCTCATATTATTATCTTCTCCTACAAACACTTATTCTCACACCGGAGGGTTACCCCAAAGAGGACCCCTCTGTCCCTTTCTGAGGGGTAAGTTGACGGTGCTGTTCATTTTGTAGGTGGAAGAATCCAGATCCCAGAGATACATCGGTGAAATAGCATAATCACACCCGAGGATAGTAGATCGTCTACCAGTGAGTCGATCCACGTTTCTTCAGTTTCCAATCTCCGGTGGGATTATTCCGGCGAGGTCTTTGTTACCTCCGGCACGGATGACTTCAAGGTTTTGTAACAGACCCAGTTCAGGTGGGATGTTGCCGGAGAGTTGGTTGTCGAATAAGTGAAGGTTGGTTAATCTCCGGCAGTTTCTGATCTCCGGCGGGATTATTCCGGTGAGTTTGTTGGAGTTTAGTATTAAGTCTTGGAGGTTTGGAAGGTTGGAAATGGATGGTGGGATGGGACCTGTTAAACTGTTGGAGCTTAAGTCAATGGTGGTGAGATTCCGGCAGCTGCCAAAGTCGCCGGAGATTATTCCGGTGAGGTTGGAGTCGGAGATTATTAAGGTTTTGAGGTGGGAAAATGAAGAAAGATTTGTGGGTAATGGGATATGTAATGGGATTGATTGGATATTAATTTCGGTAACATAATCTTGTGAGTCACATTTAATGTAATCCCATTTGCATGGATTCTTGATTTCGCCGGAAAGTTGCCAGCTTGAGAAATAAGAAGCGGCGGCCAGTTGAAGAGTACGGTGGCTTCATGGTTGCCGGTGGCGGAAGGGATAATGAAGAAAAGGGTTGAAAGAGAAATGAGAAAGAAGGAATGAAGAAGATTAATATGGGGTTTGTAGTAGTAATATTGCATTGACATTTGCCTCAATATGCAAACTTTTCTTGGGTTTGTGCCATTTGATTTGGGGTTTGCGGTAAGTTTTCTTGATCTTTGTTGCTAGGTTTAAACTTTAAACACTGGTGTGGTGATCAAGAAAGAGCGCTGGTTTCATGATGAATGGCATTGTTAAAAACAAACTAGTTGTGAAAAGATTAAAGAAAAGATAAATACCTAGAGATTTGCAAATTTAGCAGAGCATCCACCACTACCCCTACCCCTACCCCTACCACCACCTTGTAAATTGTGAATTTGTTTATAGTTAATTGATGCTTTCATTAAGCTTATGCTTGACTCTATGAGTAAAACACAAGACAAGGTGAGTGTTAGAGTAGTTAGGCATCAATCTCAAGTCAAAGTCACTCTGTTTTCCTCCATCACCAATTTTATATTCTTTCATCTCTTCTCTTTGTTTCATGGTTTTTTGTACAAGCTTTAAAACCCAAGGTACAAGTAAATGAAGCATTGGTGTAGAAAGATTAATAAAAGAAGACACACCATTCATGATTATTGGAAGCTTTATTCTAACTTAAATGAGATCACTATTTTTAGTGTACCATAATGCTAGGTGCAACTCTCAAAGTTTTACATTTCAAACAATTACAATATTGTATGTAATTATTCGGCTGGATGGGTCGCGTTCTCACGTGGTACCGTTTTACTTTGTTACTTTTTCATCCCGCACCTGATTTTTTGCTTCTCTAATTCTATTATGGAAGGCGTCTCCGTTGATCTTGTGGTACCAAAGGCCACATGTGGCATTCCTGCGCTACCATCTTAATCTCGTCATTTGGTCTTTCTTCCACACCGTCTAGCCTTAGCCCTTTCATTTATTTTTCTCAAAGAAATGAAGATTTAGTAGTGTTGTGGTGCGGTTTGAGTTAGGTTGGATTGAAAATTAGGACTAGTGAAAATGGTGAAATAGAGAACGAACTAGATGTCAATTGGTCGGTCTTAGTTTATTTTGGCTTCCCTTGGTTTAATCATATATTTTAGTTGGATCTAATTATTTTCTAGCAATGTAGCTGAATACAGAGGTGTACAAAACAAATTTTTTTCCCTAAATCGAATCAGTTTGGTCAAAGCTTGTTTAAAACCTGTTTGTCCCAAACCGGTTTAGGAGCAAGAGAAGTCGACCTAGTCCAGCTCGGTTCGGTTCGAATTAGAACCATTTTAAACTTGTTTATCCTTAAGACGGTCCGGTTTTAAACCGGTTTGATTGTTCAAAAGAGAAACCGGTCCAAAACCGACGGTTTGGGTCAGTTCATGACCCGGTTTGGATGAAACCGGTTTTCTTGTCAAACCGGTTCAGGTAAGTTTGCCATAAACCGATCTCAAACTGGATTTTTTTACACCTCTAGTTGAATACCACAAATGGAAAATATATATGCCGAAGTTTATTTTGATGGGTCCGGCTCACGTGTAGACAAATATTGATGGGCCAAGTTAGGGGTGAGCAGAAAACCGAAAATACCGAACCGAAACTGAAACCGAATTAACCGAAAACACTTAACCGAAGCATTAACCGACGGTTTTTTTTTGGTTTTTCTGAAAAACCAAAATTTCGGTTTCGGTTCGGTTACCCATTTCAAAAATACCGAAAAAACCCGAACCGAACCGATTAACTTTAAATATTAAAATAAATAATTTAAATGATTGTTAATATATTTATACTAAGCCATATACGACAACAACCGAAACAAATTAGGAGTTTGTTGGTTCAATAGATTTGTAAGAGAAATTAGAGTTTGTGAAAGGAATAGTAAATGTTAATATGTATTTTTGTACGTAGGAACTAGTCGCATAAAACAATTAATAGAACAAAAAAAAACAAAACAAAATAAATAAATAAAAAAACCGAATATAACCGAACCGAAACCGAAATACCGAAAACCGAAAAAACCGAAACCTAACGGTTTGTATATATGAAAAAACCGAATTTTCGGTTTCGGTTTCACCCAAAAACCGAACCAAACCGAACCATGCTCAGCCCTAGGCCAAGTCAATGTTCAAAACTCGAAAACATTGATTATATACCTTTTGCCCATATTTTTGGGTTAAAGTGACGGCATTAAAGTTATTTTTTTCATTAAAATAAAATTATAAACTGTTATGAACGATTGAAAGACTGATTTTGAAGACACAATTTCTTAAGTTTTTGAAATTTGAAGGGATTCGGTATGAAATATTATTATATCTTCGAACAAGACTATTTTATTAGACGAACATTTAGTAGAAAATATGGACTGGTCCTCAAACATTTTCAAATAAATCATCAGATTTTCAAAAAAAATTACACTTGTCAGACTTCTATTGGTTTAAAGATTTCGCTAGATTTCTTCACCTCTGTCCAAATTTAGTAGGCTACTTAGGAATATGTAGGATTTTGGCTATTTCTCATTTTCTCTCCTCTCAAAATGGCTATTTAGGGAATCCAAACTTTATTCAAACTTCAGTGAGATAACTATTTTTTGGTACCATAATGCTAGGTGCAATTCTCAAAGTTTTATACGTTAAACAATTATAAGGCTGAGGGGTGTGGGGCTTTAGCCGGGGCGCGAGAGCCCCTCCGCTCGCGCCCCCAGGCGCGAGCACCACACCACCGGGGCGCGAGAGGGGCGCGAGCACGAAAAACAAAGCAGGCGCAAGGGGGGTCGCGGGAGGTGTATGGCGTAAAGGGACTTGGGGAATGGTGAAAGAGACGTTGGAGTGTTTAAAATGAGCCGTTGGCTCTTTATTTAATAAAAAAAAAAAAATTTATTCCTATATATTACCCATTTTATACAACACTTAACACAACTTCAAAAAAAAACCAAACTTACCCATTTCTTTATACAACACTTCCTATATATTACCCATTTCTTTCAAACTTTTTGTTAAAAACGTGTCTGGAAATTGGTACCCAAACCTAGATTCAGATTATATTGACGATTTATGGTCGGCACCGGACCAAACGATGTTTTATACGGGGCCGCAAGAAACATCCGGCTTTCAACCATCCAACATACAACCGTCTCCTAACTTTGTTGTTCCAGAGACACAAGAATCACACAGTGATGCTGCGGGACAAAGAAGACGCGTCCACCGGAAAAAACAAGTTGCAACGGACGGGTCGGGTTCGGCTTCGACTGGAAGGACGAAACGGAAAACCACTCCGTGGTCATCGGATGAGAAGGAAGCCCTGTGTCGGGCTTGGATAGTCACTTCTGAGGATCGGCGTTGCGGTAATTGTTTTAACGTTTTTAAAAATGATTTTTAATAAAAAAGTTAAATAAAAAAGTTAAATGACTTACAAATTTATTTATGCATTTTGCAGCGGACTACCAAAAGAGCAAGGTCTTTTGGACAAAGGTTAGGGAGACGTTCTATTCGCTCGTTGGGAGTACAGAGCGGAACGCCGATATGATTTCGGGTCGGTGGACCGAAATCAGAAAATTTGTCGGCTTGTTTACTAATCTGTTCAACAGGAACGCCGGTCGTATGAGACCAAGTGGCAGTGACGATTTGGCGGTTTATAATTTCACTGTCGAAGAGTGGAGGCAGGAGTGCCTGCGGAGGTATGGGACGGTGAAGACGTGGGACGATGTAAAGGTGTGGGAGAGGTTGAGAAGGTGTTCTAAGTGGGTTGAGCTGGTGGCGCCGGACGTTGATGCGGAAGTAGGGCCGAAACGGACTAAAACTAGTTCGTCTGGAGCGTACAGCACTTCCGCCGGGTCGGATTGCCGGGTTGGATTCGACCTAAACGTTGCGGGGGAGGAAACGTCTTCACCGCCGAGGAGGCGGCCATTGGGAAGGGACGCCAGGGGGAAAAACCGGCTGAGGGGGAAGCCGTAAACATCACCGATCTTGTTGAATCCCTCAATAAATTCAACAAAACCATGGAGGTGGTCTCTAATGACAAAAAGGAAAAAAAAAAGAATGAGAGATTTGGACTTCCTTACAAGAGACTTCAGTAACCTAAATCCGGTCGACCAAATGCTGATGGAAAAACAAAAGGAACGTATCCGGAAGAGGTTGATCGAAGAAGACCAAGCCGAAGAATAAGAATAATGTTTTTTTTAGTACTTTAATTTTTTTTTAGATATTAATGTGTTTTTTTAATTAATGTGTGTTTTTTTAAATAATTTCTTGTTTTTTTAATAATACGTTTTTTTAATACATTTATAAAAAAATAAAAAAAATAAACCGCTCGCGCCCCCTCTCGCGCCCCTCCACACCAGGGCCCGGGGCGCGAGCACCACAACCAACACCCATCTTATCAAGTTTCTCTCTCTGCCACACGTCACAATATTATTGGCTGGCGCCCCCACTCGCGCCCCCTCTCGCGCCCCCCACACCCCTCAGCCTAATAGTGAATGTAATTATTAGAGTGGATGGGGTAGAGGTGCACAAAAATCCTGTATCTGGAACCGGGCCCGAAAAAATACCCGGAACTGGCTTTTTATACCTGGGTATTCTATACCCGGAACCGACCCTACCTGTAAGGTATGGATAGGGTATGCATTTTGAGGTCAATACCCGTACCCGGAACCGTGCCTGATTTATACCCGTAAATACCAATGTTTTCATAACCGGACCGGACACCGAACCGGATGGCCTACCGGTTCACCGGTTCAACCGGTCGAACCGGTCGGACGGGCCGAACAAGTTTGGTCAAAAAATGACGGATCAAGCTTAAAAATGCTTTTTTTTAAAAAAAAAATCTTAAAAACCGGTTCAACCGGTCCGGTTTTCCGGTTCGACCGGCTGAACCGGTTCGGACCAGCCGGTTCCCTGTCGGCCGAGCGAACTATGTGAACCGGACCTGTCGATGGACCGAATCCCGGTCGGACCGATTCGACCGGCCGGTCCGGTCCGGTTTCAACAACATTGGTAAATACCCGGACCCACCCTATACCTGATACCCGATACCAATTTTCTAATACCCGAAATAATACATGAGTTTTTATAGTATATTTTTATGTTTACTTCACAACTTTTATGTTTAAGTTTTTGTAAAATGTATATTACTAAGTAAATAATTTGTAATTAAATGGATTTATGGTTTTTGTAATATCGTTTAATTATTTTTATAAATTACAAAGCAAATTTAAATTTTAAACAAATTAAAAAATGTATATAAAAATTACAAATTCAAAACCGGGTATTAATACCCGGTCGTATCCGGTTCCAATACCTGAACCCGATCATACCCTACCCGGGTACATAGGGTTGAGTTTTTCTACTCAATACCCTACCTGAACCCTATCCGGCTTCTCTCAATACCCGATCATATCCGAAACTGGTTCCATACCCGAACCCGAATATTAAAAAAAAACCCGATTTGTGCACTCTAGATGGGGGTAGTGTTTGGACTTTGGGCTGAGATACAAATTTTAAAGAAACTAAAAATATATATGCAAATTCTTGGGCCCAAAAAGTTGCATGAACTGAGATACATTTTTATGATCGGTACTTGGATGTTTGGGCTCTTTGCCTGGGTTAATATTTGCGAAATCATTTGGATATTGTTGAGAAGGATTTGGATCGAGCGGTTTGAAGCGATTCAATATGATCACAACAGAGAGAAGCGAAACTTTAATCAATTATGTCTTTATTAATTTCATGAAACTATTACAACTATATTGGTGTTTGAGATTTCTTATTTCCATCGACTTGTAATATATAAACTTTTTGAAAAGTTAATAAGATGTATAAGGTGTTTGGCAAACCATAAGATCTTATAGATTTTAATTTATGGAGAAGGCAAAATAAAGGGGTTTTGAAAATATAGGAATATGTAACTTATTAACTTAATGGGTTTAATTTACCTATTACACATCTCTAACCCTCGAAACTCATTACATTCGTTTTAAAAAAATAGTGTCATTTTTAGTCATTTTGGTATTCCCCAACACATAAGTTAATCCAAACATTTTTTTTATAAACTTATTTTAAAAAAATTCATAAGTTAATAAGTCATTTTTCACTTAAATAAGCAATCTCAAACACACGCTTAAGATGGAAACAGAAGTAAACATAGAATGGGATGAAAAAACCAGATAATCATGATCAGTGAGGAAGATGGGAAGAAGAAGCCAATATACTCTTAAAACTTTCATGTTTAATGCTATGTAGTTAAGTTTCTCCATTCACTACGTGGAAAGACACATCGGATTGCATATCTAAACTCATACTTCAAACGGTCGTCGGTGTATTTGTCAAGCGACCTTTTTGAGCCGTAATTTTCAAACTTTTAACCCTTATTTTCATAACAGTCGTTGGGGGGGTATTTATCTCCACTTAGACTCCTAATTTTCTAACTTTAGCTCCGTTACTTTCAAAATAACCGGCCAGGGATTTGCCCGATGGCCATTTTGACGGCTTACTATGAAACGTATTTTGTTTTTCTCATATAATGTTTAAAATACCAAAGTGTGTACAACTTCAAGTATTTCGTTGCTACGTCGAGTTGTGAAATGTTACGCATAATTGATTGAAATACAAACTTACACGTCATCAAAGCTGCCTCATGATTTTGATATTTTTATATATGGTTACGTCGTGATTTATAAAATCCCTAATATACCGTCACAATGTGTTTATTTTTAGGTACGTTTCGATGAAAGTTAATTTTTTGTTCTTTACCATGATGAATTGAACCTATTCCGACCGAATAACATAGGTACCATTACCGTTTTTCGGTTTTATGTTTTTGAATTGATATAAAACGCGTGTCAGATTGAATCAATACCGACTCATGTTCGATGCAACCCACAAGAAATCCTGCTAGTTTGAAACCTTATAAAAATTATTGAATAATATTAAAAGTTTAAAACCTATAATTATTGGTCCCAAATATTTTTTTTATTCATAATCCAAGTTTTCAACTATAATTAATGGGCCTAAATTAAAAGTAAAAAGACTAAAAATAAAAATAAAAATAGTAGCGGCGAGCTGGGGATGAGTCGGATGATTATCAAGTAATCAACCACCTAGTCCAACAGCGTCATCCACCATTAGCCATCGTGGAGTCCACTAATTAAATTTGAATTGTTAAGTCATAATTTTCTTATTTCTTGGATGTGATTTTTATCAATTATGCCTCCTAAACAAGAGTTTGGTGCTCAACAAAAATAAAAAGAGATTACTAGATGAAGCAATGAGATAGTCGCAAGCTGCTGCTATATGGTTTAAACCACGTGTTCTAGAGCATGTTGGAGAGCAGGGGCATGAAGAAGTAGAACAATAAGAGGCGAGGGAGCAAGTGGTTATCACATTTTGCTATCAAGAATGCTATGATAACTTTACGTATCATTAGATAATTATTATAGTATGTCATTTTAGTACTATATTTTTATTATATTAATTGTTATAATGTTAATACTTGTTTAAAAAAATTAGTTTATATAACTCATTACTCATAAAATTCTTTTTTTCTTTCATATTGACTGAGACATTTAAATCTTTGAGACCGCCCGTACAATTTGCCTACCATATTGACGAGTGATCAACGATTCGTTGACCATGCATATAACTAGTCCATTAATACAAAATATCACCTTTTGCTTTTTTGCATATACAAATACTGAAATACACAAGAACACACCAAGTGAACCATTCATTGACCATGCATGTGGAAGACCATATTCAATGAACTAGGCCGTGAACGATTTTAGGCATGCAACTTAACATAACAATAACACATACTGTTTTGGAATTTGGATCAAGTGACCATATAAATTTCCATAGTAAAAACCAATATCCCCAACTGCCCAATTCAATTAAGCAGTTGACTTAATTAATCTTATATTCTAACTCTATAAATACATGCATATATAACAAACTAAATTCACCAAAAAATTAACACAACACACAAATGTTGACCTCAGAGCTTGTTTTCATCCCCTCTCCCGGTGCTGGCACTTGCCTCAAACCGCTGAGCTCGCACAGCTTCTCCTCCGCCGCAACCACCGCCTTTCAGCAACAATAATCATAATGCACCTCCCTGAAAGTCTCGGAACAACATTCAACAGAGAAACTGATCAATCGTATACTCCCCGTCTTCGCTTTGCCCACATCGATGACTCCACTAAGGCTTTCATCACAACCACAACCAGATTAATTGACCTCCTCGAACACCACAGACCTCGTTTCAGAGAGATTGTCCGAAGCATCATCGAGTCTGACTCGGTTGGATCATTTGCTGGCTTCATTATGGACATGTTTTGCATGGAGTTCATTGATTTCGCCAACGAGTTTGGAGCTCCAACTTACACTTATTTCACATGCCCGTTGGCCTTACTTCGGCTCATGCTTTACCTTCAGGCTAAACGAGACGATGAGGGTTTTGATGTAATGGAGTTGGAAAACTCGCCTGATACCGAGTTTCCCTTCTGGGGTTTGTCAACCCTGTGCCGGTTAAGATGTTTCCCGAAGTGGTGTTTCGCAAAGATGGGGAGTTTTCGAAGAAGTATCTCGATCTAGCGAGAAGGTTCCGTCAGTCGAATGGGATTTTAATAAATACATTTCATGAACTGGAAAGTTATGGCCTTGAGTCCCTTTTAATCAGTCATGACATCCCACCTGTGTTTCCGATAGGCCCGGTAATAAACCTAGAGAAGAAGAAAAACGAAGCGAAAAATGATGAGATTATGCGGTGGTTAAACGAGCAGCCGGATAGTTCGGTGGTGTTCTTATGCTTTGGAAGCAATGGAACGTTTAACAATAAGCAAGTGAAGGAGATGGCGGTCGCCCTTGAACGGAGTGGACACCGGTTTTTGTGGGCATTCCGGGAACCAGTACCGAAAGGAAAGTTGGGGTATCCGCAGGAGCATGATAACTTGGAAGAGGTCCTACCGGATGGGTTCCTTGAACGAACATCCGGTGTTGGAAAGGTGATTGGGTGGGCCCCACAGATGACTGTGTTGGCCCACCCAGCGGTTGGTGGATTTGTGTCTCACTGTGGATGGAACTCGACTTTGGAGAGTATGTGGTGTGGGGTTCCAGTGGCTGCATGGCCTGGGTACTCGGAACAACAACTGAATGCGTTTATGCTTGTGGTGGAACTGGGATTGGAGGTTGAGATTAAGATAGATTATTTAATGGATACTACACCAGATCGTGTGCGCGAGCCGGTGCTAGTAACTGCGAAGGAGATTGAAGGTGGGATTAGGAAGGTGATGAGTGATGGTGAGACGAGGAAGAGGGTGAAGGAGATGAAAGAGAAGAGTAGAACTGCACTTGTTGAGGGTGGATCCTCTTACAAAGCGGTTAGAAACTTCATTGATCATGTCATGAGAGTAACCATTTAAGAGTTTAGAAAATTGTATGCTTTGTTTCTTGCTTTTATTGTTTGAGTTTCATGTTTAATGCTACGTTGGTAAGATTTTCCATTCACCACATGGAAATACCCATGCCTAAGGGGCTTGCGATGCATACGCCGTATTAAATATAAACTCGATCATACCTTAAACCGTCGTCATGATATTTAATTAAATGGCGGTTTTGACCCGTAATATTCAAATTTTGAACCGCTTACTTTCAAATCAGACATCGAGAATATCTATCCGATTTTCATTTTGTCTCAAATATAATTTTCAAAGTTTATTTTTTAAGCACTCAATTTAGCTATAATTTATAATGGAAATTTATAACTTAAATATATTGACTATTTTGTTAAGTGTTGAGCCTTAAATTATAGGAAAATTGGATTTTAATAATCCCAACTTAATGCAGTTGGCCGATAATAATCCCAACTTTGAAAATAGCTGTCACTGATCCCAACTTTCACACTATTTATTTTCATTGGACCTCCGTTAAAAAAAACTTAACGACGTTAAGTTTTTTCCAAATTTCAAACTGATATTTTAGGGCTTTTGTTCGGAATGAGGATACGAGTCGATGATGTAAAACTTACCATCAAACGGTGGGTCCAAATGACTAAATGATGCATCAATTCCGATGTTTAAACTTTTAATTAACAAAAATTAAACTGTTTAAAGCGCCATTTCGAGTTAAGTTTTACATAAGTCGATTCATATTCTCATTATGATCAAAAGCCCTAAAATATCAATCTATAATTTGAAAAAAACTTAACGTCGTTAAATTTTTTTTAACGGAGGTCTAATGAAAACAAATAGTGTGAAAGTTGAGACCAGTGACGGTTATTTTTAAAGTTTGGATTATTATCGGCCAACTGCACTAAGTTAGGATTATTAAAATCCAATTTTTCTAAATTATATGCATTGTTCGCAATTGTACCTCATAAACATAAACTAGTATCTTTTATTAGCAATTGACATTTGTTGAGCTCTAAATTAACAACTGTTAGAGTCCTAATTTTCCTATTTTGTGATTTTAGCGGTTTGTGTATATTAAAGAGTTATTTTAAAGAGGTTTTGGAAATATTTTTAATGTTTAAACTCAAATATATCAAATATTTAACTAATCTAATGCTCAAATTTTTATTCGCCTTCGGCCCAAAAATCTTCACGATTCTTGGAGACAACTCTACGCCCTAAGAGCATTCACATCCCATCCCCTAAATTTATGTGAGGAGAGTATGTAAATTATAGGATGAGGTTCTAAGTGTAAATTATAGGGTGGAAAGAAAAATGTAGTGATTTTTTGTAAATTTGGAGAAATATTTGGGGAACATTGTTTGCCCCTATTTATTTTTTAATATTTGTTGGACTGGTTGTGAGTAGAGGAGAGAAAAAACTGTAATTATAAAGGTATAAAAAATATTATTTAATTGAACAGGAGAAAGAAATGCAATATTTTTTAGTGTAATTATAGAGATAAGGATGGAGAATGTGATAAGAATGCTCTAAGAGCATCTACAACAGGGGAAAACCCCCTTGTTTGGATCTACATGGCACCATTGGATTTGTGTTTCTTCATAGACTAATAAAAAAGTAACTCCGACCATTGTAGCAATTAAATTTGTGAATAAAGTCCTATTATACAAACTTGTAAAGGACTTCAAAATGTGGCCCACTTTCTCTCTTTCTCTCACATACATATATATACACACACAATATATATATATATATATATTAATATTTTTTTAATTTGTTTGTAGAGGTTCGTTGTTGTGAGAAAAAAAGTGACGTTTTTGAGAAAATATTGGAATCAGATGTGCCGATGAGGTGTTGGCTTGTACGAGTTTGTTGTTGTAGATGCTCTAACAACCATCTGGTGCTCAAAAACATAAAAAGAGAAAACCAATCAAATGAATCAATGAGAAAATCTTATGATGAAGCTAGCTACTAGCTATACATAAGTTTATATATATATAAAACGCCTGTTAAAGAGCAAGAACATGCATAAGTAGAAGGATAGGAGGCGCCCACACGGGGGGGAGAGGTTGTGATCAACAGTTTGTTGTTTTAATATAAACCGCAAAGCTGTCAACAATGCAAGAAAAACTATACGAACCATCGATTAGGTATTAGAATATATCATTTTAGTGTTATCTTTTAATATATCATTATTTTAACGTTATATATTTATTTTTATAAAGTTAATCGTTGTAAAAAAAATAGTTAATATCATTTGTTACTCATTAGCACTTAAGGGTCTTTTTATATACAAGGCCCGGAAAATAGCCTACCCATGTTATGATATTGGCCGTTCAACGACTCCTTGACCATGCATATGACTAGTGCGTTATCGAAGACAAATAATGCCAACCATATTGCCAAGTGTCCAAATGAACCATTCATTGACCATGCATGTGTCAGACCATATTCAATGAATTTAACATATATAAAGTTTTGGAATTAGGATGAATTAGTGATGACATAGAATATAATTAAAAAGTTTACTTAACATCATATTCTCACTCTATAAATACATTATACATGCATATAACAAACCAAATTCACACCAAGTACACAAACACATAAACAAAAATTGTTAACCTCAGAACTTGTTTTCATCCCCTCTCTCGGTCCTGGCCACCTGCCTCAAATAGTCGAGCTTGCACAGCTTCTCCTCCGCCACGACCACCGCCTTTCAGCAACAATAATCATAATGCACCTCCCCGAAAAAATCGGAACAACATTCGACAGCAAAACCGATCAATCGTATACTCCCCGTCTCCGCTTCGCCCACATCCCGTGTGATGACGCCACTAAGGCTCTCATCAAACCCACATGCAAACTAATTGATTTCCTGGATCACCACAGACCTCGTTTCAGAGAGATTGTCCGAAGCATCATCGAGTCTGCCTTGGTTGGATCAGTTGTTGGCTTCATTTTTGACATGTTTTGCATGGAGTTCATTGATTTCGCCAACGAGTTTGGAGCTCCATCTTACACTTATTTCACATGTCCGTCAGCCTTACTTCGGCTCATGCTTTACCTTCAGGCTAAACGAGACGATGAGGGTTTTGATGTAATGGAGCTGGAAAACTCGCCTGACACCGAGTTCTCCCTTCCGGGTTTCGTCAACCCTATCCCGGTTAAGGTGTTTCCCGAAGTAGTGTTTCGTACGGACGCGGATTACTCCAAGACGTCTCTCGACCTTGCGAGAAGGTTTCGTGAGTCGAAGGGGATAATAATAAATACATTTCATGAACTGGAAAGCTATGGCCTTGAATCCCTTTTAAGCGGTCATGATATCCCATCTGTGTTTCCGATAGGCCCGGTAATAAACCTAGAGAAGAAGAAAAACGAAGCGAAAACCGATGAGATTATGCAGTGGTTAAACGAGCAGCCGGATATCTCAGTAGTGTTCTTATGCTTCGGAAGCATGGGATCCTTTAACAACCACCAAGTGAAGGAGATGGCGGTCGCCCTTGAACGGAGTGGACACCGGTTTCTTTGGTCACTCCGAGAACCAGTACCGAAAGGAGAGTTGAGGTACCCGCGGGAGTATGATAACTTGGAAGTGGTCTTACCGGATGGGTTCCTTGAACGCACATCCGGTGTGGGGAAATTGATCGGGTGGGCCCCACAGATGGCTGTCTTGTCGCACCCATCAATAGGTGGGTTTGTGTCCCATTGTGGGTGGAACTCGACTTTAGAGAGCATGTGGTGTGGGGTTCCAATGGCAGCATGGCCTGCATACTCAGAACAACAGCTGAATGCGTTTATGCTTGTGATGGAACTGGGATTGGCAGTGGAGATTAAGATGGATTATTTGACGTCGTGTGGGTGAGCCGGTGCTAGTGACGGCCGAGGAGATTGAAGGCGGGATTAGGAAGTTGATGAGTGATGGTGAGATGAGGAAGAAGGTGAAGGAGATGAAAAAGAAGAGCAAAGCTGCAGTTGCTCTAGTGAATCAAACCGGATTCACACAGTAAGCCGAATCAAACCGCCCGGTTGAACCAGTTAAACCGGATTTCACACAGTAAGCCGGTATTTTGAGTACGGTATTTTTGACCGGTTTGCTAGAAATCGTACCGGCGGTTTTTGTCTAAAAATACCGGTTTATACCGGCAAGCCGGTTTTAAGCCCGGGATTTTTTTTGATATTTGCGGCCCATATATTTTCAAAATTACTTTTAACCCAATAATTAGTATTCAAACATGTAAATTTTAGAACTATTTTTAAAAAATTGAGTGCTTTTACATTATATTTTTAATATGGATTATCTTTTGGATTATTTTTTGTTATAGGATTCATTTAGTTTTGCGTTATTTTTGGATTGAAGTTACATTTATAAAAAATTATAAGGTAAACTATTCAACCTATTGAACCTCCCGGTTTAACCCGGTTCAACCGGTTGTACCATTTTTTAGTCTAATCTTGTACAAGTAAAATACCGGTTTTTAAAACATTGGTAGACACACAACATACACAAACAGAGAATCAATACATTATATAATAGATTAATACCTTGGCATTCTCTGAGTTAAACCTTTACCAAAATGGTGATACGCAATATGTCTCTTACATAAGAGACGCTATGCGCCATGTAAATTCATTCATAGCACCTTTTCTTGAAAATTGATTCTTTCGGGTTGCCCCTTGGGTTGCCTTTGCGGTCTTTACCTATGAAGCAAACAAACATGATCTAAAACATTAGTTTTTTATAAGTTTTTTAAAAAATAAAGATAAGTAAATCAGAAAGTACCATCCCAACCCGACACACTAAATTCGACCCCGTTTATCATCTTACAGGTTGCCAATTTACCACCCAACCATAAGGGTTTCCAAGGTGACCCCATATTCAAACCAATACTAGAAAAATTAATACAATTTTGTGCATAGTTACACAATAACAATAACAATAATAATAATAATAATAATAACAACAATGCACACACCCAAAAGTGCAGAGATTACAATACTCACTTTGATGATTCTTCTCCAATGTCATCTTCACCCAACACTCTTTGTCTGTACTCTGTAAACTAATTACATTGGATATTTAGCATGATTAGATATAAAAAGTGTGTTTATATAAGTATGTAACATGTCACAAAAAGCTCACCTATTGATATTTGTCTGCAGTATGCATGTTGGCCTCTTTAATTAATTAATTTCATACTCTTGTGTACACAGTTTGATTATAAAGACATAAAATGCATAGAAACATATTTTAAATACAATGGTGATCAGACATTCATTTGAATTCATAGGCATGCATATGCATGAGTAAATTGGTGATGAGAAACATAATGCTAGCTAGGTACACAGGGGCATTTCTACAAACAGTTGGTGTGCAAGAAAGCATTACGAATGCTTTTTGTTTATAAGGCCACGGATTAGTTTCATTTAAAGATTTATCTTATCATCGTAATAATATTGTTTTTTAATGATAATTAAGGGTGTGAAAGAGCCAAGTCGCTCGTGAACTAATTGAGATCGGTACTAAATTTAACATACTAAATACAAATTACATAAACAGCGAGACCGTTCAGACTAAGCTCAGGCTCGAGCTCGTTTATTAAACGCGCTTATTCTTTATGTTCAATTTCTTGCTCAACCTCATTCAAACAGTTTGGTGGGTAGCTTGACTCATTTACATACTTGAAGAAAGTCAAATACAGTATGAAGGAAAATGGTCATTGACACATTGGATCCATTGTCTTACAAGATCATTACAAAAGGCTTTGATAAAAGAAAAGTCTTCAATTTTGGTGGTAATCATCACGACCACAACAATATAAAAATACTTATAATAATCCCCACGCCATAATAATAAAAAATATCTTTTCATTTCAAGACCCCAAGTAGGTTCGACATTACAACTCAATAACCCGAAATTACACTTCAAAAACAAGAAAAAAAACATCTTTTGACCAAAAACCAATATACCTAGTTAGATCTAAAACACAAAGTCGCAAATCGTTAACAACACTTCGATCTTGGCCGAGGTTGCACGACACACAACAACGTGATAGTAAAGGAGTGTGAAAAAAAAATGCACGCCAAGAAAAACGAGACTGGACACTTTGATAGTGGAAATTCAAACGGTGAGAGACTAGCTAGCATTGGTGACCCCTACGACAGTTAAGAGCACCCGCGTTGGCGGTAATGCTGGCAACCATGCTAGATGACTTAGCCCCTAAACTTGAAGCTTTAGCATAGCTTGCGGATGCGCCACCACCAGATGGAGTAAAATAAGCACCATTAAGAAGCAGGTCACCTTCTGATCTCCAATTCCACCCATGCCATTTACTTGCATCAGTATCCACCCTCTTTGTAACCTGTATTTACCATTATGTTATATAAATTTATAGTTTTATTATAGTTAAAATATATGCCTAAATGGTACCTCTTTAGCAAAAGGATTAACAGGGGCAAGATATCTATTGCCTTGGCTGTTGATGGTGGGACCTGCACTTCCACCAATGGCATACATCTCCCAGTGAGTGTAGTCATTGTTCACCACATGGAAATACCCATGTCTGCATCTGTATATTTTTTTTTTATTTTTCAGAGTCAGATATATGTACACAAACAGAGAATTAAATACATTAATCAGTGATAATAATAATAATAATAATTAATACCTTGGCATTCTCTGAATTAAACCTTTACCAAAATGGTTATATGCAATAGTCACTTGCATCATCTTGTCTCTTACATAAGAGTCACTATGACCCAACAACATCACCTGTTTTACAAAACTAATTATTACAGGAACATAAATTATTGCATCTCTTTAAATCATGAGGTGAGGATTATAACCAACCACATTATGTAAAAAACAGCATATTATTATATTTCTTTTTTTCTGAATTGAACCGCTAACTATGGTTTTAAAAACCGTAAAGGTTTTAACGATTTGAATGTATAAAAGAACATATTTTTTTTAAAAGACATTTTAGCTCGTTGCAACCCATGTTCACGGTTCGATTTAACATGTTTTACAAAATTTCTGAGTTGAACCGCTAAGTATGGTTTTAAGAAACGGTAAAAAGGTTTTATAATGTTATCTTAAAAATCCTTAGATTGTATTATATTAAATATTTAAACAGTCAGCAGAACCATTGTGACATTGTCCATTAAACCACTAAATTCAAACCATATAGGTCTGCAACCCTCCAAATCGGACAACTTTCGTTAGTTTAAACGGTTCGATGTATTTCAAACGGTTTGTAAACACCCAGGCCTGAACAATTTGTCACTTTTAATTATAATGTGAAGATTTACTGACCTCATTGTGGTGTGCAAAGTGGTTATTAGATATGGTGATGGCAGTGGAGCCCATGACAGCATCAACGAGCCCATCAGCACAGTTAGAAAGCGAATTATGATCGATCCAAATATGACTCGATCCAAAAAGGGAGATTGCATCACCATCAGCCATTGTCCTCCAGCCATAATGAGACGGGGAGCTTCTAACCAACGCGTTACCAGTCGGTTTACAGTCATGAATATGTAAACCATGAATAATAACATTAGTAATGTATTGAAGTGTTAAACAAGCTCCATTAGCTATGTGAACATTGACCCCACGTGCATCAATGGTTTTAAAGCTGTTCATAATAAGTTCTTGCTTTAGTTGAATAACCATGTCACGTTTGAACACGATCCAGAGAGGTGCGGTTTGTATGACAGCGTGGCGTAGAGTCCCGGGCCTTGGGTTGACTGGGTCATCATCTCGGGGGTCGGTGACTACGTAAAAACGACCATCACGGCCTCCGATTGCATTATGTCCGAACCCAATGCCACAGTCTGCAAGACGCTTGCGGTTGCGGTGCCAGTTGGGGTCGCAGCGCCAGCAGTCGTCGATTGGGTTACCGGTCCCACATGAGAAATATCCTAGTTTTCTCCTCTCAGTACTGTTTCTCATGCTCCTGCACATAATTGAAAGGAATGTTTATTATTTGAATGGAATGTGTAATACTAGAAGTTCAAACTTAATTGAATTCGGGTTATTAATCTAGTCCATATTCGACCCGGTTTTCGGGTTTGGTTTTTGAATAGAATCCTACTGGAATCTTGAAAATAACCGATTCAAATAACCCGAATTCAAATAATATACGTTTTTATTAACTTTAATTACTAAACATTAATTGTTTTCTAAATCTTTGTAACTTTATTGCTTATTTGGACTATCCGAATAAACCCGAATTCGATTAAGCTTATTTGACTCGGTCAGTTTTCAAAATTGCATATTCACGTATTGGTTGGGATCATTCGTCAGAATGATCGAAGATACAAGAAAAAAAGTATTTTTATGGTAGGTTTAATAATTATAATTGAAATGAACCATATTTTTGGTATTTTATCCCCAATCTACCTATACCCAATTACATGGAATCTATCAAAGGATTTTGTAAAGATCTTTCAACATCAAATTGCCAATGTTATCATCAAATGAAAATGAAATCAATCATGTTTTATTACGCAACAAGAGTCAATTTACGTCATTGGGTTTGAAGTATGGACAAATTGAAAGCACATCAGTCAAATCAAATAAAGATTATTATGTGACTTTGGAGGCACATACGTGTCACGTGGCAAAGATAAGCTACAAATTTTTTTTACAGATTTTGATAACCTAAAAGAAAACTATTTCGCATACGCAACGAATATATGGGAAATCATGGAAATTATAAATGTGAAGAAACACTAACCGAACCCCGGACAGATTACTGGTAACCTGGGGGTTAGATAGATGTTTCCCACGAGGGGTTAGACCCTGAGAAGATGGTTCTTCTGATAACCTGCAAAACAGACACCGTGAGCTCGTCACTGAGAAGGGGGGGGGGGGTTCCTCCTTGTGACCACCCTCCGGCGTGAGAATCAGACTAGATTGCTCTTTAAATATAAAAGTATATTAAGAGATTGCTAGAGCAGATATCAGGTATAATATGATGATAATCCGATAAGATATGATAAGATAATACAAGATAAGATGAGATGGTCATACCATTTGTGGTATTTATAGCCGAAGGTAGGTTTCCAAAGAGGTATGGCCGGCTGCAACAGTGTTCCTGTTCCACCAACAGTAGCCTACGCACGTGCCCTGCTAGTAGTTGGTGGGTAGGTAGCGGCTGACAGCGACCAGGCCTGCTGTATACTATTCCTTTTCTACCAACTGTCAGCTACGCACGTGGTATGACAAGAGTTGGTGAGTAGGCAGCGGCTAATAGTGACATACAGTGTAGGAGCATGCTGCTCGCCATACTGTTGTCTATAAGCTGTCGTATCTTTAGTCAGATCTTTTTCCCATACCTCGTCAGGTACAGTACAGAAGATCTTCCTGTATCGTACGGACTGGCTTATTTGGGCGGGAGTATTCCCCCTCCCGCCCTTGTGCGGGATTGTTCCCGGCTTCGCTCATTCCTTCAGGTGACACTGAACGATTGAGAGCTAAGTGCCTTGTGCGTGTGGCCTTGCTGCGCGGGTGGCCTTCCCTAATGGCTTGTATCCGAGGCTGCGGGGACAGGCGGAGTCCTTCACCATTGGGAGGCATTTCCTGGGGGACCAGCTTGCGTACTGCGCGTAAGGACGTCACGTCTCTGAGCATGGTTGGTCCTGCGGATCCAGTTGGTTTCTGCGCAGACGTGCCTGTTTAAGGTGAGTCTTGCGGGTCCAACTGGGCTCTGCTGGGACCTACCTCTTCAAAATGTTAAATGAGTTCCTTACATACAAAAAGGTTAAAAAGTACTGAAATTAACATGCAATGCCAATAGCCAATAAAGGGTTTCTGTTAAAACCGGTTGCAAAGATGTCAAAAAGCAATCAGAAAACCATGTGCAAAGTTATGTAGACTGATTTCGTTTAGGTCTAGTAGGTTCACATGGGCTGATTTCAGGTTTCCTCTGCTGTGGTAAATTTGACACATGACACCGGCTAATAAATCGAGACAATTATTATGCAAGTTCATCAGCCGATCATACACATTTCAAAATCAGACTTGACAAAACTCGTTAGACTATACAAGTTTGTTATTTATAAAATTTTTATTAAGTCTCTTAGGGAGTTGAGTTTGAGCTTAGACAGGCTCGACTAGTCGTAAGAGTTTGAGCTTAGACAGGCTCGACTAGTCGTAAGTTAAGTGTTTTAATGTGCATTTATAAAATAAACCTAGCAAAAATATATAATTGCTAAATACACATCACCCATCTTTTCTTTTCCCCTCTAGTACATAAATTATTATGGTATTTTGTATTTTTTTTTTCCAAAAATACGAAATTGGTTTATTGTACATCAAACATCACAAAATTGGTTATTATAACTTTGTAAAACAAGCATGTTATATATGATTTGAGGAATTGTCTTACTATTTTTGAGTCTTACTAGAGACACCCGAAACACTTTCTATACGGATGTATGGTATATGTTTAGTGTCCCTAAAAAAACCCCTATTTCAACCATATGTATTTTAGAATGTAACTTATTATTAAAATTTTAAAAATAAAAAGGATTTTGTTATGTGTGACGCCGAAAACATGAAACAATGCCTCAAATCATTTGCTTAGGTTTGTCATCCCCATGTCACTAAAATGAGTAAAATCCATTTAAAATAACTTAAAACTATTTAGCTGTACTGTGTCATTTTCTTTTAATATTTTAACCATGAATAATACTTTATCCACAATTTCCCATCATAATTAAATTTGTATATGCATATACTTACATTTCAACAAGGGAGACAATTTCTTCAGGATCTTGAACTGCCTTCTCATTCAAAGCCTCAGCATCCTTTGATCTGTGTCCACAAAGTAACCCACATTAGCTTTTATTAAACTTAATAAATAAACAATAATAAACACTTCTATTTTAATCTTCTTCTTCGTCTCCTAAAGCAAAAACATGCACCGCCATTAAAGTGCTCTTACCACTCGACAGCGTGTGGTGGGAACAAGTGTACTGGGATCAGTCACACAAAAAGTACACACGCTCTCTCTCTCACCGTCACACACACACTCAGATGTGTGTGAGAGAGAAACATAATGGTGCCACTTATTTAAGGTTACAACGGTCGGAAAGCGAAGAGAATGAACAAACAATAAACAGAAAACGGTTTTAGAATCTGAAGAAGATGAAATGCAATTAGGATCTCAACGGTTATGATTCGTTAATTTACACAATAAGCATACTTATTATTATTAATTTATTTGAGCTAAAAGTAAGTATAAATTGTAATTAGTTTATACCTTGCCGCCATTGATGAGTTAAATGAGCTCTGGTTCTGCAACTCCTCTGTTTCCACAATCCTGAAATTATATTCATATAAACACAAATGTGAGCTTCAGATTCAACTAAAACAGAACTCTAAACCTAATTAACACATTAAATCAAAACAATCACTCTGTGATTTTGACCTAAATCAAACTCCAAAACACGAAACATTCCTTTTATTATTATTATTATTATTATTATTATTATTATTATTATTATTATTATTATTATTATTATTATTATTCAACAGTGCAGATGATGAAAAACGATAATATTAATATATAAGCACCGAATACACATAGTTGAGCTGAAACTACACAATTCCTTTAACGAACATCTAAATAACGAAGATATATATCCATACCTAGGGTTTGAGGCGTTGTTTTTGTGCACGACGGAGGCAATTAACATCATCAGAACGAGAAATGAACATACAACGAACAATTTCTTTTGTACCTCCATTGGTCACGCACTGTGTGTGAATGTGTTTGTGCGTGTTTCCGATGAGGATACAGAAAGCACTGAGGAACAGTGTGGTGTGGGCCGATGGATGTGGGAAGTCAGACTGCAGCTTCTGCTTAACCGCTTGATATATATAGGCTTAAAGCAGAGGTTGTTAAAACTTAACGGCCGTTAAAATAAGTTTGTCCGTCGTTATTCGTTAGGTGATGTTGATTTTGTTACATGTAACCTGACGCCCACGTGGAATTCTTTTTCCGTCCGTTACATGTAAAATTTTTATTTTTTTGTTTTCATTTTAAGATATAAATGCAATATGTGTAAACTGAGATAATTCTTTCATAGTGGTAACTAGTTTTTTTAATATGAAAAACTTATAAATAAAAAAATTTTGTGTCTCAACAAAAAGTTAAGGATGATAGCCATAAAGATCAAGTCGGAGGTTACTTTCAGTCTAATAACTATTTATAAAGAAAAAGGTTATTATATATTTAATTATTTATACAATAGTGTTAAACTCATAAAAATAGTTAGACATGTTTTTAAAACGTCAAGTGGTTGAGAAGTCTTAGATTCAAGTCACCTATATAAACCAAAAATTGACGTTCAAACATAATTATGCAAACGGATTTTTTGTAAACGTTTTATGTAACTTTACTAAATAAAAAGATTCATCCTCAATAGTTTTATTCTCTTATTAGTTATTGTAATTATTGTTATGCTCATATGGAATAGAAAATACTACAAAAGAAGATTAATTTGATCAAAAATAAAATGAGTAACATAATTGAACTATATTAACCGACCTAAACTAATAACTAATAATTCAAGGTTTTGTGTTAAACCGAACAGGATTCCAATATCAAACAAAACAAACTCTCTTGAAACTTTTTGGTGGATTTATGACTAAAATTTAAACTTTAGGCAAAAACTTTCATGCTCAAATTTATTAATAGACAGTTAACAAATATAACTATTTTTGATCAATTTTTTAGACACAAACATTTAAAGCCCACATGTAAAACAGAAAACCGATCAATAACCAAATCAAACCATCGATTTTTGATCAATTTTTTAGACACAAACATTTAAAGCCCACATGTAAAACAGAAAACCGATCAATAACTAAATCAAACCACCGAAAAGCTGAAACAAATCAGTTTTCTAAAAACGAAAAGTTTTGTTAGCTATTTTAAATCTTATGTCTACTAATATTGTCTATTTTATTTTACGAGGTTGAGGTTGACTTTCTAAAGCATCATTCATCCATATATATATATATATCAGTTCATATTTAAATGAGTTTCCTTTTGTTCACTAACAATGAGTCTAAAGTGCGTGAGGGATATATGATATTTTAGCACATAAGCTTACAATTGTTCTAAGATCTGACCAAAGTACTCTGTACGATCTAACCAAAGTACTGTATACGATTATCCATTTTAGGCTACGATTCCACAAACAATAATTCTTCATAGTAGAAGTTAAACCTAATTATAATTATGGTTGTAATTTGGTGAAAAGGTACAAGTTTCCTAAGCTTTTGCTTTTGAGTAACCACCCATGAGTTTCCATGATTTTGTTTCATTGATTGGTAGTAACTTTTTTCATGTTACCTTTAAATAGAAGCAACAAACAGATGGTCGGAGACACTAGTGGGGCCATGCTTGATATGTTGTACTTTATGCTTAACATGTGGTTCATTATGCAAGGGATGTTGTACCTTGTACTCAATTGCATCTTCAACATATGAAAGTGAAAAAAATGGATCTTGTGGGGCTGTGTTTGGCAACAAACAAGTTTGGCGGGTCATCTTTTGCTTTTACTAAACTGAAAAATATATATGTGTGTAACATAAAAGGTTGTATTGCTATGTTCACGTTTTTTTAGTTTAGAGCATGATATATGCAATTGGTTCTAATAAATAGACATGATTAAATACAATTTTAAATAATATTGTGTTAATATAAACAATAATCTTGTATGTATTTGCAATCCTCAAAAATTCGGTTAACGAAGCTTGCACTCAAACACATTTATTGAGTTGCGTCTAATATTCAAGTTCATGCCGTTTAAGTTCAGTTCAGTTTGAGTTTAAACAAGATGACCTCAAGCAACTCATGAGTTGATGAACATTTTACACCCCTACCCGGAAACATATAAAGGTTAGAATTTTTTTTTACTATTTTTATAAAAGAATATGACGGATCTTGTTTTTTGTTTTCACCTATATATTTATTAATTTTATTAGTGATAAAATATTGAACAAATTATTTTAATTTATGTTTGTTCAAAGTGGTTGACTATTTTTTTTTCCTTTTATTCTTTTACTAATGAAAAGTTTGGCACTTTTGAGTTCTTCCCTTTTGTCAACACTTTTGAGTTCTGAGAAATTTTGACTTCAGTTTGTATGTAAATAGTAACAAAAAAATTCATAAGGTTATTTATAATTATTTAAGTATATAAAAATTTCAAATGCTTTGAAAAATTTATGTAACAAT
Organism: Bidens hawaiensis; assembly: GCF_021521415.1. Lineage (NCBI taxonomy): Eukaryota > Viridiplantae > Streptophyta > Magnoliopsida > Asterales > Asteraceae > Bidens > Bidens hawaiensis. The sequence goes on from NW_027492545.1 coordinate 212,402, forward strand.
TTAAATCATTTAAAAAAAAGTTATAGCCTAACATACATCAACTCAATCTCCTTAATTATGCAATCGCGCATGTGAAATACATCAAACACGAACGCACAAAACTAATTACAGCATATACAATTGTATGATTTTTTTTGTATAACATATACAAACGCAAGAAAGATTTGTTTTACAATATATTCAAACATAATTTTGGGTTTTGTGATATTACATTGTTACTAGAACCTGGTTGGAGTGATCGGTCGAACCAGAAACCAGGTATAGATCTCTCTCGGTTGAGCTGTGAACCAGGCTAGGTATTCGGACATAATTTCATTTTTATCCTTCAAAATCTCATTTTATAATACGTTTCCTACTTTAAACTCCATATTTTTATGTATACAATATTCATGTTTTAATAAAATTGCAAATTCATACCAAAAAATTCATATTTTGTGTTAAATTAGCTATACATAAAATTTCAAAACGTAAATTATTTAGAAGATAATCCACGTTTTAATACTAGTCCAACCAATGAACCGTTAAGGCTAAAGATGAGGATAATGGTTCGGTTACGAAAACATTGAGTTGCATCTAATACCAGTTCATTTAAAAGTATATTATATCACCAAAAAGATACGACTTTTCTATCGTTTACAAATATAACATGTATATTTTTACACAAATAGTCCCAACATAAATATGCCCCTATACATGTACTATCTATAATATATATAAAGCATGAGTGAGGGACCTCTTAATTTTTAAAAGATACCAAACTTGTTGCTTTTAGTACAAACTATAATGCACAATATTAAGGCATTTTATGGGCAATTTTGTATTTTGACAATTTTGTCTTTTAGCATAACCAAAATCATGTACGGTTTATTTTTAAATTATTAAAAAATAATTACAAGTTTGGTCCATTAAATTTAATCACATTTTGTTAATTTATATAATAGTTAAATATATACCCCTTATTTTAAACCAACTACCCCGACGACGTTTAAACGTTTATAGTTTCTTCACACGTTAATATTTTTTTTAAAACATTATACCATAAAAACGAGTATTTTATTCTCTTTAATTTGAGTATGTTATTGCTATAGTTTTTTTCATTTTAAAAACTAAATGTGTCACGTGATTACCATTAAAGACCGACAAACGAATCGGGCGGTTTCGGTCGTTCGGGTCATGGGTCTAAAAGGTTAAGGTTGGAATGAGTCGATACAAAAAGGTTAATTTGGTTTGGGTCGGGACGAGTTTGGGTTGAAAGGGGTCAAGTCATAACGAATTTCGGTTAGAACATTGTTAAGCGGAACGGGTTGCGGATCCAAACGAGTTCAATGTAGCGTTACGGGCGCACCGACACCTGACTGAGCGTGCACAATCGTTGTGTGACGTGCTTACACCGGTTAAGATTCCAATGCAGCAATACGAGCATGTCGTGTTACGCGCATACTATTGTTGAGTCACGCACATACAAAAACAGTAACACCGGTTACGCATCCGATGTCATGTTTGCGTGTAACCTCGCCGCATCGCGCGGGCATGCAACAAGTAAAATAAATAAATATAATTAAATTTGAAACGTATATTGTGGAATAGTTATAGGATGCGCATGAGTTGGCTTCAAAAAGCAGCATAACATTTTCCCCTAAATCACCGGCGACTAATTACATATTCACTAATCATTCATTTATCTAGAATCAATGTGTTATACTAGCTGTGGAGGTGGAGCCATTGGCGTAACGTAATCCACGCCGTTGATTCATTAGAATATGGATAACATATATTTACAAATTGTTTATTTAGTATCATTCCACATGGGTTGTATGGTGCCAACTAGATCATAAATTCTTATATTTTTCTAGAATTCTAATGGGACAAAGAAAAATAATTATTTTTCTAGAATCCTAATGGGGCAAAGAAAACAGCCTTCAATTCGACTCAAGGGACAACCCAATTAGGCAATTAATGTCATATATTTGATTCACAACGTTATGCATATACAATTAAAACAAAGGTTGAAATAAACAAGGCAAATGTTATTTAACGTTTTCTTCTTCATCCATGAGGTTTTGATCTCTAGCCACTTGCGAAGATAAAGTCTTATCTAATACATTGATATCGATAGGCCAAAGGCTTTTTGTTAAGACGATTCATAGGCTAAAAAACGGTGATATTAATGGTTTAAGATCGATTTTTTTAGATGAAATTCTACAATTATTAGGTAGTGGTAGGTGTTGAATGTGTGATGATAGTCGGATATAGTAAAGGGGTGATGTTTGAGACAAAGGTTTACAATAGTTGATGGTGGACGTGGGTGGTTGACAATGGTAGAGAGTGTGGGTGACAGTGGCTGATGTTCGAATGTAATTAATTGGCCGCTATCGAGATAAAGAATATTATCATTATTTTACTTATAGAAAAAAAAAGAATAAGCAGAAAGAAAAGGTATATAGTTTTAACAAAGAAACAAGAGACCTAACACACAAAAAGTTAACAATCGATCAAACTTGTAATTCTGATGACACCATATAATGTCTAGGTAATTTTCTCTTGAATTGAAAAGAAAATGGTTCATTTAGATCCAACTATTTTTCTTTTGGTTGGTATGGACTTTAGATCGGGTTTTATACACCCCTACAAATGTGTTTCGAATTTTATGTGATTTAACGATAAAACTGTTTTGCTAAAAGTCATTGTGAACAATAAAAAATATTCATTTTGATTGAGTTTTAAGATCAAGACCAAGAGACCATGTTTCATATAAACGATTGATTTTAATACCAAAATAGTCGAGAAATAAAATGCATGTCTATCACTATCCCTAGTTTTATTCTTTTTAGAATTTACGATCAGCAGTATTCAGTTTAGTTTATATGTTCTCCTGCTCTCACGAATCAACATGCTCTCTCTCTTCGGCTCTTCCTACACAATTGTGACAACTTTCTTAATTATCTCTTTTCACAGTCATGGATTTCCTCTCATCATTCTTGTTCATGGACCGTGTAAATTATCTCTTATCCTCCTCTCTCTTTCACGTTTATCTTATGGAGCTCAAAAATCCATAGTTTGTGCTTGAACTAGGGAAACATGGGCCATTTTGGGGCTGGATTTTAGGCCTACTTGTGTGTGCTTTGGACAAATTCACATGAGCCACCAGCCATCTGAGTATATTTATTTTAGAGCCGCTGTAATAAAAAAACAAATTATTTAAGTAACTCTCAGATAAAACAGAATCCATTAATATTTCCCAAAATATAATATTGTGCGTTAAAAGTTCCAAATTCAGCAATCTTCACTGGTATTTGAAAAATGAACGAGATACGATAAAAATGTATTTATTTATATTTGATCATAAATTCCCGGTCCTTTTGTACAAGGAAAAGAAAGGGCCTCTTAAGTCTTAATGCTCTAACGCTCATACCATATATGGACCGAGCTGTTTTATGACGTTCTGAACTCATATTAATTTCCAAGAAACCTTTATATTTACCAAATGATCATAAAAAGTATAGAATCCCTCAACTTTTTACAAAACATGTTTTGAGCCAGTATATGATTAAGATTTATTTATTTGAAAGATTGAATGGTTAGAAATGACACATGAGACTAAATAACGTATTGAGAGTCAATGAACATCTAGGTTTATTTCAACAATATAAAATTACAGGTAAATTAGTGAGTAGATTTATGAAAGTTAAATACACAAAACATCAATTCCTCACGTGTGATCTAGTGGTAGAAGGCCTAGATTTTCCAGTAAAAACTTCTCACTTGTGTCATTTTGAATAAATATTGACAATATATGATTTGAGCTTAAGCATTGTGCAAATGTTGTTAGTTCGAACCCAAAGCCTAGCCCGGTTTTCGTCCAACCGTGTATTACGTCATAGAGTTATGCTCTTATGGTAGGACAATGACTGCCAAGTGGCAGCCGGCGGTGTAGTATCCCAGGGAAACGCCCAACCCAAACTTTGAAAGTCAGCGTGGGTCCGATTAAGACAACATAATCTAGCCATAATAAGGCAGCAGAGGTCTCCAAATTTGAAGAGTGTAGTTGTCTAACAAATGAAAAAGTCGTCGTTTCGGAAAAAAACCATAAAATTTTTTAATGTGTTTCCATTAAAATACCTTCAAAAAGTGTTCGAAGTCATGAATGCAAATTTGTATGATTCCTCATTCGTCATGTGTTCCCCGGTACACCCAGTCCATCTGATTCAAAATCAAAAGTTACGATCCATTTGATTTACACAATCCATTTGATAACATAACCGACAGAACCGGCACTGACACAAAACCGGTTTTGGAACAGATTTTAGCAGTTTTGGAACCGAACCGATTTTTATTATAATAAGGTTTGATTCATGTTTTATTTTTTCAGTTGTTTGTCGGTTCCTGTTCCGATCTGCTGCATAGCCTTAGGAGATGTCGTCTTAGCATTGATAACCACATTGTGTACAATTAATACGAGATAAAGATCAAAGCCAATAATTTATGCAAAACTCTTGATACATTATTGAACAAATATTACGTAAGTGTTCTAATTAAAACACTTTTAAACTCGGTTATTATTTTATAATTTTTTCCTAACGTGAAAAATAAAATTACATATTCTAATAAAGTAAAATAACTGGGACACGTGTCACTTGGAGATTCATTCCTAGCCACAATTTCCCGCTCAAATTAATTTATGTTTTTAATAAAATTATATTTATGTCAGTGTAATCAAAACATATCAGTTCATCATTTAATTAAATAACTAATTACCTAAATTATAGAAATTACAAATATGCAGGTATTTATGTAAATATAATTAAATTATTTATATCTTTAATGAAATCAAATATAGGTCTAAAATGATAGGAAATAAATTATAAATGAATAAAAAATTTTATTCTCACATATTTATTCAATCTAGGGGTGCTTTGAGTTTGCCTTTGGGTTTATGGATTCTCGGGTCGGGTTCTTCGGGTTTCAAAGTTGTAAATTTAGAACCAAACCCCAACCCAAATCTGTCACAGTTTTTCTGGTTCGAGCTGTTTCAGTTTGTGTTTTTCAAGTTGGGTTACTTGAGTTTGGGGTGTCTAACAAAACAAAATGTAAATAAAAAAGTAAATAAAAGTTATAACGTGAAAACTAAAGCAACATACACTTTTTTATTTCTTATGTTAATAACCAAATAATAAATAAACATAACCCGGTAAAATAAACATTATGTTTTTAAACAATAAATAGTCGATCAGCTATAATAGATGGAATAAGAACAAGAGGAATGCGTAGATTGTTCCCTATACGTGTACATACCTAATAATAATATTATGTTTTTAAACAAATAGTTTATTCTGGTTTTTCAGGTTAACCCAAAACCTAGACATCAAACCCAAGAACCAACCCGGATTACTTAGGTTCCGGTTTGGTTGGTCTTTTCTCGGGTTCGGGTTTTTCGGGTCAGGTTAGTTTTGGTTCGGGCTCGGGTTTTCTCGGGTCAGGTTTCAAATAAAAGTGACAACTCTAATTCAACATCCATGGATCCATAGAGTTTTCATCTTTCTCTTTCGAAACTATAGTACAAGCATGTTTTATTCATGCTAATTTTATATATGATGTTTTTTATGTCATTATTAATGAAACATTGTATCATCTTCTGTTAGAATTTGCTATTTCATTAAAAATAATATAATTAAAACTTATAAAATCACTAGGTGCGTATTTTTTGTGATTACGAAGGAGCTGTGTAACAATCCACCACGTATTCGTATGAAGATTGTAACAACTCGGTTCTTTCAAATTAATATTTTTATTAAATACCCGACATATCTCGATGTTCGGGAAATTTTATCACGTCGTTCGAGTTAATATTTGTTATTTATAATTATTTAATAGATATAAAATAACTTTGGATTTTATTCATTTTTAATCCTAAGCTAAACTTTAACCTATTTTTGTTTCACATTTCAACTATAAGGACTATTCTGTAATTTTTGTATTATTATATTATATTCTTTTAACCAATAACCCATATCCAAACCCAAACTCATATTTGTGACCCGAACCCGTACTCGTGACCCGTTTAGCTAGCTTAAGCCACAATTTTCGTGCTAAATCAGGAATTGAATCATTATTTTGATTCTTATTGCCTATCTCGGCCACACCGACGTATTAGATTAGGAAACGAAGATCGTTGTGATACGTATTAACTTATTATATAAACCATCTTAAACCCGTTTATGGTTATACATTAAAACGACAATAATAACTCGATTAAAACTACAGAAACAATCTCCTCTACCTCACCGTCAATAACCCCATAAGCAATTGACTTATCTTTGCCGTGTGTATCGTGATCTGGAACTCGTTAAAGCCGGCTCTGTTTGGTCTGATTAACCCTTCACTGTCCATCGTACGAGGTAATAAAAAACATGGTTTTGATCGCGAGATGTTGATTAACAAAAGCCCCATGGTTAATTTGCTTAAACATCATCGGATTTGCTAATTGTTTTTGCTAGGGTTCATATATTATATTGGTTATCTTCTGCTTCTGTTTAAAATGATTTGGATCTGAGTTTTATCGCATATAGCTTGATAGCTCAGTTGGTAAAACACATCCGTTAAGGGGTGGAGGTCGCGGGTCGACCCGACCTCCACCCCGAGTTTTTAGATTATTTTTGTTATTTTCCTCTTTTAAATCATTTAAATATGTATAATAACAATAATAATTATTAAACAATTACTTTTATTAAAAAAACCGATCATATAATACTTGTTTTCTAACACTTTTTTGTTCGTGTATGTACGTATATGTGGACATATATGTATATACGCGTATGTATATATATAATACCATGTAAACTAATATTTTTGGTTATATAAATACATATGTATACTATATAACAAACTTACTAAATGCTTTAACAAACTAATGAATATTCTTAAAGATGTGTTTTACTTAAATAATATTTTTATGTAATAAAATATTATAATAAATACTTTTAAACGGATTAATAAACTAATGATATCGTTAAAGACGGGTTTTACTTATACAATATTTTTATATATAATGAAGTACTATATACTTTATTTGTAATTTAACAAACGAATAATTTTTCATATAATATCTTTAGATAAAATAAGTATTAACTTAATTATGATTAAAAAGAATATAATATCGCTTAATAATAATTATAGTTACAAAGCTTTCTCAATAGATCTAGTTCTTTAACTCAGCGTATCCGTATTTCTTTTCCTTATTAGGCTTAACGTCAACGCGTGATCTCCGTGAATCATCGTTCCTAATATTTCTCTTTTCACTTTTGTTCTTCTGTTAAGGTGAGTACCACATTCCCCTATTTTACTCGTTTTCTCACGTTTTGGGGACATATGCGTAAATATATTTCTCATATATACTTATACACAAAACTGCAACTTTGTCTTATGTGTTAACAACTTATATCTTACTTGTTTATGTGCTTATTTGCTTTGTATGCTTCCGCATTCGAAGAGGTCCAACATAATCTCAGTCTAGTATGATCATACGCCAGTCGTTATAGCCTTTGTGCTTCTCGACATCTCAGTTATACTTGCTCATTTGGTTATTTTTTTATTCTCATATGACTTGTTGCAGCTACATATTTTTGTTATATATACAATATGTACAACTAAACTGGTGTGTTGCTCACTCAACATGTGTTGTTGACAAAATTCTATTTTATACGCATATGCAGGTTATCGCTTGAATTAGTTGCAAGACTTTGTGAAGATTTAGTGAAGAATTATGTTAGGAAAGATAAAATCAAGAATTAAATTTGTGTTTATTGTTTGTTTAACGAGTTGTATTTTGTATTTGATTTATTTGGAAATTGAATAAAATTAATAGATATTGTCATATAAATATTGCATGATAGTACCTTGAGAGCTGTGGCAATCGGTTCGCGCCCCGGCATTTCCGCCGTAGGTTGGGGTGTGACATATTGGTATCAGAGCCGAAGGTTTAAGATATGTCGTTAGAAATTGCTTTAGACACATGTTTAGGAGCTCTATACGTGCCTATCTGTTTACCTTTATGTGTTCAAATTAAATTGTTTACAACTTTCTTAGATAATTATTATTTATTATCTATTGTACTTTTATGCACACACACACAAACTTCGAGGCTATGCCTCAACATTCAAAGAAAACTTTTTGAAAAGTAAATTGCTTTTATTTTCGGGAAATTCTTTAAGAATTCCAACATATTGTTTTCACTCGTACACCTTGAGGCTGGGTTATGTGGCATGTCCCTGTGATAGATGAAAGGGGAAGAGAAACTGTGAGTTGGGCACTGGCAAAACGGTTCCAAGAACCAAAGGTAAGACGCTATTCCTTACCTGGGTGATAACCTGACCACAGTATTCAACCCTATAGACCCGAGCGAGACCCATAAATGCCATATGACCGACACCTTAAGTTAACTTTAACCGAATTCATGGTGATTTCGTGGCTAAACTCGGTTTTCCAGATTATTGTGTTCCGTTATTTAAATGGTTAGTTGGGTGAAAAATCCATGGAACCCATGGGCACTCATACTATCCATTTCTCAACTTGTTTTCGTATTTTTGTTGGAGTAATCAAACGTGGTGGTTCACAAGATACTCCGACTACCCATATTTATTTCGATAGTTCGTTATTTAGTTTGGTCGGTTAAAACGCCGTGTAACGCTCACTGGTCCGACAAACTTCATTGCATTGTTAATTCGTTAATTAGTTGGGACAATCAAATTGTCATTTAACGCTCATGGGTTGTCCAACTCAATTGTTTTATTCGTTAGTTCGTTGGGCCATTCAAATTGCCATGGAAAGCTCATGGGAGGCCAACATCCACAATTTAAATTTCGTTAGTTTATTGTAAACTTAATAATCTAAATTTTAAACTGACTTAACTCCTCATGTAGTCATCACACATTAATCTTATTGACTACATTATTTAACAACTATTTACGCTATGTACCCCCTCATCTTATAAACTCTTACTTTTAATTCTCATGACGCAATTCCTCTTACTTCTTAAGGTAACTTATTATAAGTTATCCACATAGTTAAACATTAGACTATTCTTATGATTCCTCATTTTATCCGTCATCTTATAAATCCTCATTTTTGGTCCCTATAGAATGTCTTATTCAAGAAACCAACGTTATCCTCGACATCAATCGTTTGATTCTCACGACCATTGTATGGCTGCCTATATCGCCAAATAGATAGCTTCTACAATCCCTAAGATAGTGCGCAAATTCAAAACATCAATGCAACCGATTCAACTTTTCCCACTAATTTCTCTGCTAGTGACTATAAACCATCTACATCCACTCATCCTCACAACAAGAAACGTAAGAAACCTTACCTCAGTCCTTTTCCGTTATGCTCCATTTGTAACTATCATCACTCGGTTAAATCCCTATGTCGTCGCTGCATCCAATGTAACCGTTATGGCCATCTTGCTAACACTTGCCGTGTCCCGCCTACTGCACAAGCTGTCCCGCAACAACCTACCCCTCTTGCTCAACTCAGTAATCCTAACACCCGTGCTTGCTACCACTATAAGGACCCAAGTCATCTTCGTAATGCGTGCCCTCTACTTACCCAAGCTCATCAAGCCCAAGCTATGACTACCCCTACTATTTGACCCGTGCTTACCCGGCTCAAACCCATCAACCTCATGTCCCTCAAGCTTCTCTCATCAATCAAGGTCAACCTTACTTAACCGAATACTACCAAACCTCGCAACCACAAGCTCAAGTTTACCAAACATATTTCCACCAATCAACCTTCTTTCAAACCGTTCAAGCTCCAGTTTTCCAGGCAATACCAAATCAATCTACCTCAATTGCTCCTGCTCATGTAACTCCTCATGGTACCTATCTTAATTTCTTTTGTCTTTTCTTAATTTCTTGTAACGCCTCTTTATGGCTTTGAATTATTTCCCCATTTGAACTATTTATCTTCTATATTATGAATAAAGTCTCTTTTGTTTAATAGATTGTTTACTAAAGCCTACTTCTATCTTACCCTCATTACCCTTAACTAGTAATAAGTTATTTATTTATTTATTTATTTATTATTTTTATTTTTTTTTACTTTAGATACTTATATCCTTGCGTTGTCTTGGACATTTCTTTATTTAAATCCACTTAAACTTTTGAAATTGTTCTATGCATTGTTGATCTTCTAGTGTTATGAATTAAAACTCCTTAAAACTTTTGTTTCTTCAAAGTCATGTTTTAATCAAACGTTTTGTAAATCCACATGATGGGGTGAATCATGTGGACCATCCGACGATAACAATAATTATGGTCCGGGACATAATTATCGAAGTCCTCGCATGGAAATCATGAAGCGTAAAGTTGTGTGTCATAATATAGAATTGAGAGTAGTTGGGATAACGGTACAAATGTAGAAATGATAAGGACAAGCAAAAAAAATACACAAAATAAAAACATAAAATTAAAAACACCCTACAAATAGGGAGGCTAAAATTTTAAATTTAGAAAAAAAAACCTCTTCATATACCATATTTCAAAATTTAAAGTTACACGGGTTGTAAAGCTAAGATTCTAGAATTTTTATTGTTTGCCCTGCATATTTTATTTTTTTATTACCTTTACTTTTGTGTATTTATTTTAAATAATGCACCTTATTGTTTTTTATCATTTGACAAATATCGTATAATATGAACGTGAGAACGACTAACTTGGATTAAAAAACAAAATACAGAATTAAAATTAATTGGATCACTGAATATCCACTATGATATTCCATTTCTGAAACTTTACTAACTCAAACCATAAAACACAAAAACACATAAACCTTTTTCACCATGGATATCACTTTCCTCAACTTCCTAACTCTGATCACAACAATAATATTAATAATATCAACCGCTTCATGTCACATACCCACCACCTTAGAAGGCCCATTTAACCCGGTAACCCGAAAATTCGACCCGTCTCTTCGTCGTGGCAGTGATGATCTACCCATGAACCATCCAAGACTAAAGAAAAATGTTACTTCAAATTTCCCAGAACAAATTGCTTTAGCAATTGCATCACAAAACTCCATGTGGGTTTCATGGATCACTGGTATAATTTAATTAATTTAATTTAGTTTATTATTTTTATATAAAATAATTTTTTAGATGAAATTGTTTGGTGGTGTTGTGAAGGGGATGCACAGATTGGGAAGAATGTGACACCACTTGATCCATCTAGTGTTGGAAGTGAGGTGTGGTATGGGAAACAAAGTGGATATTATTCTAGTGTTGGAAGTGAGGTGTGGTATGGGAAACAAAGTGGATATTATTCTAGTGTTGGAAGTGAGGTGTGGTATGGGAAACAAAGTGGATATTATTCTAGTGTTGGAAGTGAGGTGTGGTATGGGAAACAAAGTGGATATTATTCGAATAAACGAAACGGGGTCTCGGTTGTTTATAATCAGTTGTATCCGTTTGAGGGGCTGCTTAATTATAGCTCTGGAATTATTCATCATGTTAAAATTGATGGTAAGAGTTTAACAATTTATTATCATTACCAAATTTGTTTCTTGTTGCTAATCTCTAGTTTAATACTTTAATGCTTAATCTAGTATTATTAAATATTGATCAATGTTAGTACTTAGTAGTTGTTAACTTATCTAAATAGAGGCTAAATTTGGTAGAGGTGGGCAAATAAACCGGTTAACCGAACCGACCTGAAAACTGAACCGAAACCGAACCGGTTTAAAACCGATTACGTAGAAACCGGTTTGGAACCGATTGAAACTGTCACACCCCGACCAAAGGCGGCGGAACATGCCGGGGTGTAACGATTGCTCATAAGCGCATGACACTATTTAAAGCGACAATATTTAACAAACTCATTTCATTTCACAACATCGAAAATGTCACATAACCAAATATTCATAACTCAAATACAACAAAATATAACAAAATATAGCAAATCAAATATTGTTCATTTTTGCTAATATCCTAACGGTATTTGTGACGTTTTCTTCACCGAACTGCATAATCAACCTAGATGCAAACCTGTAACATTTCATAAAATAAAGTTTATCAACACAAAGGTTGGTGAGCAATTCATAAGTTTGAACAATAGATATATAGTATGAAAAGCCACAAAACTAGTATACAAAACCATAAATAATAGCAATAAACTTGGATAAATAGTTATCGCTAACAAGTTAGCGACACCCAACTATAAGGGGTTGCCAAATAGTTTAGGATTTTATAGTTATCGTTAATTGCATTACGTTAACGACACCTTGCCATGAGGGGTTGCCAAATGGTCTAGGATTTATAGTTCCACCATCCAAAAGCGATAAACACATAGTCAAATAAGCATAGAACACCAAATCGATCAATTATTCAAGTAAGGTATACAACAACGTTTGTGGTTTAAGACCCAAGTATAAAACATTTAGTTTAGATAAGTTGAAATGTCACCCCCAAAATAAAAGATAGAAAACGGGGTATGAAGTTACTCACGTTCAAGTAATAAACTTGAAAGATTGATTATTTGGAGATTTGCCGGAACGACGAGTTTAACGTATGAAGCCTAAATAAAAGAAAGTCTTGGATTTAGAAAGGTTGTCTTGAAGATCTTTAAATAAAATAATTGTTGCAAAAACTAATCAATTAAAGTTCAAGGTTTAAAATGTAACTATTTAAGAATTTATAATAATAACCCTTTTAAAAAATGTAAGTTTGCTCAAAACCGGGTTAAAATATCTAACCTTAATATTTACTCAACCAATGTTAAGTAATAAGGTGGGGAAAATGCTAAAATGCAAGTTCCATTAGGCTAAAGATACTAAAACGGGTTTTTAACGAGTGTTCGGGTTGTCGGTTCGGGTCTTGACAAATGGTCAAACCCAAAGTCAACTTTCCAAAATATTAATTGTTATGAGATAACTCATTAAAACATACTAACACTTAACCAAGTATGTAGATCTATTGTTTAGAACTAACAACGCACGTTAAGCGAGTGTTCGGTTTTGTCGATCCAAACTATGTTATGAGATCAAGTTGGATCCAACTATTCCAAGTACTTAAGAAAATAATTAAAATCAGTTTATAAACTATTTTTTAAAGAAATATACAAGTCTTGATAGCTAAAAACACACTTGTGTGTCTTAAGCGAGTAAAAGTCGGTATAGTTCGGTTTGGTTCGGTCTCCATCTCACAAATAGTTCATAGATGGTTTCTACATGCCCAAATATCATAGAACTTGTATATTGGTTTATAAATGAAGAAAACTTAAATTTTACAACAAAAAAAGTTAACTACAAGTCTTTTAAGCAAAAGTTTCGGTTTAGTTCGGTTTCCATCTCCCAACGAGTTCATAGATGGATTCCATATGCTTAATATCAAAGAACTTGTAAAAATGATTTTTGAAACTCAAATCTAGCAATAAACATGTTTAAACAACTATTTTAACAAAACTAGTAAACAAAAGTTCGGTTTCCGGTTTGGACTAGTTTCGGTTAAACCGAGGTTAGTCTTATACAAACCCACACCATGGAACTTGTAAATAAGATGAAAAAACTAAAGGGTTAGAAGTTAGTCATAAGTGATATGTATAATAATTTATGTGTGTGTAAATATATATCAAGAACACGAAGTCCTCCATGAAGCCTTGCCTTATGACATTCGAAACTTAACCAACCAGAGTCGGTGAAGTAACAAATAAAGGAAACAAGGGGTGTGTATTATATATATGTTGTACCACCATATTCAAGAGTTAGTAATGTTAGATGAACAAGTTAGAATGAAAGACTATAGTTAGTTTGACTTGAGAAGTCAAAACTTCAAGAATACATAAGAAATAACAACCTTGAATCTATGGAGTTTTGAGAGAGTTTTTGGAGATGTAGCAAGAGTAAAATGAAGAAGATGGGTGTGTATATATAGGGAAGGAGTGAAGGGTTGGGTATAAAGATTCTTTTATGGTTTGCATAAAAATGGGTATGTTTAAATGGTCAAACAATGCATAATATAAAAAAAGCCAATATTTTATATATTTTATATATTTTAAATGACAAGATCCAATATTTTATATATTTGAAATGTTCGGGTTACAAACGTGTCAGGTTTACATAACAAAAGTGACCTGAAATTGACGAATGTCACAGAAACCTTCGGTTTGGAACTGGTTTGTAATTTTCTCCCCCAAAACCGGTTCCAAACCGGTTGATCGAACCGAAACCGGTCAGAAACCGAACGTAACCTATCAAAACCCGAACCGAAACCGATCGTAACCTAGTCAAGAAACCGGTTTCAACCCGAACCACAACTGATCATTAACCGGTTTTGACTTTTGTTGACCAAACCGAACCGGTTTTAAGTTTTAAACCGGTTTGTGCACCTCTAAAATTTGGGCTAATTCTTAACATGAACACGGAAATTATCAGGTTTTGGATATGTTTAATTAAACATGTCGTCTTTGAGTTGACTTGTTTAACCCATTTAATTAAGTAGGTTGATCCGTTTACTACAGTTTAACCAATCAGATTTTGGTTGTCATATCTAGTTTGTTTGATTGAATGGGTCATCTTCTGGTTAAATTGTTTAACATGTTTAATCAAACAACCGTCAACCCGTTTATTTAAATAGGTTGACCCGTTTAGCAAATTTATTACAACCCGCTAACCTGTTTTTGATATGTTATTTCAGTTACAATCTTTTACTCTTTTAAGGATAAAATAGTCAAAATCAAGAATCATAACCTCTTTTATTGATGCATCCAAACACTCCCTAACATATTTAATTTATGTAATGAAGGTCTTGAACCTGGTTCAACATATTACTACAAATGTGGAGACAGTTCTATTCCAGCTATGAGCAAAGAACATGTTTTTAAGATGTTACCAGGGCCCAGCCCGAATTCATACCCTAACAGAATTGCATTTGTAGGGGATCTGGGCCTCACAGCAAATACAACAACCACAATTGACCATCTAACTGCAAACGGGCCCGATTTGGTTATAATGGTTGGTGATTTAAGTTATGCGAATCAGTACGTGACAACTGGCGGTAAAGGGGCACCGTGTTTCTCGTGTGCGTTCCCCGATGCCCCGATTCGTGAAACGTATCAACCCCGTTGGGATGGATGGGGAAGGTAAATTTCTTGCATTGACCAGTTCTAACCTGGCCCGGTTTGACAAGAACCGGGTTTGACTTTGAAACTGCGTTGAACCGGTTCGTAAGGTTGATATCAGGTTGTAACGCTATACTTTGAAACTGCGTTGAACCGGTTCCGACCCTGGTTTTGACTTTTGTTGACCAAACCTGGAATTGGTGCTGACTGGCTTGGAACCGACCCGGCCCGAACCGCAGGGTTGAAATCGGGTTGTAACTCTGTATTTTGAAACCCGTTTGAACACGATCTTTTTCCCGTCAAAAACCAGTTCCAACCCGACCCGTTTGGCCAGAACCCGGTGTTGACTTATGTTGACCAAGCCCGGAACCGATTTGGGCCCAGAACCTGACTTGTGAACCACTAGGTTAGGGTTAGAACAAGACACTTTTTAGTGCATGTACTCATAATGTTTTCAGAAACAATATTATTACAGTAGTAATTTTAATCATTGAATAAACTAGTTAGGAGGTTTTATGGATTAAAAATTAACTATGAGAGAAGCTTATAACTTGGTTGACCTTTTAGTTGACTTTTTGATCTGACCATTTGACCCTTTAGAGATAAAAGATAACCCGATTAACATTTGTTTGAATTACAAAAATAATATTTTGACAATATAGTCCAGGTTCATAGAGCCCTTAATCTCTAGAGTACCTATGATGGTCATTGAAGGCAACCACGAGATCGAGCCACAAGCATCCGGAGTCACTTTTGAATCATATCTAAAACGGTTTGCGGTCCCCTCTAACGAGTCGGGCTCCAACACCAATTTCTACTACTCGTTTGATGCAGGGGGCGTGCATTTCATTATGTTAGGAGCATATGTTGATTACAACAGAACCGGTAAATGATTAACACTCATAGGAGTGAGTATGGGTCGGTTTTGGGGATCAAACTGAATCAAAAACTTTTTGGGTTTATAAAATCGTTCATTTTCCGGATTTCACAATGGGTTAGGTTTTCGTTTTGTTTATTTGGCCTTGAAATATTTGTGCTAAAAAATCCCAAATAATGAAATTGGGCCTAATTTTTTTTAATTACCGATCAACTGATAATTACACATTTGGGCCTAAACTTTTTGGTCTACATAATTTATTACAGGTTTGGTTCGTTTTTGGGCTACATTATTTATTACATGGTCCGTACGTTTGAATTTTGTTTGTGGGATGAGTACATGCAAAACCGAAACCGAACCAAAAATCTGGTTTTTGACAAAACATAAATCCAAACTGATTGTTTTGGGTTGGGTTGGGTTGGGTTGGGTTCGGTTATTTCAGTACAGGTCAGTTATTTCGATAATCTATATTATTTTCAGGTGCACAATATACTTGGCTTCAAAAGGACTTGAGTCGATTAAACCGCAGTGTGACACCTTGGTTAGTAGCTGCGTGGCATTCCCCTTGGTATAATAGCTACTCGTCACATTATCAGGAGTTTGAGTGTATGAGGCTAGAAATGGAACAACTTTTGTATCAATATCGGGTTGACATCGTATTCTCTGGTCATGTAAGTTTAATATGAAGTAGAGTTTAGAGTTGACAAAATGAACGGGTCGGGTCAAAACGGCCTGTATTGCATGTGCAGGAAATACGATCACAAAAACTATATTGTTTCAATAATAATCTTATTTTGGAAAACTTTTAAGAAAATAATCTTTGTTGTCTTTCAGGTGCACGCTTACGAGCGGATGAACAGAGTGTATAATTACAGTTTGGACCCTTGTGGGCCCGTGTACATAACGATTGGAGACGGTGGCAACATTGAGAAGATTGATGTGGATCATGCAGATGAACCAGGAAAGTGTCCTTCACCTCGGGATAATATACCCGAATTTGGAGGGGGGTGTCATACAAATTTTACCTCGGGTCCTGCAAAGGGTAAGTTTTGCTGGGATAAACAGCCCGAATGGAGCGCGTTTAGAGAAAGCAGCTTTGGACATGGTATTCTTGAGGTAAGAAATGGAATGCGTCAACCGGGGTCAATTGATAAAGTTAACTAAAAGTGAAACGGGTCAGCTTTTTGAGTTGACCGACATCCACTTATTTTTTTGTTCCAATTTTTATAATAATACTTATAAATATTTAATTTGTTTAAGTATGATCGGTAAAGTATATTATTACCAAAACAATATTAGTTTTTGTAAAAAAAAATTTGCTTTGAAAATATGTTTGCTCTAAAAATACATTTTGGGTGAATATTCGACCCATTTAACACTATCTGTTCCATATTTTTTAGGATTTGACCCATTTGACATAAAACATTACCCAAATGAGGCGGTAGTTATAAAAGACATTATTTTATTTGCGTTTAGAACCTATCAATTTTTTCTAGTAAGCAGATTATGCTTCTGATTATCAAACCGTGTTTTCAGGTTGTGAATTCTACGTATGCACTATGGACATGGCACAGAAACCAAGATATGTACAAGGAAAACAGCACGGGTGATCAGATCTACATCGTTCGACAACCTGAGTTGTGTTTGGTTTCTCCACAGGTAATAATACATTAACCTTGTTCTTGTTTTTAAACCTTTGATTGCACGCGAATGATGCTGTGATTTGATGTAGCAACATAGTCACACGACTACGGCTGGATTTGAGTTGCATTGTTTGGCTACTTGTTTCTTGATGTTTGTCACTGCCTGTATATGGCTTCATATTTTGTAACAATTGTCCCAAAATTTGTCAATGTGAGGCGTTTTTCACTTTTTTGAACATTTGTGTCGACTTGCCAAAAGACTGGTTTTTTCATAAGTCTCAAGAGGTTGTTTGATTGTAATTAAGAAGTCAAAAATTTGAGTTGCAGAAATAATATCTAAGCAAAATGGGATACAAATTAAAAACAATGTTTACTTATTTTTACATTTTATATAGCCGTGAAAACATGTTATTGTCAAAACTCATGGAACTCTCCACCAACGCCTTATTAACCAATGGGACTAGGTAAAGCGCACTTTGGGAATGTCCGGGGTCAAAAATAGAGACAAGTGGAAGCTGGATTACTTATTTGTATTGTGCAAGCTACTATCCCATCTTATATGTAACAAGTTGAAATAAGAACAAGGAAAAATTGTTAAAAGAAAATGCGACCCAAGATTTCAAATTTATTGATAATATGATTGTCGTTGAACAAATCAAATTGCAATCTCTTCGAGTACTAGTAGTATGTATACAAGACCAAAATTCTCGTCAGACTCTCACATGGACCAGGCAAGAGAAGGCCATTCGAGAAATAACTTTTAGAAGAATACATTAGCAAAACTTGTAAATACAATTAACAAACACAGTTTATATAAGTCATGCTTGCAATTTGTAACAATGAACAATATAAATGACGATAGCCTAAACACCCGGCGGAACTGAAGGTTTTAGTGTATGCCTACAACTGCATATACTAGCGTCATTGCTTCTCACACACAAAAAAACGACTTTTAACTAGGTTTAAAATATTCAAAACCTAATTATGTATAAAATGTTATCCAACACAAAAAGCCCCAAAGTTTTACCATCAATTTACATGCATAAGGCTAGACTGTGGGTTTTCACATATTGTTCGATTATAATCAAATTACACAAGTTTTTTTTGTTAAGAGTTTACCTAATTCAAGAGTTTCTACCAAGGAAAGACAATAATCAAGCTTCCAAACACAACCAACACCATCTAAAGGCATTAAACCTAAACCAACGTTAATAATCTTAAAAGGAAATCAAGTCCAAGGCATGATTCTTACCTCAAAACAAACCAACTTGAAATGGTCCACCAATTGCTGCTAAATTGATTCTCAATAGCTCCCATGGACCAAGTATTGGCTGACAAATGACAATTTTTTTGGTGAAAATGTTTGTCTAGACACTTTCTAAGGGGAAAACAGCTAGGAATAAGAAGTTTCCCGTTAAAAGACAACTAGGTAGATGTTTCTTCTAAAAAATGTCACATGCCAACTAATACTTGCCTCGTCTATTGGTCATGCTATCACTGAAAACCACTATAGTCCCAACATTTCACCCATGTGTCATATTCTAAAGCCCTTGTTTTATCATGAAACCTCTACTTACCAGACGTTTCTCATATTTAATTTGGCTTTTCCTCATTAATCAATGGGCATTTTCATTGTATTTCCTTTTTTTTTATCTTAGTAAATCCTTACATTGAAAATAAAATATATCGAAATTAAAAAATAAATTCATTCACATCTATTGAACCAACAAAAACATGTGAAAATCCGAATAATAATAATATTCTCTTACACCATCTGCACTTGTCACTCTGTCAGTCACATGTTAATCTTAACTACAACCGACCACCTCTAGATCTACTCACCTTCTCTTCTTCAACAGTCAACCCCACAAACACACACACTTTCATTTCACACTCTAACCTCCGATCAATCAATCACCATGGAATACAAAAACCTAGGCCGATCAGGCCTCAAAGTCTCCCAACTCTCCTACGGCGCATGGATCAGTTTCGGCAACCAACTCGACGTCAAAGAAGCCAAATCCTTACTCCAATGCTGCCGCGACAACGGCGTCAACTTCTTCGACAACGCCGAGGTCTACGCCAACGGCCGCGCCGAGGAAATCATGGGCCAGGCCATCCGAGAACTCGGCTGGAAGCGTTCCGATATCGTTGTGTCCACCAAGATATTCTGGGGTGGGCCTGGCCCCAATGACAAAGGCCTGTCCAGGAAACATATTGTGGAGGGGACTAAGGCGTCTTTGAAGCGGTTGGATATGGAATATGTTGATGTGATTTATTGTCACAGGCCGGATCTTTGTACGCCGGTTGAGGAGACTGTCCGGGCAATGAATTATGTGATTGATAAAGGGTGGGCGTTTCATTGGGGGACTAGTGAGTGGTCTGCTCAGCAGATTACTGAGGCGTGGGGGGTTGCGAACCGGTTGGATTTGGTTGGGCCGATTGTCGAGCAGCCCGAGTATAATATGTTTTCTAGGCATAAGGTATGTGTCATTTCAAGGCCTAATTGTTAAATCTTAATATGTTTTGTGATTGTTGACTCTGTTTTTGTTTTGAATAATAATTGTGGAATTGCTTGATGCTTAAAAGGCTAAAATTGTACATTATACTTAAGAGTTGGTTTCTTAGCAAAGAAAAAGGCAAAATAAATGGCACAAGTTATTTCAACATGCCAATTTGTTTGCTTTTTTGAAGTAATTTTGTAGCAATGTTGGTTGTTTAAGAAAGGTCGAATAATTCGGTTTGAAATTCAAACTGGAAATCGGGCATGAATTTAGATGTTAGAGTATATGTAGGGGTGTTGAATGGGACGGGTTTGAGGGTTGATGGTTCAAATCAAAAAATCGTGTCAGATTCATGAACCTGAAGACGCCACAGTTATTCCATGCAACAGCGAAGCTTGGACGAGTTCATCCGGGGGGGGGGGGGACTCAAAATGTTTTAAAAACCCATAAATGAGGGGGGTCGGGCTCAAATTTTGTGCCAAAAATGGGTAAATTTTACACTACATATACAAAGCTTTCGAGCGAAAATTGGTCAATTTACACTGCTGTGCAAAAAAACAGGGGCCAGGACCACTCCCGGCCCTAAAGAAGCTTCGCCCATGATTCCACGTGTTGAAATGAAACACGACTGTTTAATCCCCCTTTTTTGTGTGCATATTTATACTATAAAGTTGGAAGTTTACCACGGATTTTTTGGTTTCAGTTGTTCTTTTTTTCATATGAATACCAAAAAATTGGATGTTTACAACAAATATATATAAAACAATTATCATCATCATCATCATCATCATCATCATCATCATCATCGTACTCAGTATATCCCACCAATAGCAAAGCTATGGTAGGGTCTGAGGAGGGTAAGATGTAGGCAGCCTTACCTCTACCCCATAGGGATAGAGAGGCTGCTTCCGGTGAGACCCCCGGCTCGATAGTAGTTTTGCATCAAGCCTTGGACATAAGGCACATAGCACTCAATCATCGGGACACCGGCTGATCGGTGCATGTACCCTTATCTTTCAGCTATCAACGCCACTACATGATGCCTGATTAACCGTCCGTCACTTTTAACGTTATTTTCACGAGATTAGTAAAATAACGTCAAAATTAGTGCAATTTCACTTTTGCCCACCCGAGGGTTCACACATATATACATCATAAAACAATTATGATATACTAATTTTTCTTTTTTATCTTTTAATTTTTGGCATAAAAATATAGCACTTATTTTGAAAATCATAAAAGTAAACAGGTCAATCTGCAAACCCCCCGAGCACAACTCGTTTAGATAGACGTGTATGCTTGTTTGACCAGAAACTAACCCGAAGCCATTTAGTCTAAACCCAAACCCACGTATTTCGTGTTTGGTTTGTGTCGTGTCATATGTTTACAAATAACACCCCAAGTATATTATAAGAGCAATTGCTTATGACGTGAAAAGGGGACTTGAAGTTACAAATTAATATAGTTGAAAATACGCTTTTTGTATTTGAATAATCATGTCTGATGATTTAGAGGATGATTTCGGTACGTTTGCTTGTTATGCAGGTTGAAAGTGAGTATCTTCCTCTTTACAACAACTATGGCATCGGACTTACAACTTGGAGTCCTCTTGCATCCGGAGTTCTTACCGGAAAGTACAATGCAGGGGTTCCACCTGAGAGTAGATTTGCTTTGGAAAACTATAAGGTAAACTTAAAGTTTATTACTTATTTTTGAACTTTATATTCAGTATGTTAACGCTATGCTTACTTTGAAATTAAATTGTGGTGTTAAACTGTTGCAGAATCTGGCGAGTCGATCATTGGTGGACGATGTGTTGAAGAAAGTGAAGAGGCTAAAACCGATTGCTGATGAACTAGACGTGCCATTATCCCAGCTTGCAATTGCTTGGTGTGCTGCAAATCCTAATGTATCATCGGTTATTACTGGTGCTACAAAGGAACATCAGGTCACATCTGAATTCTTTTTTATATAAAATAGATTTTATTAACTATAACAGATTATTCATTGAAAATTTATTTTGTCATCATATTTGACACACTTTTGAAAAAGAAAAACTTGTTTTGCCTGCATAATAACTAGCATCTTTCGGGTTGCTATGAAATGCAGATTCAAGAAAACATGATGGCCATAAATGTGATACCGAAGCTTACACCGGATGTGATGGAGAAGATTGAGGCTGTTGTTCAGAGCAAACCCAAGAAGCCCGACTCGTATAGGTGAAGAAACACACACACAAGCACACACAAAGACGTTTAGTTTTCAGTTTCAGCTGTTGGCCTGATATTTTTACAACAAGAATTGTGTTTGAACCTTGTATGCGACCCGTTTACTTGTTATGTGGGGATGTGATATATTTATATACTTAAGGGTGCCCATTATTAGGCTGTGTTTTATTTAAAAAAAAACAGGGATTGAAAGTTGTTTGCACTTTGCAGTCTATTTTATAACTTATAAGCACACATTTACCATAATAGCATTGCTTTGTTTTTATCAGTTAGATTTTGCCAATGACAGCTCTAATTATGATTCTAAGGGCTGTGAATAAGTTATTGTAACCACTATAGGGTTGCGGTTGTTTATACGTGACGATAACATGTTTTTTAAAAGTTCATGTGCACAAATCTTTTATTACCAAAGTTAATGAACAACCATCTTGTGAAAATCCATTGGATTTTAACAGCGATAAGTACATGTACAAGTATCAACAAGCGCGCATCGACCTTCCGCACGTTCCCCTCTTTTAGCTATGCAATCACTTTTGCAAAGGTCCCAATCACACGGATAATTGTCCCAGCTTTCTTCACACGCTTCGCCAATTATTGACATGCTCGCTTATTTTGGTAGACATACATGATCAATAAACAATGTTACTTATATGTGATAAATTCAAAAGTAAAAAAATAAACGATTTAGAAGTATCAACCAATATGTAGCATACCAGTAATTGTAAATATGAGCAAAATTGCAACATAAACCTTTGTAGACGCCATTACTTATAATTTCTTGATATACTAGATTCAAAAGATTGTGAATGGGATATGTTTCTTTCAAGTGGTTCAAGCATTGCATATTTATACTTGAAAATGTTTTATCACTTTATGAGCACATGAATGTGTTACGATATCATCATTTAATATATACATGATACTAAATGATATTAAATGCATCATACGTTAAGGTTTCTTATAGCAAATAAAGAAAAAAAATTAAGTGATTTCATTAAGTTAACACACTTAGTCAAACTAAAACTAAATGGGCAATAATATAATGGTGATATCTTTTTTTTTCATAGATTTTAAAACAAAGGAAATCTTTTTCTTCGACATGTAAAGGGAATGATGAATGAGGTTTGATCAAGGTAAATTTCTGAAGTGCTGCGTTATTTCAAACAAAGTATTTTGTAAGTAAAAGTTTGTAATAGGTTTATGACATCGGGAGTGTTGTACGAATCGAGTTCACAATCGACATTCTCAGTTACTGCTTTCAGTTTTAATCGCTACGTTATAACTAATTTTTATAAATATTGGCAGCGGAATATCAAATATATCTTAGCTAGGCTTGAAACTGGTTTGCCTGCGCGAAACCTGATATAACCGGTTTAGGCGGCCGGTACAAACTAATTTTAAAACACTATGTAAGACTTTGAAGTTACCTTTTTTCTTTTTCTTATTTTAATTATTCTTTTGTATAAAGATTATTAGACAAGTTATTGATATTTATGTATATGATTTATATTAGAGTGTATTTATGTAATCTATTTATATCTTGTAATCTCTTATGCATAATCACACAATACAATACAATCTTCGTTGTTTATTTTGGTATCAAGAGCCAAAAAGGGTCACAAACCCTAATTTTTTATTTCTGCCGTCAAACACCCCAGCCAACCACCCTCTGCTGCCATGGCACTTCTTGCATCCTTCACCCAAGCAGAAAAACAGAGTCACAACTCACACAAGTACGGTTTTACACTCTCTACAACTAATTATGGCTACTGGAAAACATTAACCCAGCCATTCCTTGTTACCAACAACCTTTTCCCCTATGTTGATGGCACCATTCCTTGCCCAGACCCGTTCATCACCATTCCTTCTACTGATAAAGACCAGCCGCCAGTCAGCCAACATAACCCAAATCATGCAACGTGGGTGTCTAATGATGCTCATGTTCGCATGTTAATCCTATCTACCATTTCTGAGAGTGCCTTCCAGCATGTTCAAGGTGATACATCCAAAGAATTATGGGCTGCTCTTGAACGTGCCTTTGCACCTCACACCATATCTCGAGAATACACCCTCAAATCACAGCTTCTTCGTCTGAAGATGGAACCTGATGAGACCAGCGCTGCCTATCTCCTTCGTGCACGTGAGTATGCTGATGCCCTAGCCAATATTGGCGAACCATACAAGGAAAAAGATCTCGTTATGCTGGTTGTAACTGGCCTTCGTGACGAATACGATGGCTTCAAATCACAGATTATGGGTCGACAATTTCCCACTGCTTTTTCAGATTTACATGCCCTCCTCTCTGATTATGAATACATGATCAGGAAGACTCCGGCAGCCCCTATGCAAGCCTTTACAGCCGCAACACCGCCAGCTAGCTCTTCTTCAGTCGCGGCTCCTTCATTGCCTCCTGACACGGTTCATGCTCTTCAACAGGTTATGTCACAACTTGGCCTTCTTCAGCCACAATCTTCGGTTTCACAGCCCGCTTTTCCACATCATCAGGCAAACTATGCCTCTCGGGGCCGTGGTCGCAGTTCGTACAATCGGGGTCGTGGAAATTGCAACAATTCTAGGAACTACAACAACAATCACAGTTTCAACAACTCTAATGGTGGTAATAGAAATCAGTTTTCTTGGGCATCTACTCAAAACATGGTTTTTGGTACTTGTAACAGGTGCGGAATTGGACATATTCCATCTCAGTGTCCTAACAGGGATCCGAGTATTATGAGGTCTACTCCACCTTCAGCAAACTTTGCTGACTACCGTTCACAGGCAACAACTAATTGGCTTCCAGACACTGGTTGCAGCGGACACTCTGCTATGGATCAACACAGCCTTGATCACTCAGAACCATACTATGGTAAGGATTCTCTTTATGTTGGTAATGGTGAAAGTCTCCCTATTTTACACATTGGTTCAACCAAAATTTACTCCCCACACAAAACCTTTACCCTTTCAAACATCCTCCATGTCCCTCAATTAAAACGAAATCTCCTTTCTGTCCAACAATTTTGCTTTGATAATAATGTGTATTTTGAATTGCACTCCACTTTTTTTGCTTTGAAGGACACGCTTACGCGGAAAACCCTCCTCACGGGTCCAAGTGACAACGGGCTTTACTCTCTTCGGCTTCCACTTTCACGTCCTGTTCACCGTGTTGCTTTTTCTGCTGTTCGTGCATCTTCTGACACATGGCATCGAAGACTTGGACATTCACATCCAGATCTTTTGAAGTCTATGTTATCTCAATTTTCTCTTCCTGTTAGCAATAAAAGTTTGAGTGCCTCTTGTAATTCTTGTCACATGGGGAAATCCTCGAAACTACATTTATTAACTTCATCGTTTACTGGTACTAATGTTTTGGATTTAATATTTTGTGATGTTTGGGGCTACGCACCCGTTAAATCCTTTAATGGGGATTCCTATTTCTTATTATGTGTTGATCATTTTACCCGTTACATGTGGATCTTTCCATTAAAACACAAGTATGATGTTTGTGCTATCTTTAAAACTTTTCATGTTATGGTTGAAAGACAATTCAACACTAAACTTAAATCTATTCAAACAGATTGGGGAGGGGAATTTCAGTCTCTTTCTCCCTTTCTCTTTTCCTTGGGCATTATTCATTGTCTCTCATGCCCTCACACTAGTGAACAAAATGGTTTTGTTGAGAGACGCCACCGACATGTGGTGGAAACGGGTCTTACTCTTCTTGCCCAGTCAGGTGCTCCTAAAAGGTTCTGGAACTTTGCCTTTGATACATCTGTCTACTTGATTAACAGGATGCCTTCTCGTGTTGCTTCCAAAATCTCTCATTTTGAACACATCTTTAAACGCAAACCTGACTATTCCTTTTTAAAAGTTTTCGGTTGCCAGTGTTATCCTCATCTCCGTCCTTACAATCCTCACAAAATGGACTTTCGTTCCATACCCTGTCTCTTTCTTGGTTACAGTCCATCCCATCATGGTTATCGTTGCCTTGATCTCAAAACACATCGCCTATACATTGCTCGCCATGTTCGGTTTCATGAACAATATTTCCCTTTTCTTCATTCGTCTTCTCCTCAGTCTACATATTCCCAATCTACACAGTCCCAACCTGATCCTTACTTCTCCTCATTTCCACTCTCTTGTTGCTCTCCGACACAACCTGCAACAGAACCTGTTTATACCCAACCAAGTCTGTCCGTTTCTGACCGACAACCCAGCCCACAACCAGCTCACCCAGACCTACCAAACCTACCCGCTACTGACCCAGAACCATCCCTACCACAACAGCCCGTCTCTGACCCACAAACCAGCCCCGAAACTACCTACCCTAATGCACAATCATCCCCGACCGTTACCAGCCCACAATCGACCCACTCACATACTACCGCCTCTATTGAAACACAACCGAACCAATATGTTCCAAATCACCCAACCTCATCGACATCTATCCCACCTAATACCTCCACCAGACCAGCACATCTTCGCCAAAATTTTCCGAAAACTAAACGTTATGATCCCTCGGTTTTTCACACCACCACTGAACCAATTGTCACTGAACCCACGACTTTCACTATTGCTAACAAGGATCCTCAATAGCAACAAGCCATGTCTGAGGAATACAGGGCTTTGATGAAAAATGGCACGTGGACTTTGGTTCCACCTATCTCAAATGTTAATGTGGTTGATTGCAAATGGGTGTACAAACTAAAACGGGACCAACATGGGGCTATTAAACGGTACAAGGTACGCTTAGTTGCAAAAGGGTTCAATCAACAAGCCGGAGTTGATTATCATGAAACCTTCAGTCCCGTTGTTAAACCGACCACCATCCGGGTTGTTCTTTCTTTGGCGGTTACCCGTGGGTGGCCTCTTCGTCAGTTAGATGTACAA
Organism: Bidens hawaiensis; assembly: GCF_021521415.1. NCBI lineage: Eukaryota > Viridiplantae > Streptophyta > Magnoliopsida > Asterales > Asteraceae > Bidens > Bidens hawaiensis. The sequence goes on from NW_027492545.1 coordinate 239,651, forward strand.
AATTCATTTTTACACGGTGATTTAAAGGAGACTGTTTATTTGAGACAACCACCTGGATTTGTGGATCTAGCTAGACCTAACCATTTATGCCTTCTACACAAGTCTTTATATGGCTTGAAACAGGCCCCTAGAGCATGGTTTCAACGTTTATCTAAAGCTTTGCATCTTTTGGGTTTCAAAGGGTCCACTACCGACCCTTTACTTTTTATCTACTCTTCTGCAGGCATTATTCTTTACATGTTAGTTTATGTTGATGATATAATCCTAACCGGCAACAATGATGCAGCCATTAGTCATGTTGTTCATAGCTTGAGTTCCACTTTTGCTCTTCAAGACATGGGTGCACTGTCTTATTTCTTGGGAATTGAAGTTAAATCTGTTGGTTCGGACCTCATTCTTTCTCAGAGGAAATACATCTTGGAAATCTTAAAAAAGGCTGGTCTCTTACAATCCAAACCGGTTACCTCCCCATGCTCCACTACGGCTCATCTTTCTCTTGGTGACAGTCCGGTTTTTGAAAATCCAGTTCGTTACCGGCATGTTGTAGGTACTCTTCAGTATCTCACTTTAACTCGGCCTGACATTGCCTTTGCTGTGAACAAAGTTTGTCAATATATGCATTCCCCGACAGAAAATCAATGGTGTGCTGTTAAGCGTATTCCTCGATATATACATGGCACTTTGAATCATGGCCTCCTCATCAAACGGTCGTCTGGCTCTACTTTGCATGCTTATACTGATGCGTATTATCAGTCTTTTACAGCATATTCAGATGCGGACTGGGCTGGTTGCCCCGATGATCGTCGATCCACAGGGGGATATGCTAATTATCTTGGTTCCAATATTGTATCTTGGTCAGCTCGGAAACAAAAGACTGTCTCTCGATCATCGACTGAATCCGAATATAAAGCCTTAGCTGACACAGTTGCTGAACTTACATGGCTTGATTCGCTTATGCGTGAACTACGAGTGCCAATGAAATCTGCTCCGATCTTATGGTGCAACAATCTGGGGGCTACATACCTATCTGCAAATCCTATTTTTCATGCCCGTACGAAACATGTTGAAGTTGATTTTCACTTTGTTCGAGAAAAGGTTGCTCATGGTCGACTCTTTGTTCAGTTTATTTCTACACGTGATCAGATTGCAGACATCTTTACAAAGCCGTTGCCAACTGACAGATTTGTGACTCTACGGGACAAGCTACAGCTTGTTTCCCACGCTTAGCTTGAGGGGGGATATTAGACAAGTTATTGATATTTATGTATATGATTTATATTAGAGGGTATTAGAGTGTATTTATGTAATCTTTTTATATCTTGTAATCTCTTATGCATAATCACACAATACAATACAATCTTCGTTGTTTATTTAAGATAAGTTGAATCAATAAAAAAATTAATAATTTTATTAAATACGGAGTATTAGATAATGTATAATGTTATTAGATCGATAAAAACAATAAAGTTATAGTTTATTTTTTCAATTACTATAAATATCTATTAGTTTTAAATTAGAATAGTTGTATCCAAGTTATTAAAACTTTTTACATAAGAAATATTTCGGCCCGATGGTTATCATGCTCTACAACTAGAGGCCCAAAGCCCATCTTGCAACCCAAGTTACCCAAATATATTTATATATACAACTAATCTAATTCCATTAAGCAATTGATTAGAATCGTTTCTATAAACCCTATGGAATCCGAGCAGCGTCCGATCAGCAAAAAGATGGCGAAAAAGCAAGCCGCCAAGGCCGAAAAACTCCACCGTAAACAGGAAGCTGCTGCGGCCGCAGTTGCCAACGTCTCCATTGATCCTCTGGCTGCAAACTACGGTGACCTCTCGATCGAAGAGGTTATACCGAGTACGGTTTCCGGTCGCTTGTGGACCTCGGTAAGGTCCTTGACAGATAAACTTAATAATCAGACGGTGTTAATGCGCGTACGAGTGCAAGCAGCTCATGCTGTCAGTAAGAATGTGGCGTTCCTGACCGTTAGAGAAGAATGTTGCACCGTACAATGTGTGTTAGATGCGGCTCCTGGTGTTGTTAGCGTTCAAATGGTTAAGTATGCCGCGAATATCAGTAAGGAGTCGGTTGTTGATATCCAAGGCGTTGTTACTGTTCCGCCCGAGCCGATCAAAGGCACGTCTCAACAGGTGAATATGTATTCCCATTGAGTTGTATTATACTATGATCACCTATGCGATGCGTTTGTTATTAAAAAAACTACTAAAAAATTATTTTGTGGCACCAACATCTGATCTTTATCTATATATATAATGTATATAAACTGAATAACCGATCCATTGTGTGTAGGTTGAAGTCCAAGTACGGACGATTCATACCGTAGACAGGGCTGAGAGTCCGCTTCCTATAAATGTCGAAGATGCTTCCAGAAGTGAAGCCGAAATCGAGAGGGCTTTAGAGGTATAATATCATGAACTTAAACTTAATCAGCAAAAAGTACAGTGTTTCATATCAACTGCGCCTTATGCGTTGTTGTATATTATTATTATTATTATTATCAAATACAAATGACTTTTATCATGAGAAATGAGAAGTGTACAAATAACTAGCATAGTTACACTACTTCAAAACTGTAATTACTCTATTTATTTGTATGTTTAGTATGTTAAAAACGACAAAAAAAATTAGAGAAAAATACAAAAATAGACATACTTATGACACCCAATAAAAAATATAATATTTAGTAGGTTAATTTTATTTGTACCGGTTCATACACCTATTATTATGTATTATCATTTTCTTTTCAATCATGCAGGCTAGAGAGCAGCTTGCCCGTGTAAATCAAGACACGCGTTTAAACCATAGGGTTATAGACATGCGAGCGGCTGCAAATCAAGGGATAATTCATCTTGTGTCTGAAGTGGCATATGTACGAAATCATGTTTACGTGTTTGTTTTTTAAATATCGTGGTCTAGACTCTTTTAACTAAGTGGAACTTGATGTTATTTTGTACAGTTGTTTCAGAAGTTTTTACGTAAAGAGGGTTTTGCCAACATCTTCACTCCAAAGCTAAATGAAGGCGCTAGTGAAGGCGGTGCAGCGGTTTTTAAGCTGGATTACAAAGGTAAAGCAGCATGTCTTGCACAGTCACCACAGCTTCACAAATAAATGGCAGTTATTGGTGATTTTAGTTGTGTGTATGTTGTCGGTCTGGTTTTTAGAGCTGAGGACTCGTATACACACCGACACTTGTGCGAGTTCACAGGTCTTGACGCTGAAATGCGTATTAAGGAACATTATTCTGAGGTATTAACTATTAAGTATTATGCATAATAAACAATTTATAATATAAATATTTCAATATTATGTAAAGGTTTTGATGATTTGTATGTTGGATTTGTATAGGTTATGGATATCGTGGACCGCGTTTTCGTTAAAATATTCGATAAGGTGAATGAAACATGCCAAGAACAGCTTGCAGCCATTGGCATACAATATCCTTTCAAACCTTTGAAGGTAATGGAAAATATTCTCTTTTATATGTTTAGATAGCTTATACATAATTAACATATACTTATGTTTTAATGTTGATATTATTAAATATGCAGTATTTACGGAACACCTTACGACTCACGTTTGAAGAAGGGATTCAAATGCTCAAGGTTAGTAAAACTGTATTTTATATTTTCATTCATTAATCGGGCGAGTAATATTGGCCAGTTAACTGTACCTGTTTTAGTGTTTTGGCCCTGAATGTTGTAAAATTTGAAAAATGATTCAATAGGAAGCTGGTGTTGAGGTGGACCCACTTGGTGATCTTAACACAGAATCAGAAAGAGCATTAGAAAACCTGGTACTTGAAAAGTAAGTAAAGTTTTCTAACTATGAATTGTTAATTTTTATTATGTTTATGAATTATAAACATATTGATTCATTGTACTATTGTAGGTATGATACTGAGTTCTTTATCCAACACCGATATCCGCTAGCTGCTCGTCCTTTCTACACAATGCCGTGCCTCGACAACCCAGCTTATAGCAACTCGTTTGATGTTTTCCTTAGAGGCAAGTCATGTTTAAGATAATAACATTATAGTTTGAAGTTTCACATGTGAAAATGTAAATGTAAAATATTATCCAACTTTCAAAACTCTATTTTGCTGCAGGTGAGGAGATTATATCAGGTGGTCAACGTGTGCACATGTGTGGACTTTTGGAGTCACGAGCAAAAGAATGTGGTATTGATGTCAAAACAATATCACATTATATCAATTCCTTCAGGTACATTTTCTTAAAAAATGTATTAACTTGATGAAAACAAGAGTATTTTATAAGTAAATAGGCCGAAATTAACGTTTTAAATGCATTTTGAAGGTATGGTACACCACCGCATGGTGGGTTTGGAGCGGGTTTGGAGCGGGTAGTGATGCTTTTTTGCGCCCTCGATAACATTCGTAAAGTGTCACTCTTTCCTCGTGACCCACGAAGGCTAGCACCGTAAATTTGATGTATTAATGTTACATGGGTTTTTGAATTTTCGTTTATTTATTCTTCAATTGATATTAATAACATGTTCGGTTCAAACGCAAGAATCATTTATTAAAAAAGTTAACAAGCAATCGTTTTGTAAAAGTCAAGTGAATTTCAACAACGATAAGTACATGTGCAAGTATCTGAAAACGAGCATCGGCCGTCCGCCCATTCCCCTCTTTTAACTTTGAAGTCTTTTTTGCAAACGTTATAATCACACGGAGTAGGGACGGTCCATTCTTCTTCGCACGCTTCGCTAAGCATCATCATGACTAGTCTGCATCATGACTAGTCTGCATCACACATGTTCATAATTTCATATATATATGTGTTCCCAAATTCTCAACAAAGCACTTTTAAAATCAAACTCCTAATTCAAAGTTTACTTTCACTTTTTTTCTTTAAATGACTAAGTGTCTCAATCCTCTTATGTCCTTTAAAATGTTCAATGCTCGCCTTTTAAGAAGATGCCTCGGTTTTAAACCTTTGAGCTAACGGCCATCCGAAAATCCAGTTAAGTGAGATCATGTGCCGGGCACATAAGAATATACACTTTAATTAAATTCCTTACGATTTTAAAAACAAAATAAATTAAATTATTTATAAAATATATTGTATTGTATTTAAATATTATTTAACCCAACCCCTTCTCGGCCCACCATTGCCACCACCACTCCCTTTATCGGCGAGAAACCACCACCTTCTTCTCCATCCAACACCACCTCCTCGACTTTGGAGAAACCCTATTTTCTTCCGGCATATAAGTTGTTTGGAATTGCTTGTGTGTGCGAGGATAAGTTAATAAAGTATTAACTTTTTGTACAAGTTATGAGGTCAAATAAGAAATTCCAAACACCCCCTTAGATAAGCACAGACAGTAAGGTTAATGCTTTTGTTAAGAGGCGGCCCCACCAAATAATTCAGTTTAAGATTTTCTGATTGTTAATAAAAAAGATTAAATTTGAAGAACAATGTATGCATCACATGGCTATTACATGATATCACCTAACTGAATTTTTGGATAACCATTAGCGTAAAAGACTAAAACGAGACACTTTGTCACTTAGATGACAAAAAATGAATGGAGACTTTTTAAAGATCTGATCTAAAAATTAAGTATGTTTAAAGGATAAAAAATTACAATTATGTCTTCCGTCTTCTTCTTTTTCTAATACTCATATTACAAAACATAGCTTAATTTTTCATAATAATGTTATCTTTAGTGAATCACGAGATTAGAACTCTCAATTTTAAAAAGGCAAAACCTTATATAATTATGTGATTCAGTTACACCAAATATCCTTTATATTAAATTTAACATACCCTAGTTAAACATTTATACATAACAATTTTTATTATATACGTTTGGTGAATTTGTAATTTATCCAGTTTTTACAAATCTCAAAGTTTATAAAACCCAATTACTCTTAAATGAGTCTTTCAATGTGTCAAGAACAACTTTTTGCTCTATTAACAACATTTTTTACGAGTTTATCTGTGATTAGATTTCAACAGTCTTAATTAAAATGATTCTAGAAGAAAATTGGTAGTGCATGTATAAGCAAAATATAAAAATTAATCCTCCATTTGTGACCCAGTGGTAGGAAAACTTGGGTTCTCTAGTGAAACCCAAGTTCGATCCACACTTGTGTCACTTTGGGTGGATATTGACAATAAATGATTCGAGCTAAGCCTTTTACAAGGTTGTCAGTTTGAATTCCGAACCCACTCGGGTTTTCATTTCACCGTGTGTTACGTCAGAGAGTTATGCTCTTGTTGCCGTACAACGACTGTCAAGTGGCAACCGACAGTATAGTTTATCGAGGAAACGCCCAAACGAAACTCTGAAACCAACGTAAGCCCGGTTAAGACAAAATAGTCTGACAAGAATTAAATATATTATTTGACACTTTTATTTATGTAATAATAATAATTTCAGTCAAATGTCATGCCAATCTTTGCCATCTTTAATAAGTTGACCTGTTCAATAAAGTCTTCCATATTTTCTTTCAACTTTGGTATTCCTCACAAACAATTATACCCTTTGTTGCTTCATTCACAAACTTACCTTTAATATTATTTCACTCTATATGTTTTCAGCCACCTGAATTCCATCAATAACAAGTTCAATTGGATCAAAGGTTTGATTTTTATTATCATGTTCTGTTTAATTTCATCTTGTTCTTGACCTAATTTCACCTTGTTCTTGACCTAATTTCACCTGATCATCAATCTAATTGTTCTTCTTGGATTATAATTAGGTCAAATCCACTGCACAATTTCCAAATTGACTTCCAATTTCTATTGATTCGGATGGTTAATTGAACAATTAGGGTTTATTAAGTAAAACCCCTAATTTTTTAACAATGGAAACCCTAGATATAGCTCTGTATGCCCATAGTCCAGTCCACAAAGCAGTATTAACCAAAGATTACACCACCCTAAACAGAATAATATCAACTCTTCCCCGGCCCGTTGACCCGGCTGATATTCGGACCGAAACCGACTCAATTGCGGAGGAAGCGAAAGCCGATGTGATATCCGCCACAATTGACCGTCGTGATGTCCCGAACCGTGACACACCGCTCCATTTAGCTGTCAAGAATAGTGATGTTACCGCCACCGAGATCCTTATGCGTGCGGGTGCGGATTGGAGCCTGCAGAACGAGCACGGTTGGAGTGCTTTACAGGAAGCTATATGTAACCATGAAGAAGAGATAGCTAAAATAATAATCAAACATTATCAACCCGCAGCGTGGGCTAAATGGTGCAGAAGGTTACCGCGGTTATTAGCAACAATGAGACATATGCGGGATTTCTATATGGAAATAACGTTCCAGTTTGAAAGCTCGGTTATCCCGTTTATTTCCCGAATCGCCCCGTCTGATACTTACAAGATTTGGAAACGCGGGGCTAATTTACGGGCCGACACGACCCTAGCTGGATTTGACGGGTTTAGAATCCAACGGGCCGATCAGTCGTTTTTGTTTCTTGGTGATGGGTCTGAAGACGGGAAAGTTAAACCCAGTTCGCTTGTTATGATTTCGCATAAGAATAAAGAAGTGATGAATGCGTTGGATGGTGCGGGTGGGTCAGCCACGGATGAAGAGGTGGACCAGGAGGTTCAAGCGATGACTCGGAGTAGTATTTTCAGGCCCGGGATTGATGTGACCCAAGCGATTCTTGTGCCGCAAATGACGTGGCGAGGGTTCGAGAAAACTGAAAGTGTTGGGAATTGGAAGGCAAAGGTTTACGATATGCAAAATGTTGTTGTGAGTATAAAGTCCCGACGGGCCCCGGGTGCGAAACCGGATGACGAGTTGTTTGCGGAGTCTAACGAGAACGGAACCGATAGTGAGGATTTGAATGATATTTTGACTGAAGACGAGCGGAAACAACTCGAGGAGGCGTTAAAGTCCGGTTCTTTGGATCAAGATTATGAAAATAATAAACCCGGTGTTCGTGAGCGAATAGATATCCCGATTGAAGACGGTTCTAGTCGTGAAAATGGGGTTAATAAACACAGAAAGGAAAAGAAAGGGTGGTTTGATAGATGGCGGAAACGGGATACTAAGAATAGTCAAAGTCAAGGTCAAGTTAACAGAGATAATAATAGCAATGCCAAACGGGTTGGTAAGGAAAGAGATGGAAAAACCGAGAACGAGTATAAGAAAGGGTTGAGGCCGATATTATGGCTTTCGCCAGATTTTCCGTTGCAGACCGATGAATTGTTACCTTTGCTTGATATTTTGGCGAATAAAGTGAAGGCGATACGAAGATTAAGAGAATTACTTACCACAAAACTTCCATCGGGCACGTTTCCTGTTAAGGTTTGCTTCGTTTTCTTTGAATATTATTTATGTTTTAGATAATGTACTTGGAACATGTATCTGTAAATTCACGGGACCCATCAATACCCCGCTAATGTTTCTTGCTCGGTTTTACACCTATAGGTTGCCATTCCGGTGATCCCAACCGTACGAGTATTGGTTACCTTCACAAAATTTGAAGAACTGCAACCGTTGGATGAATTTTCAACGCCACCATCGAGTCCTACAGCCACAGACCACAATCTCTCAACAAGCTCGTCATCGTGGTTTCAGTGGATCAAAGCCCCATATCAACATGTCATCGCATCAACGAGTGTTTCAACTTCATGTGTAGATAACGATCATGACCCGTTTTTGATTCCTGCTGACTACACGTGGATCACAACCGAAGAGAAGAAGAGGAAGATGCAGGAAAAGAGAAGCAAAGAAATGAAGAACTCCAAAGCGAGTATTCGGGTTGGATAATTCGGTAACTAGTTTATAAACAAAATTGTTGTCTAAAAGTTGTTCATCTTAAACTAGGAAAATATATACAAGATAGACAACCCTTGGAAGCCTATGCTGCGCCCACGGGCCATATACTAATAAAAACTGGTAACTGATACAATATATAGATTCAAGATTCATGTTGGATTCTTGCAACAATTTATGTGATTTTGGTGATTTTTTATATTTTGAATTTTTATGTCAATCTCTGGTTAGCCATAACTTCTATAAACATGAAATATATTATAATACTTTTGTTTAATTTATACAAGATACTTTATATAAACTTGATGGAAAGTATGGTCATTTTAAAGCGATCTTAAATTTCAAGTTAAACACACATTATTTGTAGATTGGCATGCCTTGTATGCACAATGATGTGCAAGCATGATGTTAACTGAGAATGTGAAGTTTGATTTGATAATTTCTCTTGGACATTTGCACTCGATTCGTGGGTCTCATCGATTGAGGGTCTTATATTGTTATGCTCTTGACAACGATTTTATATCCGCCAAGGAGTCGATCAAACAACAACGCTCTGTAGACATTGATTAAAATAAAAAGTGCAATTTACTATGTGTAATAATCTTTTGCACCAACATATAATAATGATGTTTCTAATGCCTCATCTAATTATCATACTTTTGTTGCAAACTAATTACTTTGCCTGCCAATACAAAAATAGAGTGAGGTGTGTGGATTAGTTTCTTTAACCTTTATAATTAATAGTTATATACTCTTGTTACAAGCTAACAGTGTCCATGCTAAGCATTCTAGCTCTTTTGACCAAGAACCGATTGAGGTATGAGCAATCCAGTTTTCGATACAAGATTTTCTAGCGCATGACCCATGAACATCCCTAACCATATATGATACTTCACAACAAAATCATAAGAATACTTATCGTCCAGACTTTAAGCATGCGACTATAGAATTTAAAGATAAAAATCCAGCGCCTTTATATTTGAGAAAGAATTTTATTAAAGAGAATAAATGTTATAAATTTAAATATAGATATCCTTTCAAACATGAAAATTGACATCACTGTTATTACATTACATACAGCAAATGAATATTTTGTACTTTAGTTAGTTATTTATTAACTTCCGAAACAAAACATCTAGCACCAGTGGTCTAGTGGTAGAATAGTACCCTGCCACGGTACAGACCCGGGTTCGATTCCCGGCTGGCGCATATGAATTGATGACCAAGCTTTGCAATGTTTGGGTCATTGCTCAACATCTTAATAATAGATGAAGTTGAGGCAATTATGAGCAAATTTTTTTTTAGATAAACTGTTTTTTGTGGTTTTTGAGAAATTGAGTTAACAATCCGGTTCATGACCTGGAACTCCATTTTTAAACACATTCTCAACATGGGTCGTGTTAAAGTTACATTTTTAAATACATTCTCCACATGGGTGTCTTTCACACAAATAAATATATGGACAAATGTATTAGATGATGATCTTGCTTCTGAATATGACTAGACTTATGTTTGCAGTCAATATATAGATCCTCTTTCATATAGGAGCTTTATGTTTCTTCTTGTTAATTATGGGTTTACTGTAATCAAGTAGTCAACGGTGTTGATTACAACTCTAATAGAAAAATTGTGTACATTAGCCAGTTAACAACAGTAACATGCCAAAGTGTCACAACTTTAACTTTCTTAAAAGAACTTAATTTGGTAGCAAACAAATTGTGTCAAAGGTAAGATGTTTTGCAAATCTAACAAAGGTACTCTTCTACCATTCTGCCAAGTTAAAATCACTCTTCATAAAAGTCTTTACTAGTGTCTCGTCACATGTATCATTACCAATGCTTTTGGTTGGAGAAGAACCATTTGTCTCTCACTTGGTGGTATTCATTGATCTCTCGTTATTTATCAAAACATTACTTATGAAGAGATAAATAGGCTTGCCTTTGTATAGGGGTACTTAAGAAGTACATACAAATGTTGATACTTCTTCAAGAAATGTGAGAAAATCTTAGTGACTTGTTTCTGAAGAGTTATGTTAGTGGTTTCACACTTACAATGCTTATCTTGGCAAGAAAAAATCTCTTTGAGTGTAAATTGATAACATGATGGGCATCATGTATATTTAAATCATAAACCTATTGTAGAACACTAAATCATAAATCATATCCTAGCCTATTGCATACACTACATGTATATTTAACAATATTGCATACACCACATGTTTATTTAACTATAACAACTATAAGTTACCATCATTATATTAATAGGTACCTTACACCATCATATGTTTTATCCAGAAAAAATCTAAGCAATTTCTGAAAGAACACATGTATCTATCTCTACAAAAATAGCAAGTCATTAATTAATCTCCAACAAAACTCGTCAAGCACCAGTGGTCTAGTGGTAGAATAGTACCCTGCCACGGTACAGACCCGGGTTCGATTCCCTGCTGGTGCAACTGCTGTGATGATCAAAGCCTTGTGTTGGTTGGGTCCATCAGTCTACATCCGTCTGGATGAAATTAAGGCAATTCTGAGCACCATTTTTTTCTAGTTTGTTTTTTTGTCCCACTTAAATCCAGAAAACTAACACAGTTCATTATATTATTAGGAACTATACACCATCAAATGTTTTATCCAGTAAAAATCTAAGCAATTTCTGAAAGAACACATGTATCTATCTCTACAAAAATAGCAAGTCATTAATTAATCTCCAACAAAACTCGTCAAGCACCAGTGGTCTAGTGGTAGAATAGTACCCTGCCACGGTACAGACCCGGGTTCGATTCCCGGCTGGTGCATCTGTCTGCTGTGATGATCGAGGCCTTGGGATGGTTCGGTCCATCAGTCTACATCCAAATGGATGAGTTTAAGGCAATTCTGAGCACCTTTTTCTATTTTTTGATACTTTAATTTGTTTTGTACCACTTAAATCCAGAAAACTATCAACTTTTTCTGTTAAATTGAGGGCATTTTGGTACACAACAAATTTTCTGATAATACTAATTTTGCACAACTTTAGCATCAAAGTCTTTTCATTACTAGAATCAACTCATTCAACATTTCATAGATCTTGTCACATGCAGGATGTGCTATATCAGCAACTAAAAAACTATGAGTTTTACTATTAACTATAATCCAACTGCACCCAGTCACCTTCCTCAACTTTCTTTCTCTCTCTCATCACTCTTCTTATATCACCAACACAATCCCACTTCCCACTACTTGCATAAACATTAGAAAGTGACACATAATTAGACGCGTTTTCAGGCTCAATCTCAATAATTTGACCAATAATAACCCTTAAAAAAACAAAAAAAAGGTATTTTTGGTTTGTATCTAAATATAGATGTCCTTAACATTATAAATTTTAATTATAATATTAAATAGTTTTTTAATAAAAAATGGATTTTAATAATTTCAAAATACAACATGACAATTTGACCAATAACAATCATAATTTTTACTCTGTGTATCAAACACAATCCTAGAAACATAACTATGATCATACTCGATTTCGTTTGTACGTTTCTTATTTTGTTAATAATTATCATTGTGAAAGAAATCAAGTGGAAATATATGAAAATTATGCTATTATCATTGATCTTGCCTCTTGGTAACGGAAACGAAAATTAGTAGTGTCATTGGTTAACTGTATGATTTTTTATTATTTTTTTAAATAGTGAATTTCTTTGAATCCTGTTTCCTATAGGACTTGAATCCAAAACCTCTCATTCTCAAACTCAGATGTTTAACGACTTTGTCTTTGCCAATGGAACACCACTTCATTGGTCAACTATATAATTATCCAATGGTTCATGATTTACTAATTAAAATCCAATTTATCAAATATAGTTTTCCTGAATATTTAAACCTAATACAATTTACAATAAAAAATAAAAATAAATAACGAGGTATATATCCGTATGCTTGACTTTGTAGAACATCAAGCACCAGTGGTCTAGTGGTAGAATAGTACCCTGCCACGGTACAGACCCGGGTTTGATTCCCGGCTGGTGCATCATTTGCTGTGATGAACAAAGTCTTGTGATGGATGGGTCCATCACTCTACATCTAAACTAGATGAAAATTAAGGCTGATATGAGCAACGTCTTTTTTGTCTCAACTTTGGTTTTAAGATTAATCATTTAATCTTTTCTGTCTCACCACTTAAGTTTTAAGATTATTTATAAACCGTTGAAACTCATGAATCTTAAACCAAATAATAGCCTACTAGTAAACACTCATGAAGTTTTATGTTCACTTTGGTTTTAAGATTATTTATAAACCAAGCTTAAAAGAATTTTAATCGAGCTCAAACCTTAATTGGATCGCAACTGATGAATGAACCCATGCCCAAACTTCATAATACAATATGGTATCATTATTGTATAGCTTATTTGAAGAGTTTGATACCTCTTTTCGGACGTTTTTAGTATTCAACTTTCGACGAAGTTCTATCTGTGATCAGTTTAGAGTTCGACTATTATGCCACATGGGTATCTCTTATAAGCTCATTTTGCGAAACTTAGAGCACACAAAATGCTCGACATTTCAAGCACCTACAAATGCGGCATAGAATAAATTACGCCGATGGTCCATGTGGTATGATCATATCGTGGTTTTGGTCCATATTTTCAGAAATGACATGTTTAGACCAACGGTTTACACAAACACAGATTGCACAACTGCTCTTAATATTATTTGGTATTTAGTTTAATAAGTTTCATTATGAAATTACAACATGTACATCAAGCATTTAAAATGCAAAAAATATTACAAATCTCCTACCTCCTAAAAGACAAGCAGGAGAATATAGAAAACAAAAGTAGCCAATGTAGAACACATTACACACTTCTGATTAAGCCCCGTAGAAAAGGAAGTATTTGGTGACCTTCAAAAGCACCTTATGTTACCGCAGATTGAGAAAACCACCATCAGAATTAATATAAGGACGATCCCTGCAACGATCAGTTTGATCTTCATGTTCTGAATCCACATCTTCCTTTTCATCTTGGTTCCTTGTTTCTTGAAATCACTTGCCTAAAACAAGAAACCAATCATTGAATCTTTTATAAATTATAAATATGAATCCAATGAATCAACTGTATTCATCGTTAAAACTTAAAAGCATTTGCGCTACAAAAATGACAAACCTGGTTGCGAAGATTGTCAGTTTTATCGACCAATAGTTCAATCTTTTCTCCACGATCAAGAACCTGCACACATCATGTTTTGTAGTGAACAGTATGAACATCAGTCGCGTATAAGATAAAAGCAAAATTTTAAGTTGTTTTAAAAAGTAAAAGTATATGTACACTGACAATCATGACTCAATTTCAAATGTGTCACTCTTAATTTTTCTTTTTTCTAAAAAAACTTGTTTTAGTTTGAGTCTATTTTGGTCGGAACCAGTTTAACCCGAACCAAATTGATACCTTCTTCTACAACAACCCATTTTTACATGTTACCACGTGACCAAACCGTTTTGCAAGTCGAACTTAAAACAGTTAAAGATTAATATTTTTCTTTAATAATATTACCTTCTCAATGTTGTCCATCATAACTCCCTTGACTTCAGAAACCTGTGCTTTGACCTTAGCAATCTTGTCAATCTCCTCAGGATGAGCAATACACCATTTCATCTGCTCCTTCATTTTCGGCCTAAAATCCACCCATGTGTCAGTTAACCCTTAAAAAATTTATACAAAAATTAATAAAAAAGTAAATAAATAAAGGGTATTTAGTACCCGAATGATTTGCTGAGGCTCTTGGCAGCAGCAGTTGAAGCTTTGCCTCCTCCATATTTCTTATTAAACTCGTCCTTGACACGGTCCAAGAACGCCATGGGAAGTGTCTTACCAGCAGACTCCACTGCAACAATACAGTATGCTGCACCAGCCAACAGATTGAGATGAAGTAAGTACAAACGAACGAACACATCTTAAGGTTATTATCTTTCGATTAACAAAAAAAAATAATCTAAATAAGCATTTTGTCCAATCTAATAAATACCAAAGTTTTAATCAACTCATATATTATATCCTCCAAGTAAAATGCATCATTAGCCGATTGGTAACGGGTCATCATAGCATTCTTAACAGGCTATATCTGATTTAATTATAATTACAAAATGACTGAGTGTCCACAAAGGGTTGAATCCGACCAAATCATCTAAATCGGTCAGGTTTAAGGTTTAAAGCGGTTCATTTTGCTAGGTTTTGGTGGTCTAGCTATTAACGGTTCGGCTCACAGTTTGAAACTCGAAACCCATCGTTTACCCTTCCTAATTTTTTTGTAATTTTGGAATATGCAATTATTCATATGTGATATATATTATATTCATAAATAACCTTTATTATTTTAATACAAATGATTTTGAAAAATAAAATTAATAATAATAATTCCTCTGACGATCTACCTAGGGTTATTCACGAGCCAAGCCGGGCCTATTAAAAGAGCTTAGCTTAAAATATTACAAGGCGGGTTAATTAACGACTCGTTTACATAACGAGCCAATTTCAAACGAACACGTTTGGCTCGTAATGTTGTAAAAGCAAGAAAAACAACAACTCACTATATCCATTATCCATGAGGTAATTGAAGGTATGTCCATCGCAATTATACGAAAAGCGATTATTGTTTTCAGGAAGTTTTTGAAGGCATTGTGCTGCGACGGTCGTAAAATTCCCCTTGAACTCGGTATACTCGGCCAGGATCACCGTCCCTCGTGCCACGAAGCTGTAGATTAAAGGTTTTTCCTTATGCCCCATTTCCAAAACCCTTTTTCTTTTAACCGAATGTTCAAACTCTGATCAGCCCGTTTATTGTGGCTGATCGCGCATTCGCAAATTCAGTTTCGTGCCTGCCTTTTGATATTGTGATGTGAATTTGAATTCGGTTTTGAAAGCTTGAAGAGATAGATAATTTGTTGGAAAGAATGAATGAATGAATGAATAAAGGAAGGGTGAGATTCTGTGATGAGTTTTGATGGTAATCGTTTTTGCCGGGTTGTTTGTGACACACAAAATTAGTTAAATCTTTTTAGCGGGTTATTCAAATTTCTGACGTATGCATTATGTCATCTTGTCTTTTTTTTTTTTAATATTAAGATTTAAAATAGATGTAGATGTAATATTACTTCCGATAAGCTACTGGTGGATTAGTAATAAGAGAGATACTTGTATTTTATGTGACGATGAGAGACTAAGTGAGTATGTATCGTTCACTTATTGGATCCTTGAAATGAACGGGTTTGATCTAATCGTATTGTCGTGCATTCGGGCGAGTGTTCACGACCGTTGACCTTAGGTAAGGGTTTTTCCTCGAATCGAAATGCAAGTGTAACCCGATGTGATGAATTTAACTAGTAATTTATTTGAAGGATTCGTTGAACGTTTAAAAAATGTAATAAAGTACTATAAAAACTATAATTAATAAAACATCACTCTATGATAGTAAAAATAACTTAGTTAACTCTTTTTCTGAAAAAAACATGTCTTCTATATGTCCTTGAAGTTCACTTCAATAGATTTGGAAACATATTTAAAGGGGAAGACGTTAAAATGAATTCTATAAGAATAGACGTGTTACGTGTCGTTTCATTGTGAGACGTTTTGGATGTCATTAAAGTATTTTAGAGTGAAGTTTCAAAAGCTCCGCCGTTACATTAAACGATGTAGAACTAGAATCGAATTGATGAATGACGTGGTCGTTCGGTACCGACAATTACACCATCCCCTATCAATAGGTATAAAAAAACTATCTCGATCAAAATAATTTGTTGATAGTCCCAAACATACAATGGTCACATAATGGTTACAATGCAACCTTTAGAGACTAAGAAAATACAAAGAATAAAAAATAAAAGTACCTGAATAATGACGCACATCATCCAACCTTATTTTGTAATAGTCTTTTTTGTTTTTAAAAAAATTCCTAACCTATTGTTTTATACAAAAGGGGTGTTAGAGATCGAGTATATCATCTTTTAAAAAACAAACACACACCTAAACGTTCGCACGTGGTCCGTACCGCGTGGCGTAATAATATCAGAAGTTCACCCTTTCCCGCCTCTTTTTATTCTTCCCGCCAACACGTTTATCACTCATCAACCTCTGTGACATACAAACGCAGACACACCTACGCAGAGCTTGGATCGGAGATGGAAATGGACTCGGAAGATATCGGATGGCTCGAAGCCGACTTGGATCTACACGACGACTACATTGACGAAGATCTCGAACCACCACTACCTGAAGAAGAAGAAGTGTACGGACACCGCCAATCGGAACCTGTTATTATTAAACCTAATTTGTCAATTCCAAATGATCATATTCCAAATGATCATAGAATTGAATCTGAAATCGAGATATTGCAGCCGAAGAAGAAGCGGTTGTTAAACCCTAGCTTACTTGATTCTGGTAATGTTGAGGTATCGGTGGAGGATAAGCGGTGTAAAGTTGATTCTAGTGTGATTGAAGGTGAGGATGATTGGATGCGGTATTCGCCGCCGCCTGCGAAAGAAGCGGAGGTGGTTGTTGAAGAGGAGGAGGAGGAGGAGAAGGAGAAGTTTATTTCGCGGTTTGCGAATGATATCGAAGGGGATTTTATGCCGGTGACGGCACCGGATGGCGATAGGGTTTACGCTAAGTTAGTTAAGGTGGAGGAGGAGGATGATAAGGTGAAAAAGTTGGAAGTCAAAGGGATATCCAAAGGTTTACTTGCTAGCCTTTAGTCTAATTTGAATTCGAAAACTATTAATTGAGTAGTAGAATATTTGAATTATGTTGTTGATTATTAATAGTGGTATAAGTAAGGTGTAACTTGTACTTAATTATGATGGTTTGGATTAACTGTGTAGGTCTTATGCTGGAACCTATAAGTGTTCTAATGCAGAAGGTGGAACAAGCTGAGTTGCAGAAGGTATGCTTGCTGTATGTTTCATGATCACTTGGTCACTAAAATGTCAAATTAAAGTTACTGTTCACTGTTACATATGAACACAGTAGGTGTTACTTTAACTTTGATTTACCTCTCTGCCCAACCTATATGATGATAGATGGATAGGATAATACTGAATAAGAAAATGGCGTTTTGACTTCAGGATAACCTAACACTAGTTGTGCAATGAATGAAGGACGGATAGGACTTGCGAATTTATTATTATTTGTTAGCTGTTAAAAAGGGTAGAGCTAATGGTTTAAGAAATGTCTTGTATCAACTTTAGTGTCTGTTATTCACTATTACCATGAAAAGGCATTCAAGACTTTTGTAAGCTTAGGAATTTTGAGGTATTTAATCATCATAGACAGCTTTGTCTAGTTGACATCGTTTATTTTACTTATTAATAATCTTTAAGATAAGTTATTTTCATATGGTTGGGGTCATGATCTTCTAAATGGGTAGTTACCATTTTAAAGCTGTTCAGGATTGCGTTCCAGATGTTATCTTTGTTTCTTGCAGTTAATAACACCATTATTAATTTGTAGTGGAGTTTTTAGTGTTTTGTGTTTTTGAGATTAGGACTGTTTTTTTTATTGATTCCTGTTTTAAGATACATAATTTGTAATTAAAGTCTGGCATTTTAATGTATGGAATACAAGCGTTAATAACTATTTACATTACCTTTGTTACTGTGGTGTGTAGGCTTTGGAAGCGAGTGCCTCTAGTCAGATTGGTGCAGATCATCTGCAAACACCAGTGGTGACTGAACAACTGTGGGTTGATAAATATTCTCCAAATTCTTTTGTGGAGCTTCTCAGTGACGAGCACACGAACAGAGATGTACATATGACATGATTTTTTTACTTATTATCAACTTAAAGCTGTCGGTTCTTATTATTTTTGTAATTTGCAGGTGCTTATGTGGTTGAAACAATGGGATTCTTCTGTTTATGGCACTGAAGTCAAGAGTACAACAGATGACGTTTTGTCTGCTTTAAAAAGACATTCCTCTGTTTCTCAACATAAAAGAGTTTTTAGCAAGAATTCTTTTGGGAGGAACAGCGAATTTGTATCTAATGGTAAAACTTTTGGAGACCATAATCACTTTCACAAAGAAAAATATGATTCTCATACTATTCAAGAACTTCATAACAAGAAGACCAAGGATTCTGGCCCACCAGAACAGAAGGTAACCTTCAGAACCTGTTTGATGCTGTTTCTAGTGTTCACTATTATCATCCAACCATTTGTGTCGAATAATTTTCTTTCTTTTTATTGTGAAGTTAATATGTGTTTTCTCGCTCCACAATATTAATATTTTTGGTTTTTGTAAATCTACATGTGAACTGTGTGTAACCTATGCAGATCCTTCTACTATGTGGCGCGCCAGGGCTTGGGAAAACAACACTTGCACATGTGGCCGCCAGACACTGTGGATACCGTGTGGTGGAGGTTGTCATTTGTCTTTTTTTTACCCACATGCTTATACACAGTTAGAGTTTCATGATTATCTGGTTTAATTTATTTTGATATAAGCTAAACCATCTGGTGTGCACATAGAATAATATACTTAGATTTTGTTTATTTCAAGTGGGATACTGGGATTAGACTTTGAAACATGATAGTGTTAGAAAGTATAGCTTCGGTCTTTGAAATTTGAGCCATGTAAATCAGCCTATAGCAACGTTGGGATACATATAATACTGGATATAGGTTAAGGTGCTGAGCGGGAGACTGCACATCTGTTCTGTTGACATACTCTAGTATATCTTGAAATAATCTTTTTTTTTGTTCAGCCTATACAATGGTATTTTGGATGTTATTTAAGCTAGTCTATGTTGCTGACATCTATATTAGTCTTTTGTGCCAGTCAAGTTAAACTTGTTGCTTCAAATTGTGAGTTTGATCATTGATATGACATAGATGTTTTGTTGACAAATTCATTAGTCTGCACTTGCACCTATGTAGCCTGAGCAAATCTTGATTCGTATACTGAAAAAATGAAGATTTATATAATGCAATTTGCTGGGAATCATGTTATGTTCGACAGGTATACTTATCATGTCTATTGCTCTGCAGATTAACGCCAGCGATGACAGGTCATCCTCAACAATTGAAAGCAAAATTCTTGATGTAGTTCAGATGAACTCTGTCATGGCTGATTCAAGGCCAAAGTGTTTGGTAAGTTCCGTTTAGCATACACAGTACAGTTTCTTTTTACGGGTATAATGTTTGATATGACCTTTTGTAGGTAATTGATGAAATTGATGGAGCTCTTGGTGATGGAAAAGGTGCAGTGGATGTAATTTTGAAAATGGTAAACTTTGCTTTTTCTTGACTTAAGATACATAATTTATTAACAATAGATGTCCATAACAATCAATATTGTTTTAAATAACGATTATGATTTTTTATGTTTGTTAATTGTTATGCACTTATGCCCCAGTACAAGGCAGAAAAACATACTTTTGGATGTTTTATAGGTTGCAATGGTTAAACATTCTATGTGTGAGTTGGATATGTACCTATCACTTGTTAGTATGCTTAAAATTTTGTATGCAGCTATGTATTTTATATATATCTATACACCCTACTAATTGCTGCATAAAGAAGTTATATGATGCACTGACTATACATACAAATATTAACACAAAACTTTAGCTGTCTTATTAATATAAAATAATATTCTGTCGAAACATTGCTGTGTATATTACCTGTATGAAGGTTAAATATATAAATATTTTTTGTTCAGTTTTTCACGTAAGTAGTATCATCTGGTTAGACAAATACAACTGATGAAGGTATGATTTTAGGTAATAACGTCTCACTATTATCAATGCAGGTCTCTGCTGATAAGAAGTCTGACACCGCGACAGAAAATATTAATCAATCAGAACAATCGGGAAAAACATCTTCAAAAAAGAAGAAAAAGGACACATCACTTCTAAGACCTGTAAGACCATTTAACTGAAACTAAATATTTTATAATTTGGCATTGTTTGTTTATTTGATACTTATGGTTTGTTCATAGGTGATTTGCATTTGCAATGATCTATATGCACCTGCTCTAAGACCGTTGCGTAATGTGGCAAAGTAAGAACCTTAATTGTTTAGGACTCTGTAGTTGCACTGTTTTTGTATTTTTGTTTTATGGCTTAGCAAATCTGGTTACATGTAAACTATCTACTTTTGCAATATCTGTTATTATTTTGACAGTCTTAGTACATTGCAAGTATGGAACGTTTGAGGCAGTTTAAACTGGCATTAAATTTCTACATTTTCAGGGTTCATGTATTTGTTCAGCCAACAGTAAATCGCATTGTGAACAGGTGATGTTTTTTACTTTATTACTAGGTAACGTTTCATTGATTCATGTTGCAATTATGTTTAAAAGATATCATGAATGATACAGATATCCTATACTTGAACAAATTTATATAGTTAAACATGAAATGGGTAAAAAAAGCCAGTCAAAGCATATAGTTGACTAATATGTTAAATTATGTGTACTTATAATTAAGTGCATTTTCATAACCTTTTTTGGTATTTACTTACACACACCTAACATAGGTTTATAACCACATATTTAGGCTAAAATATATATGCAACAAAGAAGGAATGCGGACTAGTTCTATTGCACTTACTGCACTGGCTGAATACACAGGTAAGTTATTTGCTCTTTCGTTACATCTTGTTAAATGTAAATTTTATATAAATCTATTATTACACCTCTTGGTTATAATATATTATTATCAACGTGAAGGAGCTTCATCTAAAAAAATCAATAAACAACTTTTTTGTTCTTAGAATGTGACATACGGGCATGCTTGAATACTCTTCAGTTTCTCAACAAAAAGAAGGAAATGTTGAATGTGGTATGTTGCCTTGATCTTATTTTTCTGTATTATACATAAAATAAAATTGCTCTTTTGGACACTTCTCATCTGTTTAAAATACTGTTTTGTTTGCTTTGTAGTTGGACATCAGCTCTCAAGTGATTGGCAGGAAGGATACATCAAAAAGTGTTTTTGATATATGGAAAGAGGTGTGATACAGTTTTCAGTGGTTCTCTCTTATTATCATATATCTGTTAGTTATTGACATCGTCACTCACAGCGTTGAGACCTGTCTTTTTTTTTTGTATTATAAAGATTTTTCAGAAGAGAAAACTAAAGGGGGTAAGGAAGTCTATTGACGGATGTAGAAGCTCGTTTAACGAGTTTACATCACTGCACACTTTGATCTCTAATTGGTACGTTCGAATATCCCAAAATGGTGACAATTTGACATGTATTTGACGAAATCCTATGTTGTTTAACGTGTTGACTGTTTGATTTTTCAGTGGCAACTATGATTTAATTTTAGATGGGATTCATGAGAACATCCTGAAACTAAATTATCATGATCCGGTGATGGAAAAAACTGTAAGTTTTACTCTAATTTATATCACAGGTACATAACTTAAGACGATCAGTTAGTATGTATTTGCCTAAATAATTTTTATTATTCAGGTCAAGTGTTTGCACAATATTGAGGTCTCTGATATACTTCATCAATATTTAATGCGTACACAAAAAATGTCTCTTCTAGGTAGTTGTGTTTCTAATTTCTATGTTTCAAGCGTTTATAAGTAGGCTTGTAAATGAACCGAACACACGAACAGAGAATGCCCGTGTTTGTTCATTTAACTTTAACTGAACACGGACTAGTAAACGCACGGGGTTTTCTTGTTCATGTTTGTCCGTTAAGAAAAAGAACAGGTTTGTGTTCTTTTATGTTTGTTCATTAATTGTAAAATGAATGTTTCACGAACGTAAACAAACAAACATAAATGAACATAGATGAACGGAGCGACCATAAAAAAACATAAACTAATGAACGTAAATGGACAAATTTAAGTAAACGAACATTCATGGACATAAATGAATGAATGAGACACGTTTTCATGTTCGTTCGTTTATTTAATAAACGGACTTTCTGCCGAATGCTTCACGAACTGTTCACTAAATGTTTGGTTTGTTTACAAGCTTATATATAAGTTCCAGAGCTGAGGTTGAAGTTAAATAACTGATAAAATATCTTTTTGTAGTTTATCAGCCTGCTATTGCTGTTGCCATACATAGCGTGGTATCTCAAGTTGAAAAACCTAATATTCAGTGGCCAAAATCTTTTCATAGGTATGTAAACTAATTTAGAGCTTTGTGCTTCTTAGAAAGAAAGACTGGTTGCATTTAATTTTTTTTTTACTCAAAATACAGGTACAGAACATCACTCATTGACAAAGTGGAGGCATTGCACACATGGCACAACAAAATATCACCATGTATCTCAAGACACATATCTACTAGATCATTTGTCTCTGACTTGGTTTCCCCGTTATTGTATATTTTGTCACCACCTACATTACGGCCGGTAATTTACTTCTCTTTAACGTTTTTTTTATGAACAGTGACTTTAAAATAATAAAGTAACCAAGTAGGATCGTAGCAAAATGTTTACTAGAGGTGACAAAATGGATGGGTGGAGTGATTTGGTTAACAGATGAAAACAAACAATTTTTGATACTTGAGCTGTTTTTGCCTGACTGAAGTCTGAAATACCTTTTTCCACTTGTTTTTCTTACATATTTATAGATGGGATGTTTTAAAACATGATTTCAGGAATTGTATTATATGATTTTGAAAATTTGGTTTATGAGGATGTACACAGTTGTATCTACACTCATTTACAAAGACTTTTTTCTATTTATAAGAAATTTTGCTATTATGCACCATCTTTTTTCATAATTATATACTTAATATGTATGTGTGTGTATATATATTAAACATAAAGTAGGTTTTGAACCATATAAATGTTGCTTTGGTTTGGACATGATCTCTTGCTCCTTTCAAAAGTTATAGTTGATAGCCCCTGTGCTGCTTTTTCAGGTGGCTTCACATTTATTATCAGAAAAAGATAAAAATGAAATGGCTCAGCTGGTGAAGACCATGGTTTCCTATGCCATAACATACAAGAATAAAAAAATTGACCCCTTACTCGGGAAACTAAGACATGAAGCCTCAACCGACATCCAAATTCTCTCATTTGATCCCCCGATTGCCGACTTTGTAAATTTTGAGGTTCACATTCACTCTGCATAGCAATATTTTAGTTATTATTTTTTATAATGTTTAATTAACAGTAATCCATGCAGGGCCACATTTCTAATTATTACATTCTCGCCCAAGCCGTGAAGCAGGTTTTATCTCATGAGGTAAGTACAACTTTTTAAAATTTTTTGGTCTTATTTACTAGTTGTTATAAATATATACATTCTAATTGTAGGTTGAAAAGCAAAAGATACTGCAAAGTAGCATCAACAAATCAAAGGACGGAAATGAAAGTACATATTATTCTGAGAAAGAGAAATCTAGCAAACCTGAGCGTGTACCAGAAAACACCAAAACTAATATCAGCAACTTAAAGAAGTCTAGTACTACTGTTAACACTACAGTCTCTGCTACAGTGTCTGGCAGAAGAGCCATGTCATCCAGTGAGATATCAAAACCTTCAGAAACTACTAAGAAGCCATCTGGATTCAACTTCTTTGAAAGGTAAACCTTTTGTTTTGTGTCTTTTTAAAGTTTAAACCTTATTAAGTTTTTGAGGATTGACCGGGGTTAAGCGACTTTAAGCGAACTTTTAAAGATGGGCTTTGTTGATTAATAATTTTATTTTTAGTTTTTTTATTCAAAGTATTTAAAATCAGTTTAGTAAAAACGTATCTAGAGATTCTTCACCTTTTTAGCATTTTTACTCGAGTCTCAACTCGATAGGAGCCCCATAACTAGAGCCAAGCTCGAGCTTGGCTCGTGAATAGTATTCCAAGCTTGAGCTTGGCTCGTGAATAGTATTCCAAGCTCGAGCTCGGCTTGTTTATTTTTAATAGTTTATATTATTTATATACATTTACAATTCTTTTATATATTATAGTTATAATTTATATATATGATGTAATATATATTATTTAGTTAATTTTTTTATAACTTTATATATATTAATATTAAGCTTGCTAGTGGAGCTGGATAAGTGAAAGCTTGAGCATGTTGCTCGTGCATTAACTAAGCTAAAGCGCGGCTTGCTTCGAGCTTTTAGTGAGCCAAACTCGATTAGCTAGGCTCATTTACAAACTTAATAACAAAAACTTTTTTTACTATGGGTCATTGTCATTTTAATCAATCTGTGAAACCAGGTTTAGAAAACTGAGTGCCAGCGGTTCTCAAATGACCGAACCTGTGAAAAAAGTTTCAGCAACATTGGAGAGGGATTCACGTCCTGTGTTGTTCAAGTTTAACGAGGTAACCGTTGCTAACTATTTAAAGTTTTAATATTTTTGTTTTTAGTTGCCATGCTTGACCAGATGGATATCTTGGTGTCAATGCAGGGTTTCACAAATGCAGTCAAAAGGCCAATTCGAATGCGCGAGTTTTTAATGTGATAACCGGATCTCTGCTAATTTTGGCGATTCATTTTCTTCTCAACTACCCTGAAATTATATAGAATTTTACTTGTATTTATATGTAATACTTAAGCTTGGGTTGGGTTGATTATGTTTGAGAAAAAATATTTCAATCTTGACACATGTTACCAAAATCAAGTCACCGTTATGGCGTTATTCACCAACTTTCTTCTTACCGATTATTATTCATTTGCTGGACAAATATGATACCCTCGGACAATAAGCCTGAATTTCCAATTAAGTTCACGTTTCTCTTTTAAACCACATATCAACTTCACCATCCATCTACCCGTCTGCCTGCCTCTGCGAGCCCCTTGATTCTACATCCTTTAACTTACCAAATTTCCATCATCAAGAAGGATGTGATTGTCCCAGAGATGGAAGTATAATTACTTTATTGTATGCCACATATAGAAGATTATAGAAGCGTAGTTCTATCTATGAAATCAACTTTAACGGTTATATTAACCGGTTGTGTTAAACTAAGTATACATGTTTAATCAGTTACTCCTGTATATAACATTTTGTAAATCAGACAAGTTTGCAAATCAAAATGTTATAGAAGTGCATCAATCTTCACATTAACTCTTGATTACATGTTTACTAGCTTTAAGAAGTATAAAAAATATTAATTTAAAAAAATAATATCCGACCTGCCGGATTCGAACCAGCGACCTAAGGATAGCTATGATAACACTACAGTCCTCCGCTCTACCAACTGAGCTAAGGTCGGATTGTTGCTTCAAATCCAATAAAACAATTAATATATAGGGGGTGTTTGGGATTGCTTATTTTCACAAACTTATAACTTATAAACTTTTTGAAAAGTAATAAGGTATTTGGGATTGCTTATGTTATGAGAGAAAAAGTTCCATAAGTTACACTTTTATAACTTATTAACTTAATGAAAAGTTATAAGGAAGTAAAATAAGGAATCCCAAACACCCCCATAATATAACCCATATTTGTTTTTTGTTTCATATAATATACTTATTTAACAACAAATTAACAACGTATAAGCAATTATTTTGGGGATTATTATCTTGTAACAATCAAAACAAAAATTAGTGTAATTTTATTGTTGCTATTTTCCCAAAATGACACTCTTAAACGAAATAAGTCGACAAAAAACACTGGATAGAGCATGCATTGTAAACAAGCATCAAGTTCAGTAAAAATTTCAGATGAATTGCTTCAGAAACTCTGTTGCAACTAATCTGCCTCTTGTGTTCATAGACAATCTCAGTTCACTTATCTCTTTATCAATATCCTGAAAATCAAGTAAGTGGAACAATTATAAGTAAAGCCTACAAAATGCCATAATAATATTCAATAACTATCTTTTGTATATGTAACACAACTTGTTTATAAAAATGTGTTTTAAAGTAAACTGAAATCTTACTTCCATGAATTGGACAATGAAATCAATAAGCTTATGCTTCTGCATCTCTTCACAGTGATAATTAGTGACAAGAAAACTAATATCATAACCCTGAAAACCAAAAAAAGGAGTTGTCATTTATCACCTCCATCTATTAATAAACTAACAAAAAAAATATATATATCAATCTTGAACGAAAAGGTAGCATTTATGTCCTTCAAGTAAAACTCATTATGATTTTATAACTACGTTATTTCATAAAACTAATTGTTCTTTTTGAAAGTTTAAAACGAAGATAGGATCAGCTCGTTTAGATAATAAGGCGTTACACACCTGGACTGGCTTTCTCCTTAAGACTTGAAAAGCTTCCGCTCTCATGGACAAAAACCGAAGGAACTTTTTGGTTAAAATGTTTTCAACCTCATCTGCCTGCTTTACCTATATATGAATCCAAAATGAAGAATCAATACATATAAGTTTTTATTTACCCGATAAAATCATTATATCAAATATGCCCATTTTCAAGTTTATAACATTTATACCCTTTTCTTAAAAACTTGCATTAGGATATGAAAGTATGGTGTGTAAGGAGAAACAAAAGGGTATAACGGTCATATTAAATATTGCATTTGATGAAATGGGTAAATATGAATTTTTTTTAAAAATATTTTGATGGATTAAACATTTAGTGTGATTACCTTGAGGCTTATGCGCAGTGAATTAATAGATGTTTCAATTAAACATTTTTCAGCCTCATTTCGACAAATCACAACCTGAAATGAAATCATCAACATTAAAATGATGATAAACAGAAAATATCTAAACAATCAACTACAAAAACCAGTATTTAATATTTATATCATCATGATCAACAATATGTTCTTACAGGGTTGAGTATGAGTTCCGGGCTGGTCCTGAAAATGGAAAAGAAAACATTAACACGTGTCAAGTCGGTGCATAAGTGACATAAAATGAGCATCAAAAGAGAGGCTACATACTTCATCTCGACTTCAGGTTTGTTATGTCTTTCAACTTCTTGACAAGGAAAATTCTGCACAAAGGAATATAACAATATTAGATAAAAAGATAAGATATTATGATATTATTGAATGAAATTTCAAGCTTACATTAGGTTCTTTTTACAAGAGATTCAAACAATTTGTCATTAAATTGACAACTAACAATTAAACATTACAATTAGGATATATAATGTGTAATTTTGTATTAGTTATAAGCTTCTAGAATGCAGACTCGATAGGCCTGTAAACGAACCAGATGTTCAGTGAATCGTTCATGAACCTTTTGACGGTATGTTCGTTAATATAATAAACGAGCGAACATGAACATTGAACACATGTCACCTTTGTTCATTTATGTTCGAGAAACGTTAACATTCACTCATTCAAATATGTTCATCGTTTGCAATTTGCATTCATTTATATTAATTACTTTACGTTTGTTTAAGTTCGTCCGTTAATACATTCATTTGATTTTTTCTGGCCCATTACAATTTAGCCTAGCTTTAATAACTTTTTAGTTACGTTTGTTCATCTATGTTCCCATTTGTTAACACAGTTGAGTTAACAAACAAACATAAACGAACACAGACAAATTTGTTTTCTTAACGAATGAACATGAACAGGAATGTAGGTGGTCGAGTGCTCATTTGGTGTTTGCTCACAAAATGATGAATATGTAAAATGTTGATTTAAATGGTAATATAATAATAGTGTACCTGCAAACACATGGCAGCCTCTAGAGTGTTCCGAATGCAAGCCAGATACAACCTCCCTGAGCTCGCCTATAAGAGTTACAAAATCATACAACATATTATTATTATTATTATATCAAATTCAACAACAATTCGAGAATGCAGTGTTAAATGAAATCGATCTAGGGTTAACTTATACCATAATATGAGATGTGTTGAAAGAAGATATGATAATGATAATGGATCCAATGTGATCTCTCACATACAAGAACGACTACTGCAAACAAAAGTAAAGAATATGTAAAAAATATTTATGTTTTTATTATAATAAAAGAGAAAGAGTTTTGGTTAAAAAGATATCCGACCTCGAACCAGCGACCTAAGGATTAGCTGCTTTTAACTACTACAGTCCTCCGCTCTACCAACTGAGCTAAGGTCGATTTGATTTTTCTTATTCAACTGTTAGATATTGATCTCTATTAACTTTTTTAAAGCTATGATTAAGTGAAATGATAGGTTGTTTGGGAATGCTTAACTCCAAAAGTTTAGTTTTCTTAAAAAAAAAGTGGTTATTGATTTACGACTTTTTTTTATAAGTTTTTGGATTAGTTTTTGTTATAGGAAAAACCATAAGTTGTTTTTCAAAAAAAAAGTTAAATGACCAAAAAGGATAAAAAACAGGTTGGTGCGTAATGAATGCAAGAGAGAATGATGGGTAAATTTGTAATTTGATATTCTAAAAGCCAAAAGCAGAAACAAAAACCATGATTTGTGGCTTCTCAAATACAACTTTTTAACCCATACCAAAAAGTTAAAACGAAAAACACTTATGTCAAACCCAAACACCTTATTGACTTATTGGATTTTTGAAAAATCGCATTTATGGTACTTCTATCAGTATATATGTTTCACTTTTATATATTTGTGGATTTCCTTTCACATTGGACTAAAATCCAATTTTTATTTTGTCAATGAAAGACTTACATGCTACTTTTGTAGTTGTGGAAGCCTCGTTACGGCGTAATGCATTTCCCCTTTATTATGCACTACTTGTGGATAAACGTTAATAATTAAACAAGGAAACACCCTAACAACCCGTATAAATCCGAATCACACAGATTATACAAACCATAAGCCATCAACAAGTGCCGATTGCGCTACTTTAATTTTCAACATTATGCATCATAGGGTTTGTTATAGAACCCCATCAACACGAATCATACAAACCATGAGCCATCAACACCAATTGTGTTTGATTAATCTTTAATGCTATGCATATCTAATGGTTTACCGCTAAAGAGTCAAACCAAGAACAAACCCTATGAGGCTGCAGAAGGTGCTTGTGGGGAACTCGTCTTACACGGATCAGACAAACCATGAACCACCAAGTATCAATTGTGTTGGTTTAATCTTTATGTTCTCTTATATTACATTATTTTGCCTTCACTTTATGTTATGCACTAATTTTGTTACTCTTCATCACATGATAACAGTACAAAGCAGTTTATCATCAAAGATTAATACAAACGCAAGTTATTCTTATACATCCAACTCAAATTGTAAAATCAATAACAAAAAAGAAATACGGATCTTCAGTACACACTTGTGGGCCTCTCTACATTTGACCTTTGACCCGACGGACAAAAGTAAAGACAAAGGAGAAAAGCACGACTAAAACATGGTATCATATATGAGATCAAAGAACCCCAAAGAAAGGATTATTAATAGCACTGTTCAACTCTGTCCCGGCTGTATTTAACACAGCTCTATCAATCTTGTCTCGGGCCAAAAACAAGAACTCATCCCCTTCAACCTTTTCAAATCCACAAAGCTCAAGAAACTTAATTCCACCTTCCAATTTCCCAACTCTATCCTGTTTAGATCCATAAAAATGAAAACTTGAGCACAATCCAAAACCATGTTATAAGCATTTGTTGCGGGTCAACCAATCTCGGACCCTTTTGAAATTAGTAGTACATTACTAACATTAGACTGTTTCAACCCAAACTGATATGACACGTTAGCAAAGGTGTGAACACAGATAAAGTTTACATGAGCTGCTCGAAATCGCCTTGCTAAAAGCTCGAATAGATTCAAGCATGAATGAACTCAATCCCAACTCCCAAGCCTAAATTGGAGCTCGTTTATAAGCGAGCTCGGGTCCAAGCTTCCTCTACCGAACTTGACTAGAACCAAGAGCGTAAAGAGCTTATTTTTTGTAAAAACGTTTTTTATTTAAAATAATAGATATCTAATTACATATAAAGAATTATTCTGCATATCATTGTCATATAAATAAATAATATATTATGTTATATAAATATATGTACGCATGTATAATTATACAAGTATATAAATAAAAAATAATTACAAAATAAATAAACCAAGCTCAAGTTTACACATAGAGCTTCAAACGAGCCAAACTCGAGCTCTTTTAAGTTAAACGAGTCAAGCTCAGCTCAGCTTGTTTACACCCCTAAACATAGATATCTATAAATATATTTGGGATGGACCCACAAAATGAAAAACTGAAGTAAACAATAAAGGTTCTAGAAGATTCTAGTAGTTCTGACCTGAAAGGCAGCATTGCTAAGTCTGATCTTGCGAAATTTCTCCTCATCTGGTTTAGTTGCAGCATTCTTGACATAAGTCAGAAGGGTGTTGAATGCTGTCTTCACTTTTGCCTCATCATCCTGAATCATTTATTGCAAAAAAAATATAATAATAATTAATTAATAATAATAATAATAACAAAAAATCAAGTCAACCCGACCCAATCCGACCCGTACTAAGAAAGACTCGTTTTGACTCTTTAAACTATGGTCTATAACAAGAAAGAAAATATGCAGATAATGTTAAAAGCTGATGATTTGTTTACCTTATTACTCTGCTTTAAAGATCTTAAACATTCTCTCATTTGCTCTGCTTTGGTAGCAGGCCTGATGGGCAATGAGCTCTGTAACAAAGACCAATCAAATTCTTTATAATCCATAACAAAACAATATTTTTATGGGATTTAATGAGTACGATGAAAACAATATTTTATAGGGGATTAGATAGGACAGTACCTTCTTTTCTTCCACTACAGGTGGAGGTGGTTTTGAAGCATTGGGATCCTCTGCAGGTAATCCAAGCTTCCTCCTCCTTTCCGCCTGTACAACATAGATAATATCAGTTTAACATTTTATAAGCAATGTAAGAGTTAGTTATCAGAAAAATCATTATTATAAATAAAAAATGCATTTTGAAGGTCAAATAAGCATTTTCAGGACCTTATCTTCTTCCAACTTTTGTCTGATTTTTTCTCTAGCTCTTCTCTCCTCCTCTTTTTCTGCTTTGCGCAATGCTATAATACTGCAAGATACCAAAAACAAAAAATTAAGATAAAAGTTATAAAGAAAATTACTTTTAAAAAGAGAAAATAAATTATGTTACCGTTTTCTTTCATTTTCTTCCTCCATACGCTTTGCTTCAAGTAGTTCTTTACCAATTCGAATTCGCTCCTGAAAATAAGTTCATTTTGATGTTACGTGCATTTTGAATATATGATTATGATGTTGATTGAGTATTTGCAAATTGCAGAAATAAATTAAGTTGCAAGAGTTCAAAGATATGAATATGATCAAATATATCTATATCTACTTCATGCCAACCTCTTATGTAATGAATATGGGTACATTTGAATGTAAACCCTTAGCTATTATACAATTAGGAATTTCATTAATAATAAATAATTTACATAATATTAAAGTTTGCTTGTTCCAATCCAGTGAAAGCATAAAATGAAGATACTCTGTAAGACTTATAAACAACATTTATGTTCAGATATAACTAAATGAATCCAAATAGTTGAGATATAAATATATTCTACTTAGTTGAAAGAAAATGCTACATTCCGAATAGTGTTTATGCATTTTATAAATATAATATGACTTTTGTTATTATTTATCTTTAAAATAAACAAAGCGGTTACCTTCTCCCTTTCTCTTTCCATTCTCCTTTCTTCCTCTTCTTTCTTTTTGCGAGCCCGTTCTCTTAAATATAACAAGAATCAAACCATGAGTAGTTACATAAAAAGAAAAAAAAGATAGATCAACTTCTCATTATGTCAAAAACTGAGTTTGCTAATTACTTTATCAACTACTTAGCAGAATGTAAATTACACAAAAATAAAAATTATACATTAGTTCTTGCGCTTTTGCTTTTCTTTCTTCAGGAGTAAGAGAAGGCTTGGGAGGCTCTGATTTACTCTTGGCAGGCACCTAAAAGTTAACATATAAAAAAGTCATTTTTTTGCATATAATGGAAAGAAGTACCAATAATTAATTACATAATTCATCAATACTGATACCAGAAAATCATAAGAATCCACTACCACTTTTGGGGCACAATCATTAATAAGTAATGCATGTAGTAAATATTAATATATCAATTCTTGGATTGAACACATTTACTAGTAAAACTTTATAAACACACATGTGGAGTAAGGTATGAAGACAAGAAGATTTTAATACCAAGGGCATTTGATCTATGTCAGCATCATCCTCATGCTCAACAATCCAATTAGCCGCAGCCTCAAGACTCGAATTACCTGCAAACAAAAGTGTTATATAAAAGCAATACCCATACTATGCAAAATCCAAACAAGATACACACTTACCAGAGAAATGAAGAGCCCGGGTTGACCTTTCTTTCGAAAAACCCATTCCCTCGAGCTCCTCCAGTAGTTTGGCGTCAACATCAGGAACAACCATTTCTACAACATACACATACGTTAGATCAAACACTCTGAATAAGAAAAAAAACAACATACATCTATTCATCCCATATCATGAACATCCCTGCACAATTGGAAATCATAGGACTATTTCACTAGACAACAAGATCTAAACAATTAAGTAATCAACCAGCTCTTAATTTTAAAATCTAGCTGAATTGATTCAACACCAACCCAAAAAAATTCAGAAAATTGAGTGATAGCTAGGGGTGCAAATGAAACAAGCCGCTCGCGAGCTACTCGAGATCGGACCGATAAACAGCTCCAAACAAGCCGAGCTTTTTCGAGTTCGGGCCTCAAATAAAGCTCATTTAGTTACCAAACCCGAGCTCAAGCCTTGTGTATTTTTAATTTTTTCATGGACAGCCGAGCTTTGGCTTGTTTAAGGTACCACACGAGCTCGAGCCAAGCTTAGGCTCATTTAAGGTTTTTACTAAAAATAATTAAAAACACATATAAACTAATTAACGAATAATAAACGAGCTGAGCTCGAGATATAGCAAAAGAGCTAGAAACAGACCAAGGTCAAGCTCTCGTAAGTCAAAATGAGCAGAGCAGGGCTGAGCTTGGCTCGTTTACACCACTACCGTGTAACACAAAATACAATCAATAACAATTACCCTCAGGTTCTATGTATTAATTTCACACTGCACAGCCGAGCTCAAGCCGATCTTTGGCTCGTTCAAGGTACTACACTAGCTCAAAGCTAGGCTCATTTAAGACATTTCTCAAAATACAAAAAGATAATTATAAACATATAGGCGAGCACTCGAGCTTTAGAAAAAAGCTCGAATAGCACAGAGCAATTAGTGAATTACCCTCAGGTTCAGCAGCAGTAGTGGCATCCACCATATCCACATCATCACTACTCTTCGGAACCTCAAGCGAAATCGGCTTCGTAGTCTCCGACGTCTTATCGGAAAATTCAGTATGACCAGTCCTTTTGGTGTGCAAATCACTCTCCTAATTAATAACATCAAAATTAATAAAATTGAAACATGTATCAATTAACTAAATGATGATATAAGTAAATAATAATGAATAACTAATTACAGATTTGGATCGGCAAGGTTTGCCACAGGTGGAGCAAACTAGGTTAAGAACAGCTTCGGTGGATTCAGAGAAGTCAGTGTGTTTGGTGAGTTCGGCGTGTTCTTGTGCTTCTTCTACCGATTTAAGTAAGGCGCCGCAGTCGCCGCACTTGAGTGATACTCCGGCCATTGTTCCACGGTGGCGATTGACGGTGATCTAGGACGGATGGATATCCGGTGGTTACGTAATTGGGATTCGTTTGGTTGGGCTTTTTTTTATTTATATGGTATCCGTTGACCCGACCCGACTGTTTTGGTGTTGTTTCTTCCCCAAGCTATGTTATGTTCCCCAAACTTCACTTGATTTTGTTTTGTCAAATGAAATTAATTTTTTTTTTCTAAACGTTGTTAGTCGAGTTCAACAGGAAGTGTGCAAGAAACCGAAAAAATTAATCCGAAACCAAAAAACCCGAAAAATCCAAATCGAAACAAAAACCAACGGTTTGTTTTTATGTTTTTGTAAAAACTGCACAAACGATTCGGTTTTGGTTTTGCATGTAAAAGCAATCGAAGAAACCGAGCATAACCCAATTCCTAAATTATTGTTTTTTTATATTTTATATTAAGTAATTTATAAGAATTTAATAAATTTGTAACTCTAATATTTTGATCAAATGTATAATAGTCTATTATTTTATAATTAACAAATTATTTATACCTACATTAATTATTTTTTTTCAAATTTTTTTTCGACTGAAACTTTTCAAGCTCAAATGACAAAAACCGAAAAAACCAAAACGAAATTCGAAAAACCGAAACCGAATTCAAAAACTCCAAAAACCGAAGTTTTGGTTTTAGCCAAAAACCGCACCGAACCGCACCACACACACACCTAGGTTCATGCATAGTAATGCTATGACTGTAAGATCAGCGGATACAACTTTTAAAAGATTGAGTTGAGTTTTGCAATTCAAAGGGGGTAACAGCACAACTTGTTGCACACTTGTCTTGTGTTTCGATGTAATTACTACCTTGTTTATTTCAATAAATTTAAAATTTGAAAGATGAAGTTTTGACAATGGCTGTTCACGAGTCGAGCTCGATTCGAGTCAGGGTGGTTTCGATCTCGAGCTTGAAATTAAACGAGGCAGCTCAGCTAGGCTCGTGTTCAATTTTGAAGTTACACGAGTCTAAGATCGAGCCAACGAGCCGAGCCATGACCTGAGCCGAGCTTAGGTCGATTTTGGCTCGGTTACAAAATAAGCCAAAGCAACTCGCAATTCAGGTTGTTTCAAATCAATTTTTTCCAGCTAGTTTTATTCAAGCTTTTATCGAGCGAGCCGCGAGCTTTTTGAACAACCATTGTATCTATAGTTATGTACTAAAGAATTTGCCAAATTTTGAGTCTTTTCGCATCGACACCACCCACAAAATATCGTGTTGATAATGCACTCTTTGAACACTAGTGCTTGACTACATATAAGTTGCTCGAGCCATATGCTATATACATCTTCACATTTTGCGGCTCTTGCCTCATATTATATACTTTGTTTTCGCCAATTGCCCAGTTGTGTAAATCACATACCAAATACGAATGAAAAATCATATCAATGATTTAATAAGTATATAAGTTTCAAAACACAAAGAAATGAAAGGATGTAGGAGAGGCGTTTTGGCTATGACGGAGCTGGCGTTTTTAGGCCTCCTGTTATAGATGCTCTAATGGCATCTCTAACGCGATGTACTTGCTTTATACATATTGAAGATATGATATGGCACGACGACAAAAGAGGAATATCATATAATCACTCATGATCATACTCATACTGTCCAGTTGGTGGTGTTACAAATTACAACGCCAACGCCACTTTCAAGGAGTATATGAAAACCACATGGTCATTAAAAAAAATACTAAAAGAATCGAAATCACCGCACAACCCTATGAGACACCTCTCATCCGATCGCTGTCGAAAAGAACAAGCTCAAAGTGGTAATTGGAGCCTTTTATTGTTCTTCCAGCTGCAATTATGGTATACCAAAAAAAGTACATGGTTAACCATCACCACACAAGATATCATCAATAGTAAACTAAAACTGAGTATAATTAGTTACCTTGTAAAGTAGTAATAGAAGAAATCGGCATATAACATCGTCTGGATTAACCCCGCTATCCAAGCTACAAAACCGAAAAAAGACATTAATTAAGTTAATCTTTTAAGAATTGCAAATTTTATGAGTTGTTTACTTGTCTTTTGAAAACTAGAATTTCTTTACACAAAAGCATATTTAATATTTTTGACATACTGATCCAATGGACGAAATGCGCTTCTGTGTAGTAACGATAGATCCAGTTCAAAATGTATAAAGCTCGGTATGCTCTGCAAAAACCAATAAAATTTAGTAACTGCAATATTATTATTATACATTTGATACATTGAAGATATTACATAGCCTGAATTGAACAATTTATAAGTAAACGGGTTGAAATTTGCCACCTTTAGTTATTACATTTAGCTGATTTATTAAATATATTTTTATTAAAAATACGAAATAGGGAAAATAAGACAGAAACTAAAATGTATTACCCAAGAAGAAAAACATATTGGCCGGTCAAGTTATCGATATTACTTGTTCTTTGTAGCAATACCAGCTGTGGAAGTATCGCGACTGCTTCAAGATATATAGAGAATGTCCACATCACCTGTAAATAATATTAGCAAATCATAAAAACCAAAAAAGAAATGGCCCAAATGGGCATAATGAGCCGAGCCCAAGCCTGGCTAGGCTTAAGCTCGGCTTGTTTCATGCTTTTAGCATACTGATCTCAGGTGGCTCACGAGCAGCTTGTCTCGTTTACCGCTACTTGAATATGTAATAATATTTGAATATACAGCAATATGTTTATTATACCTCTCTGAATGTAAACTTGTCATTAATGAGCAAGGCCAAAAGCAAACAAGGAATCATAAGGAAATAATGGCGGAAGGTGTCTTGATCTTTATCATAGGATCTACGAACAACGCTGTGTTGTCTTATGTACCATACAATAGTGAACGAGCTACCTTGGAAGATGACCTTCATGATGGTGTTGTATATTGAATAAAAATTAGTATACACATCCAAGTAGCGAGTCACAAACACCAGCGCGTAGAGCTCCTGAGTTTTCAGTGATATCCCTGAGTTTGTATCAAAAATCAAAAGATCAAAGACAATTGCACCAACTTATGGCTTTAAATTTTAAACAGTAATGCATTCAACCTATAAAAAGTCACTAAAGTTATAATGAGTACAACCTAACCTTCATTTCACCAAGATAGTGAAACAAATATACAATAAGTCATATATCTTAATTCTTTATTACGATCGATTAACTATTGGTTTATTCCTACGAGCCACGATATAAAACCCGAGTTTTGAATACTGCTTTTGTGCCTATAACAATTGGAATCAATTGTAACAGACGCAACAACATTCAGTATTTAAAACTAGGGTTTTATATCGTACGTGATGAATAGGATTAAAGCAACACTAAATCGATTATATCAAAGGAATAAGATCTGACTAATTAATTGCATTGCATGCATGTTTCTTTAACCTTTTAACCTTCCAATTCCACATTATCATGACATGCATCATTAAAGGTAACGTGTGACATATTATATATAATATATAGGGTAAAGAGGAGCGTACGTACCAGCGCATGATTTGATGGTGTGAATTTTGAGAAGTAAGACTAGAATACTCATTAAATGTGTCATGTCACCTGCCAATCTGAATATATTCATCTTCTTCTCACTGTCTTCCTTCAAATGCACAGACAACCAAGATCGGATGTTTTGGTGTTTCTGTGTGAATGAATCAATATTCGGAAGGTGACAACAATCGGGTCGGATCTTTTTTTTAAAGAAACGAACAAAATATATAGTTTATTTTGGGTTATTGGAGTGGTTGAGAATTAAACACACTATTAACTACTCCAATAAAATAAAATACAACTTTTACTTTAGTGTAGTCTTATTATATTATTATTTAAAATTATAAAATTTATTAATTATCAATTATTATTTAGTTATTTTCTTTTAAATTTTATTTTTTTGTTTTTGAACAAAGCTTGGAACCGTCCCCAATAGCCAAGTGAGCTTCCCGAAAATGATATTTCAACCATTCAAATTTGACGCTCCAAACTTTGACTCGCCCTATAACACTATCATATTAGTCTTTGAAGAAAGGAGTATCGCTAGACTTATTAATAAGATGTTGAGGGTAATAAATGTCATATTTTAATTCTTGGATGGTTAGTATATATGGTGTCTTTGAGCTACCACTTGAAGTTAGTTTATGATCAAAAGCATGAAAGCATGCTTAGGTGGAAGATGGAAGACACTCGGATAACCAAAAACAAATATGTAAGATTGTGAGTGAAGCTGGCAACATTGATCGATAAAGTCAGTTTTCACTTTTCATACAACGATGTCTTTTATCTTTAATTATTCTTTCTCTATATAACTCTTGATTATTTCAATGTTATTTGAAATCGCAACATTGCAATTTGCAACTATTAACTATATATAGGGGACATTTTACAATCAAACAAAATACTTTTTAGCCTAAACTTAATTATGATCCTCTTTAAAGCGCAATAACCAGCAAGTTTATAGATGTTCTTCTCGCATAGTATATATGAACACAAGCCTTTTTTTTCTTGAATAATAACTAATAAGCATCCAAATTATTGAAGGTTAAACTAAATTACAATTTACAAGGGTCTTAGTGTCAATGTAAATACTTAGGGGTTTAACATATATATGTAACGGTATTAGGTACTTATGGTACGATTAGTTAAATAATCGTCATTTGTGTAGTATAAATACGGAGTATTGAACAAATTGTAATTGAAGGTTCAATGTTTTTGTGTTAATATGTGTTTTATCTATCAATTGCCATCTTGATTTCCAAATTCCAACACAGATGATATTTGAATGTCAGTTATCAACTATGCTGGCTATATGCATGCTCACATGAAATACACAATATTGTATAAAAAATATCATATTTATCCAAAACAATACAAATACTGGCCACAAAGAATTTCATAAATAGAATATAATGCCCCTCAAATAAACTCACAAAGTAAAACAAGAGAACAAAAACAATAAGAATCAAAGCAAAATGAGTGAATATGATGAACAATAACGTAATGTTGCACGAGATAGTTGTAAATAACTTAGATCCCCATGGCATACGTGGCAACAAATATGGAAAATATTATAGGAATGGCTGTGAATCTTATTGAAGTAGCATCTGAAGAACCATTATCAGTCGATGGCACGGTGTTTGTTTCACTTCCTTTAGCCGATGGCGATCCTGGAGAAGAAGTTGGTGTTGTTCCTGAAGGAGAGTCGGTTGGAGAAGCAGCTACACAATTTTGAAACACAGAACAATGAATAAGTTCATAAATTTGAATTGGTTGGTTTTGAAAATGAAAACTTATGAAAAATAAATTCTTAATTAGAGGTGACAGTTTTGACTCAACTAATCCAGTTATGTTTAACGACTCATATGGGAAAGTATAATATTATTCATTATATTAGATTATTACTGAAATAATATTATTTCTAAGCATATTTGAGACATTGACAAAATAAAATCAGAAAAGTCATGACGTACAATATCTAACAAAATAGCCATTGGATTTTCTTTTTACAAAAAGCTAATCCGATAGTAGGATGACAAGTGTCCACAAAAAGTCAAATCCCGTGCCACATCGGCTCATGATGTTTGTGAATCTTGCACCAAAGTATTTAAAACACAATCATTTGCCACGTCAACTTAGGATGTGTGTGAACCTTGCGCCAATGTATTATTCTAGATAGCATGTGTTTCTGGTGAATTCTACCGTTTCGTTATATACATAAAGTTACATGTTTGACTGTGTTACCCACCCGCCCGTATAAAAAAATTATTTTTGAATCAACTAATATGTGGACTTTTAGACTTTGAGGTAACTTTTCCATATCATTTCTAATTAAATAAATATGAAAGTATATATCCATATGTTTTATAATCTGAAAATAATTTGGATAAAAACATAGTAACTAAATGTTTAGAACATTACCATTGCATCGGCTAGTTGGTGGTGTTTGAACATTGCAAGCCTTAGGCAACTCAAGAGCCTGAGTTTGGTTAATATTAAGTCCCAAAGACGAGCCACCACCATTTAGAACTTGACACAAGCATTCTGGTTGTGACTGGACCACACTAGAAAGTTGGGTACAACATCCTGATGATGGTGTCGATGTATTACCCGAAATGTAGTTTAGGCATGGCGACAAACTAATTAGAGCACTTGTGCACCCTGAAGACTGAGCCATTGAGCCACCATATAGGGCAGCCATTGTGATCACTAGGATCATAAAGATTGTGTTGGTTTTTTGATGTTGTGCCATTTGGGTTTTTGTGGGATTTTCGTGTGTTTTTTAGTGTAGTGTAGTTTGACTTGAAAGAAGATTTGAGGTTTTGGTTGAGAGAGTATGGAGGATTTTTGGTTCTATATATAGGGTAATTGGTTTGACCAAGTTAAGTCAAGGCTTCATGAGGTG
The DNA here is from genome assembly GCF_021521415.1 of Bidens hawaiensis. Lineage (NCBI taxonomy): Eukaryota > Viridiplantae > Streptophyta > Magnoliopsida > Asterales > Asteraceae > Bidens > Bidens hawaiensis. The sequence goes on from NW_027492545.1 coordinate 280,391, forward strand.
TTGTGCATAGGTAACCTACCTTTCCTACTTTATGACATTGTCTAATAGCAACCAAAGAATTTTAATATGAGAAATGCTTAGGAATTAAAAAAATTACCTTTTTAGTGAGTTCAGGTTTAGTTTAAATGTGTTTGGGTTAAGTATTGGTGTGGGTCCACAAGTGATCCGTTTACGACATACATTTTTTTTAAAAGAACACGTTTTATTCCATAACTTAACCTGGTCGGGTATTATATACCATAATTTAGAAGTTAAAAGAGGGGGGCATTAATTTTATAGTTATCATATTTGAACACATTCTTATTTTATTTTTTTTGTTGTAAATATGTAATTACAGAGCATTGATGTGTAAGTTAGGGATGAGCAAATATCCGCATGCTTATCAACATGTGTATACACGTGTCGTGCTTAGTTGTATGTGAATACTCGACTTGTTTATCGTCACAACATTTGATCATGGAACAAACAACAGGCAATTGTGATACATGGAATGAGACATAACCAATATAATGAAAAGTTGAAAAGGTGGTTTTTTTTGGTTCTTATATAATTAATGATTTTTATTTACCTTCGTTATAAATATACATTAATGTTATATGTTAGGTTGTGAAATATTAGAATATTTAAGGTGGGACCAAAACTAATGTGATTTGGTATTATAGATGACCTGCTTCTTAACCAATTCAAATGGAATCTGGTAAATAACTACCAAACTCTGTAAACAAATAGTCAAATACCTTTTTATTTATTTGGTAGGAAATACATACACGCAAAGTAAATAAATAAAAGGAACAAGATAACAAACCATGACCTGTTTGAGTTAGACTTGGACCCGAGTTTGGATCCGCAATGCCACATCGGCACCCACCCTTTGCGTATACCCCATAGCCTAAGTACGGTGTTTTATATACTGAAAATTGGAATCAAGATGTGTAAATGAAAACATGATCTCTTGTCCATTGTTGATTATTGTGATATCATCTGTTTTCTAGGATTTGCCCAAACACAAACTACATACAAATCATCAAACCGATAGCATGGTCGGTTCAATGTAGAAGAACATGTATATAGAACCATATATATGACATTTTAAAATCCAAAACTACCAATATTCAATCTTTCGTTCATTATTCCGTTCTATTTCAAAAATCTATAACCACATAGTACATAACCAACCAACCAATGTTGCAACTTATGAATAAAATATAATGTTACACACGTCTTGACGTGAGGTACGAAGAACAACCAACCAACTAAAAAAACACATTTAGAGATTGGTCTTCCGTTTACCAGCAGCAGCAATACGCCTTGTAACTGATCGCATTGTAACAAACTCCTCTGCAGCTGATGGGTGTATCCCAACCTGAAAAAGCACCAACCTTTTTCAATTAAACGAGATATAAAATATCATGAAACACAAATTAAAAAAATCCACATAAGCTAACCGTGTTATCAAATTGTGCCTTCGTTGCTCCACATTTGATTGCAATAGCAACACCCTAACAAAAATATGAGCATCATTACGAGTGGTGAAAAGCATTATTGCAATAGCAGTCTTAATTTTTTTTAGATTATTTAAAAGGTTTACATTTAATTTTTCCAAAAAGATTTAAGAGTAATAATATTTACCTGCATGATTTCTGGTGCATCAGGCCCGCACATCGAGGCACCGATAACTTTATCGGTCTCAGCACTAACGATAAGCTTCATCAGTGTCTTCTCTTGTCGTCTATGGAAATATAGAAACACAGATTAATATTTAAATTTATTACATATCATTAATAGATGACCCTCAAGACACTTTTCTCCATTTTGTAGAATGATATTGAAGGTTTGGTCCAAATTATTGATTTCGTCCTTATGATTTAAAAAATTAAAAGTTACAGATTTGGTCCCTATGAGCACTGTTTACTTTTACACCTTAACCCATTTTGTTTCTTAAATCTTAATTATTATTACTTTATTATTATTAACATAATTATTTACATACCCAGAAATGGTGTTCTTCATTGGATTAAACGTTGATGTAAAAACCAAAATATCTCCAGTAGCCTGTTCTATGGCCTGTTCTTCACTTAATCCAACAACAGAGAGAGGCGGTATGCTGACATGGACAATATAAATTTGATAAAAAAAAACATAAAAACTGATTTTTACTTAAATAAAAAGAAAAAAATCAAAAAAATAGTGTGTTACCAGAAAACGGCACAGGGTACGTTGCTATGGTCAGGCTTGCTAGGTTCGTTACCGAAGACAGTTTTCTGTACGTGATAAAATAATAAAAGTATTAAATGTATTATAGATATAAAATGGAATAATAATAATAATAATAATAATAATAATAATAATAATAATAATCAGTAAATTCAGAGTAAAAGTTGAAATCACATACAGCAAGCATAGTTCCTTCCATCAAAGCAACAGGAGTAAGATTTATCCGGTTTGTAACATCACCTATGGCCCAAATGCTAGGCACATTGGTTTGAGAATACTCATTGACCTACAAAATCCAAATTTACCCTTTTCATACTGTTTTAATCTAAAACCAATCGTTTTCTTGTTACTTGCATTACAATTTACAAGCAACATTAAAATATAAACACAGGGAAATAAAGTAAAAGGTAACCTTTATAGCTCCTGTTTTGTCTAATTCAACACCAGCAGCTTGCAAATTTAATCTCTTTGTATTTGGGGCCCGCCCTGTGACCAACAAAAAGAAAAGTTCATGTCTGTTCATTCGTTTAAGTTTAACCGGACAAACGATCGAACAGAACAGTCAAACGAACAGGGTTTTCTTTTCTTGTTTGTGTTTGCACATTAAAAAATGATTGTGTTTGTGTTTGTTTATGTTCGTTCGTTAATACTTAATAGTATAAACAAATGGTTCACGAACATAAAAGAACGAGCATAACTGAATGAATATAAATGAACATAACTAAGTGAACACCAGTTCAAGTAAGCGTGAACATCAATCTGTTGGGTTTAGAAAATAGTTAATAAAACTACGGTAAATTGGAACGAGCGATATTTTAATTTCGTAAAACCAAACCAAACTGTAACGGCCCTAAAGATTTGAATGTATATAAACGAACGTAAATGAACAACCTTAAAAACATAAACTAACGAACATAAACGGACTTAAATGAACAATGCTCACAAACAAAAAAAGAACGAGACACAAGGGCGGAAATTGTTGACACGACCCAAACCCGACACGAAAAAAAAAAGTTTTTGGGTCAACTAACACTATAATTATATTTCTATTTGTGTTTTTTTCCGTTTTCCATTTTTCTGCAGATACACTTGTAATTTTCAATTCATTTCAACATTTCTAATAATTTTCAAAAAAACTGTTCATATTACTCATGTCAATTTTGTTTTTTGATAAATGGGTTAATTGGGTCGTGTTCGGGTGAGGGTTGACCCAAATTTATGCGTGTGCAGGTCGTTTACATGCCTAAATGTAAGAATTGGGATAGGACTTAGGGTTCAATTCCAATCAACCAGCTACAATTTAGAAGCATCGTGTAGTATTTTAAAAAATATATATAAAAAGGTTGAATTTTAACTATCTTTTATGAAGGTCTAAAATTACCAGTGGCGAAAAGTACAACATCTGCCATTAGTTCTTCACCATGATCTGTAGTAACTTTAATGCCGTCCTCTGTTTTGACCAACTGAAACATATGCATTTAATTTAAATCAATTAAAAATATAAACATAATCAGTAAATAATTACACAAAAATTACCTGTGTCAAATTTGTTTGTGGGTGCAAAATAATGCCTCTTCCTTCAAGATTTCTAGCAACCAGAGCTCTCATTTCGTCATCAAAACCTCTGCAATCATAATTTCACCAAAAAAGTAAGTTTGATAATTACATTGAGATTAAGTTAATTATTTATATAATAATACATATTTTAATATATTATTTATTACCTTAATGGCAGTTCCTTCCTGAAACATAGATTCACGGTGGACCCCATCCCTCGCCATATTGAAGCAAACTCAACAGCAATATAGCTGATTAAATACAATAATTGTCATCTTGTGTACAGAAATTACATGATGGAAAAGTCAAATTGTCAAAAGTAAAAATGTCAACATACCCTCCACCAAGTACAACAACACGCTTTGGTAACTCATCCAAGCTCAAAGCCTCATCAGATGTTATAGCTAACTCCTATAAAATGAGCAAGATATAATATAATAAACTGAAATCATTGATAATATTACCCAACGTTTATACCTGTCCAGGAATATTGGGACGCTGTGCTCTGCTACCAGTTGCTATCAGTATATGTTTTGCTGAGTAGGACAGTTTGGTGCCATCCAACTGTATAACTTCCACTTCATTGGGGCCCACAATTCTTCCCTCGCCTTCAAAAAATTTGACTCCCGCATTTGAGAGTAAGCGTTTGTATACCGCATTTAGTCTCAATATTTCCTCAGTCTACGATAAAAAAGATATATGATGAAACTTTATTTAAACCATTCATGACTGTAGGCAAAAGATGAATTAGCAAAGCACAACAGAAACTTTCCACAACGAACCTTTTTGTGAAGTAACTTTTTCCAATCAAAATCAACTTTCTCATTCACTTGCCAGCCATACTCCCTTGCATCCTACATGAGTTGAAACAGAGATAAGTAAAATATTTACATGATTCCTCTCTAACAAAGACTATTTATATCTATCCAATAAAGATAACATATACCCAATTATCAATAAACATTGTATATATATAGAAAACTTATTTAGAGAAATATAATCTTCGTCATTCATAAAGGTACCAGTGGTCATTTAGATATACATCATCTCTAAAACAATTCAAACTTCACAGACACGGTGTGTCATATTTATCTAAAACACCATTTAAAACAAATAGCCTAACACAAACTTACATTGACTAAAACCAAAAATAAGATTATAAGAATAAAACACCAGTTTTACCGAATTAATAACAGCACAAGTAAGATACCAATAACCCCCTTTCACATAACTATACACTCCCCTGAAAAAACTATAAGCCAAGACCACGCTAAGGCAAGACTACGACTAGCACAGATAAATTTTATAGAAAGAAGCTAAATATACCTCCATTTCAGGCCCAAAGTTTGCTCCATACACCAGAATCTTCTTCGGAACACACCCACGAATCACACACCTGCAACACATGCAAACATTATAACACGCACCACTAAAGACACCATTCAAAACAAAGATTTAGCAACTTACGTTCCGCCAACACCTCCAATAGTCTCCGAGCTGACCGGATGAAACGGTAGCTCACAAATCCCAACCTTACAATAACATTTACGAAACAAATATTAATAATAAACAACATTTATTACATAACTAAACAATAATAAGTGGTGTGTATATATGTATGTATGTATGTATGTATGTATACCTTAGCTCCATACTGAGCTGAAAACCTAGAAGCCCTAACACCACCACTACCAGCACCAATGACAAACAAATCAAAATCATACTGATTATTATCATCACTCGAACCGAGATCACCGTCAATCAGCATCTTCCGTGACATGATTAATATACTGAATCCACATAAAAGCAAACACGGTATCAACAATCGATCAATTAATCGTAATATATCCATTTCCTAATCCCTATTTATACAACAACAACAACAATAATAATAATAACAACAATCGTAATTTCAATTGGTTGTAAAATACATCAGATCCGAATATTACCAAATATAACAATAGGTTATAATTATAATATTATTTACCACGCAAATATCGGTTTAATTGTGCAATAAGGATTCCGGATCAGCAGCTAAATACTCGATTGAAGTGTGTTAGGTTAAAGAATACCTTTGTACGGATGGAATTGAAGTTGAAGTCAAAATTGGTGTCGAATTGAAGGACTAGAAGGAGAATTAGCCACGATAGAGTCGCAATTATTATTATTATTGAGTGCTTTTAGACAAAGGAGTAAGCAGTGATCTCATCTGCTCAATACGTTACTTTTTATATAATATAAAGCGCAGGGTAGAGGTGGTCAAAAAAACCGGTCCTCGAACCGGTTTGCCGGTTTAAACCGGAAACCGGTTTTTAAGAAAACCGGTTTTTTGTAAACCGGTTTGACCGGTTTACAAACCGGCGGTTTATATATCGGTTACACAATTTGGAGCCAAAACCGGTTATAAAAAAAACCGGTTTTTTTTAATAACCGGTTATTAAAAAACCGGTTTTTTTAATAACCGGTTATTAAAAAAACCGGTTAACCGGTTTTTTTATAAACCGGTTTTTGACCGTTATAAAAAAACCGGTTAACCGGTTAAAAACCGGTTTTTTCCCGTTGAGTAACGGCCATATAGCCGTTTTTTTTATTTTTTGACCGTTTTTTTTTCCCATTTTACCCCCCACAAACATCTATATATAGCTTAGGTTGGGTATTGGTTAGATCACACTCGATTATACAACTCCAAACGCTCTAAACGTTTATTACATACGCGATTATTTTGTAACTCACGCTCAATTATACCACATTACCACTCCATACGCTCTTATTTCGTAGTCGATTATCATGGCCTCCCAAAGTGCTGCTTCATCCGTCAACATGGGTGCCTCGAACACGGGAGAAACGGTCGTTCGAGTCATCCCCACGAAACGAAACCAAGATGTTTTGCAACATTTCGACCTATGCGAAATGTCTAACGGTAGCCAAAAAGCTCGATGCAAACATTGTTTGAAGTTTTATGACAAAGATGCAAACTCCTCTTTAAAAGCGCATGTACAAAGGCCCTTTTGCAAGGCCTTGAAGGACGAATCGGGAAGTAGTTCGCAGCCGGAGATGACGAATCAAGGAGGTGTTTACGTACGACCTTGAAGCGGTACGTCAACAGTTTTCAAACTTTGTGATTCAAAATACACTTCCTTTCAACCACTTCGACAACCCTCAATTCACGGAGATGATGCAAAAGTATGTTCAACCACGCTACCAACACGTAAGTCGTTCGACCCTTAGAAGAGATTGTCTTAAAGCTTGGAAAAACGCTAAATCCGAACTAATTTCATACTTTTCAAACTTACAAACTGGTGTAAACTTAACAACGGATGTGTGGTCGGTACCTAATGGTTCGCCCGACTCATACATTTGTGTGACGGCTCATTGGGTTGACCCCGAGTCGTGGCAAATGATGAAACGAACCGTTGCGTTTCAATTGTTTGATTACCCGCACACGGGTAGAAATATTTTTAAACTCTTGGATAAAGTCATTCGACAATACAAGATTGAACATAAAATCTTTTCAATTTCGTTTGATAACGCGTCCAACAATACGGCCGCGGTTGGCCATTTAAAATTAAAGTATAAACCTATTTGTGATGGAGCGTTTTTTCATAGCCGATGCATTGCACATATTATCAACTTGGCCGTGCAAGATGGGTTAAACGTGATCGAAACGCAAAGAAACAATTTTAAAAGAATGTTACGAGATGTTTTTAGCAACAATAAAACGTTTTCAAGATACAAAAAATTTTGTGATGAAGCTAATTGTCAATGGTTGGGGCCCAATTGGGATTGTCCAACAAGATGGAACTCGACTTGTGATATGTTTGAGAAAGCCATCCAACAAAAAGAATCACTAATTGCGTTTCATCAAATAATGTCAAGTAGGGGTAAATGTGCACCGTACGATCCTAGAAACTGGTTATTGATTGAGATCGTTACGGAGGTCCTTCAAATTTTTAAATCTTGCACAACTAGTTTATCCGGGGTTTACTATCCAACAAGCCCCATTGCTTTACCAAAAATTGCTGTCATGTGCACAAAGTTGAGTGAACTTCATTGTAGGGGTGCACCTTATTTTGATATGGGTGTAAAAATGAAAGAAAAATTTAGAAAATATTTTCAACAACTACCCGCTGTTTTGACATGTGCTGCTGCGTTAAACCCTTGCATAAATGTTGGTGGTGTTGAAGCTTTAATAGAAAAAATTTGTGATGAGCTAGAGTTAAACGACGATCAAAACCCCTATTATAACCAAACTTTAAAGAATGCTTTCAAAACCACATTGTCTAACATGTATGATGTTTACCTTACAAAATACGGGTCGTCTTCCCAAATTCATGACTCGTTAAGAGCTGTTGCCCAATCCCAATCCCAAACCGACCTTGAAATGGGGATGTACTACATGATTTGGGAAGACGCCGGTAAACGTCAAAATGTAAACACCCCAAGCAGTGAACTTGGAAGGTATGGTGGTACCAACTTTGTGAAACACATGACTCCAGATGAATTTAGAAGTCTTGATTTGCTGGCTTGGTGGAGAGGTAAGGAGGATGAGTTTCCGATCCTCGCCGCCATGGCCAAAGATTTACTAACGGTCCAAGCTTCCACGGTAGCTTCGGAGTCTGCTTTTTCTGTTTCTGGCAGGGTTATATCGATTAGGAGGACTCGACTCACTCCACCAGCTGTAGAGATGTCTGTTTGCTACAAGGATTACTTGGACTCTTTAGATAGGGCACAACATCAACGCTCACTCGAGGGGGAAATGGACTATGAGGCGGGCTTGTATGAAGACGAGGTCAATCAAGGACACACTCAACCAATGACCGATGAAGAAGCCGCGTACGACGATTACCTAAAGAATAGCTCGGGATCGGGTAGCGAGGAAAATAATGAGTAAGAAACAGCAAGTTGTTAATGTAATCGTGTCTAAGCATTCTTTAATGTTTGTATTTTTGAGTTACGAATATGCGATAACGATTTAATGTTTGTATTTTTAATGTAAAAGCTATAAATGAAAGTTATGTGTTTTTAATCTTCCAAGCAAAGAACCCTAACAACGAAAGCAAAGAATGGAGTCAGTCCGTTTTACCTTGTAGTTACCGGTTTGCCTTGTAGTTACCGGTTTGTTTATACTGTGAAAAAATAATGGTTATTTAAAAAAAAAAAAAAAAAAAAAAAACGGTTAACCGGTTAGACCGGTTATTAAAAAACCGGTTAATAATAAAACCGGTTTATTAACCGGTTCTAACCGGTTCCTAAACCGGTCCTAACCGGTTTGACCGGTTATGGTTTTCATACACAAAAACCGGTTATTAACCGGTCCGGTTATTAACCGAACCGGTTTTTTCCTGGACGAAAAAAACCGGTCCGGTTAATAACCGAACCGGTTTTTTTAAAAAAACCGATTTGTGCACCTCTAGTGCAGGGTGTGGAAAGGTCTGATTGAATCATTGATAGTGGTGGTATGCAACTTGATGTTGTACTCTTCCATTATGGGTGTGGACATGGGCGAGAAAAAACGGGACCGATGTGATTGACCGACCCTTCGGTTATGGTCATGGTTAAAGTGTCATCGTTAACTAACTTTAGCTGAAATCAAGCTGAATCGAACCATGTATGTTTATGTGTTTTTTCCAAATTTTATACCGTCGGTTTATTTCAAGCTACGAACATTTATCGAACCAAGTTTGAAACCAACATATTCAGCATCGAAACTTTATAATCAAGCTTGGAGCACTATAACAGAATCGTTTTCAACTGGAACAAAGAAAAACAATAATGAAAAAAGTACAGTGGACAGCTAACTGAACTTAGCTGGAATTGACTATTAACCGACTATTTAATTATGGTTATGATTAAGCAATATTCTATAACTGAAGCTCGGTTATAGTTATGGATGTTTTAATGGATAACATACAAGTATACAAATTATTAATGTTTTATCATCTTAACCCTGTATACTTTTAAATCACAAACATTACTATTCATTTAAGGAACAAATGTTTATGCTTAACATACATCTTATTTTTGCTTTTTCCAAGCCATTTTTTTTACTTTCCCATAACCAATTACCCACACCGCCACACCCATATTCATGGCCCGCACTAATATATCCATATTAACGTAGGCAAACTAATTGTTTTAGCACCCATAAAACCCATAACACATCAAAATGTAAAGTTTAAAAAATAATTATATTATAATGAATATTTTAATGTTTAATACATACAATAGATAAATGCATCAACATAAATTCGTGTATTAGTATACGATTAGTATACAATACCTAAATTACGTATATGATTATGGGTCATTAATTTGCAATGCACGGGTTCTCAGTACTAGTTAACCAAAAATATAAAACAAGTGGGAACAAAACAGAAAAAAAAAAAAAAAGCTCGGCGGGTGGTTGGGCCATGATATAGACGTAGGGAACATAATTAAGGATCTTATTGAAGGAATTATATGCCTATAAGTGGATGATCTTAAGCAATTCAATAAACAAAATACAAAGCTTCAAGAACTCTACTAAACACGAATTCGTTTTGCCTGTGATCTTTGTTTTTAAACTCCTGCTCTTTCTTTCCCTTCGATTGTGATGTGTGTCCAACGATTTGCTTATGTCCTTCTAGGTCTTTTGATTCCATTTGATCAAGTACTTTCTGATCTGGAATGTGATCCACAATGCTTGAGACTGCCGAAATCGGACTTGAAATTTCCTTCTGTTTGACTGCTTCTTGAACGTACCTTTGGATCGTTAACCTTCGCACGTGTAGAGTATCAAGTTCTAAAAATGAGCAGGAAGTGATAAATGCAAATATGGAAAGATTGAATAGGGTTTGATTTTGTTATTGTGGAAATATAATAACACGCGAATTAGACTTTAACATATATGCACACGCTACAAATCTTATATATAGTAAATGTTAAGAATAGATACAAAAAACACAAACTAGACGACGATTGATGAAATATAACAATCTATTTTGTTTCAATGCAATAGCCGGTATAAATACACTGGCAGTTTCGTGGGTAAAACTGTCAGCTGCTATTCGGTTGACAGTTAAACTTAGTTAACAGGCAAATGCAACGACTGGTTCATAGTCTTATCTAATCTACTAGTGTTACGACAATTATTACATAACAATACGCATATAATAAGTGTACATAACATTAGTTTAAGACATAAGTTTAACCGACAGCATTCAAACTAACACATCCCGGCCTTCGGTTGGTGGTTGTGTTAACCGTGGGTTCTAACTATCAGTCATTTAAGCTACTATATGGTAGTTACATACTTAGCATACACAAATAATAATAATGTTTAGTTTAAATGATTTCAGTATATCACCTGAACCTTGAAATGGTATTCATTTAGCTTATTTTAGCTCTTTTGCAATCTTTTGTATCTTGCAATAGAAATTTAACAGTATAAAATTATGTTGTCACGATTGAAGTTATTGCAGATCCTAATTTATTACATACGATAACACGATTCTTCGACTGTTTACACAAGTTCAGATAATTAATAACAATACTTTAAACAAGTTCAATGTTTAACATATATAACTGAATGGATACGATGTTTAGATTAGGGCCGTGACGCTTGGTGAAGCGTTGCGTGGATATCTATTATCGGTATATAATGCCGATCTATTGTAAACAATCTGCAAGCCGGTTTGGTTCAATTAATTAAATTGTGTTTATAGGGTCAATCCCATCTTCTTTGTTCTAGATGTTAATTTTAGATTAATGGATTGAAATAATTACCTGGAATCTACAGAAGTGATATATAAAAATACGAAAAGATTGAGTATGTTTGATTAGTTCTGGAAATATAATAACATACGAACTAGACTTAACACGTATTAAACCACACGCTACAAGTCTTTTACATCGATACTTCTAAGTAATTGAAAATCTATGTGAGTGGACTTCAGTTTTAAAGCGATCGATTTTTGCCAAGACGGATTGCTATATATAACAAAGATTAGAAAGCCTAATTATTTGTAATGGTTTATTTGGAAAGTACTATAGTTCTTTACCGAATTTGATCACTAGGAATTTAGTTCTACCCTTCGATTAGTATTTTAATGATCTTTTTGCACACAAGATTATAATAGCTATCATTTCTTATAGATTGAAAGACATGTAAGACAACAATTCAACAACACTACATTATATTATTACTTGAAAGCTTAAAATATGAAAAAAACGGACACGAATTACAACTGCAAGCACGCAAGAAAATCATTGATCATCATTGTCCTCCCTCGGGGGTGACTTGTTGAGATCGGGGGTCTTAAACTTTTTAGACGTTTCTGGCGCTTTCACATCCTCATCCGAAACGTTAGTACTGTTAGAACTCGCTGCCCTAGCAATGGCTGTCGTTTTACGCTCCACAGGCGTATACATCTTCAAATGGCCATTTAGCGCCTTAGGATGGTAAAAATTCCATCTGCAAATTGGGCACACACTTGAATTTGGTTGCTCTTTTTCAGGTGCCATTTTGGTGTTGTGTGCAATTGAGATAGATCAAGGTATACTGCAAGCAGTAAATAATATAACAAGTTAAAAAAAAATGAATAGAACATGTTCAAAACACAAAATCGTCAAAGTAAGAATTATATATCCACATCGAATTCGGAAGCCATGAAATTTCATTAATTTTGATTAACATCAAAATGAAATATATACACTTTTGAAAACAAGTGAAATATTTTGAAACATGTTTGAAAATATTATAATCCAACACAAATAAGATAGATACATAACCACATAAGATAAAAGAAAAATACTTACTAATTAAACTTGTGACACTGGCAGAGGCATTTGATCATGTAGTTAAGCATCTTATATATATACAGATCAGAAAATGGATTAAACCCACAATGCTTCTAATTTGAAATTGAATGTAAAAATTAATATTAAATTAAATGGTAATTAATGAATAAAGTTAATTATTTAATATACTTACCTCCTTGAAAATTGAATTTCTTGTCATCATACATTCATACTATCACTTTTTTATATTCAAGTAATAAAATTATACCAAGATTATGATATACAACAATATTTGTCATTATTAGACAATTTTATTTTCTGTTTATATACTCAATAAGATAACCAATTAATGAGGTTGGTGAACCTTTAAACACCTGGGTTTCAGATGGTTGTGTTCGAATCCCACACTCGACCAGAATTAAAAGAAATGTCATTAGAAAAAACCCCAAGATGAAAATAATATCAAGAGTGTACTTTTTATTATTTGGTAATGCCTTGATATGCCCTTGAATCGTGCATTTGTGGATCAATTTCTGATTAAAGTATTATTGTGGTACCTTCAAAATCTTTTATCAAATAATTCATAGAGAAACAAAGATTAATGAGTAATATGTTTCTTGTTAACAAAATCATACTCGAGAAAAACCTACGTAAAAAAACCATCAAATGTTTTTTTCCAATCAAAACTGTTTGCCACCACGCGGTTACATTAATACGTAGTAAGTCTATAGGCAATAACACATATAGATTCGCTATATCGTAAACTAGGTTGCATTAATTACAAATTAACGGATAAACCCTAACGAATGGATAGTTTCGCTATATTGTAACACATATATAATGGTGAGAGTCACAACGGGCATATAATTATGGACACAATAATTATTCATAATGCGTAATTTTTCTGCGCGGGGGGGGGGGGGGGTGTTTGGTATGTATTTTGGTGACGTCAAAAGTTCAAACGTATATGTTAAATCCTGAAGTGAATGTGTAATTCATGTTCATTTTGATGAAAATTAGTTAAAACTACTACACACAAGATCGTTTTATGACACAAGCTAAGGATGCAAAATTGAGTTTTGCTGATAAGGCATAACCATGAAGCTACAATTCACTTATGGATGGATTCTTATATAAGAAAAAATCTAACACAAAACTAGAAATTTTTTTTAACAAAAATCCAGTCATTGAGTCACACAAATTGGATTTGGACTATTCGAGTAGCGAACAATTAAAAACAAATTAATTAGCCACCCTTTCTAACAAGACAATGATATTATAATGACTCAACACAAAACTATAAGTGAAATAATAATTTTGGTTTGAGTTTTGTAGTAGTTGCTCGATAGTTCAAAACTAGCTAATATTCATTTGTCGATGGGGAGTTGCTCGTTCTGTACAATTTTATTTTTATTTTTTTTAATGTTAATATGGTATCCTTGTTCTATGAATTCATTGTGTTCTTATTGTTTTAATCTTACTGAATTACTTTTGTAGCATATATTTCTAATATTAATCGAATCAATGGCGATTTTGAACATCAAATCCCAACAATTGGTATCAGAACCTCGTTCTTTAAAGACTCAACAAGGAGGATGAGTCCCAAGGGTGTTTGCGGCACCTTAAGCATATCCAATGTATCACACAAACACATGACTGATAAACGATGTAACAAACTATAACAAATCCCCGAATTTTAACCATGATACAATAATAAATAAAGAACATGAAGGGAATGAATCGTCACCTATAATGAAAAGTGATGGAGGCGGGTTTTTGGACTTTTTTGGGTATTACAACTCCACCGCGTAAAAGAAATTTATTTGCGAAATTGATCAAGTGAGGAATAATTGGGGATAATTCTTCATCATTTTCTTTAGAAGTTCCATTAAACCATGACTATTGAATTAGTGTTTTAGTGTTTTAATTTGTTGTTTCTGGTGAAATTCATGGTCATATAAAGTTATTGTCAATGATGGGGTCTTAATCTATTGTAAGTTGTAGGAAGTTATTTTGTTTTCAAAAGTCATCAATATATATCATACTTCACAAAAAAAAGGTACAACAACATGATATTATATATCAGCCTCAAATTAAAGGGTAAAAAAAACACCGGACAATAAACATGCTACAATCAAGTTTTACAAGAGCGTACACTATGAACAATCAACATGTTACAATTATCATCTCCTAGGTCAAATCAATTTCTTTAGGACTTATAAACATAACGCCAACTGAAGATGAAGAAGCACCATGCACGCCCGTATCCTAGCCTGATCATTTCTCTCCTCGTATAGGGTCTGGGTCATTGTATGCGCCACGTGTAGTTTCCCAACCCCGACATCACTCTAACACATTCCCGCCTACTCATACGCTACAAAAAAAACATGACACAAAGGTTAATGTTGTAACTAGCAAGCAACATTAAAGAAGTATATGATAAAACTAATCTCAAAGCATTCAGAATCCAAAAATTATTTAACAAGAATAGACATTTTAGCATAGTTAACATGTACAAGCGCCTCTAACAATTGTTGAAGTGTCTGTATGTGTTGCAGCATTTTAAATGTATAGACTCCCGGTGCATTTTCATTCATTATGCTTCGAATACGATGGAAGAAAGACCGTTGATGGAAGAAAGACCATTGAAAGATCTATTATGTATTATGTGTAGGTCTTTATACACAGGCTAAAAATAAAAAAATAACAAAGAAAAAAAATCAAAGTAAATTATATATAATGCAATTATGATCTTATATACATTGTTGAACAAACTTTACCATATAATTGGATACAATTTTTTGTCTGTATTCTTTGTGCTTTTGGACCTGTTGAAATTGAAGCAAAGAAAAGATTAACAATTATGATAAGAATTTAACTAAATACATTAAAGAATATAAGCAATATTAACTTTTGTTGGTACATGTTAATTATTTATTATAGGCATTACTTTTACTACAAATGATACAACATTAATTAGTTTTTGTACTTTATAGGTTCAAACGAAAACAAGCTTAAAATGATAAAATAGTAATGACATTAATAACAACAACAATAATAATAATTAATAAGCACATTAATAAATTGGGTGTGGCTTAATGGTAGAGCACTTACTTTACTAGTGAGAGGTAGGGGGTTCAAACCTCACTATCACCAATTTATATGGGAGACATGAGGGATGACCCTGGCTTGCCACGGTTCGAGTCCTGATCTCATCCGGTTTTACCGGCTTCTCGCTGTCGTGCCATTTGGCGGGCGTGGGGGTCGGGTTTTATCCGGTGAATCCCTCAATAGGTGGACCACTATGGGCTCCGTCCGTCCGGACTAGTGGCCGGCTCGGGCTATCTTTAGCCAATGAGGCCGCGTACGGAGTACCCGGCGTTACTTAGTTGGTCGTTAAAAAAATAAGCACATTAGCAATTATTATTAATTTGCCATACAAAGGCTAGATTGCTGCAAAATTAGAAGGTAATTAACTAATTATCAATCTAGATATATTTTACCATTTAAGCACAATTTACATAATTAAAGCATCATCTCAATCATAGAGTTTAATTCAAACACATCATCCAACCGAAATCCAAAAATCGAATCAAGCAAATAAATGCAACAACAAAGGATTATAAACTACTGTTAAAGTTGTAATTGCAGTTTGAAATAATAGTGCCATAGTATGATAGTTGAGGGACCAATATTGTAACTATGGTCCCTCAACTATCATGCTATGGCACTATTAGTTCAAACCACAATTACAACCTAACAACGATGGAGATTCTTACCTGATTACGTTCTTCTACATTCGAATAACGACGCAGAAGATCCTGCATGAACTTCAACATCGTATCACTATACGCATCCAACAGATTAGTTAGCAGTAAATGCACCACCAACGAGTTGAAATGGCAGGCGAGAACTAAAAATAGAAAACAAAACAAACTAAAATTGAAGTTCTCTTCTATTGTTTAAAACATTTACAATGCAAAATAACGAAATAAAATAAAAAAACATTTTCCAAAACAACAATTTTCATTCTTGATAGAAGATATAGAAAACATTAACTATTTAACAAGAATAACCATTTTTGCATACACGACACGTGCAAGCGCCTCTATGAGCAATCAACATGTCATAATGATTTGTTTCGATCATCATACATTGGGAACAGATATCAATGCATACTGCGAGATAACACACGATTCAAACATAAAAATTGATTAGAAGACGTTCCAAACACAAAACCCTCAAAGGATGAATTAATATGATGATCAAATACCAAGTCAAAGAGCAAAAAAAAAGTTAAAATTTAGCAAATACCAAATGAAATCCATACATTGAATTCGGTGAACACCAAAAATGAAATTTTATCAAATACAAAGAAAAAAAAAACCCCCACAAATCGGCCATCTTTGAAAACAAGCTAGCAGCTATTTTGAAACATGTATACAAAGATTATAATTCAAAATCGATAAAAGAAATGAAAAACTGTTTACATGGACACTTATATCCCATCTTTCTAAGCGGCCGTGAAATGAACTTGGAAATGAGATTAAGCATCATATCATATATATAGTAAAAGAAAGCAGAATTAAACCTTAATCATATTATCATTATAACCTTTGTAATCTTTTGATATCTTTATATTTAATATTACAAAATTAATTAGCATTAATTAATTGGATTGTTTTATTAATTGTTGACAG
Organism: Bidens hawaiensis; assembly: GCF_021521415.1. NCBI lineage: Eukaryota > Viridiplantae > Streptophyta > Magnoliopsida > Asterales > Asteraceae > Bidens > Bidens hawaiensis. The sequence continues at coordinate 297,640 of NW_027492545.1, forward strand.
ATCAGTCAACATGACAAATAATGTGATACCAGAAAATATTATCCTTTAGAAACATTTGATAATTAACCAAACATAGGTTTGGAGAAAAAAGTTATTTACAAAAATAGTGGTATTTGGTATATACGCCCATGTTAAACACAACTAAAAGTATAATTTATATAAACTTAAAATCCCAAAATAACCGTAATCTGAATCAACGACGGCATGCAAATATAGTCGCCAACGAGCAGTATGTATGTATGCCTGTCTGTCTGATCGTGACAATCAAAGTAAGTTGAGCGGCAAATTTAACTATGGACCTGCCTGGACTTGGACTTGGACTGATCGACCTCTGGTATGGATTATGGGTAATTTTCTAAGATTGAGGATCGACTCTATTATAGGTAATCCGGTTTTGGGTTAGACGGGTTTTACAGATCTGGTACAAACCATATATAGATATGTTCTACTTATGGGCATTTTTTATGTTTGGTTAATATAAAATACAAAATGAACCATTTCAATTAACGGGCATTTATTTTACTTCTAAACTTTAAAAAAACATATCAACATTGTTGTAATTCAATAATAATTAACGAGCATTTATTTTACTTCTAAACTTTAAAAAACTTATCAACATTGTTGTAAACATTGTTGTAATTCAATAATAATCTAGGTTGGAAGTGGTTTCAAGATATATACATAGAGTTTCAAATATAGTTTATTTTTTGTTAATTTAGTTATGGTTTATCTATTTTCAATAGTTGGAGTTATGAGATAGGTGTTTATCTATTTAAAATGCTTTAAATTAGAATAGCAAAAGGATGTGTTTAGTTTAAATAGGAACATTGTAATCGGCTATTTTGTGTGGTTTGATTTTTCCGGTTTTACAATAAAAGAATCGAACCTGTCTTTAAATATTGGTCGCGTGTTGTGTGTTTGTTTGTCAAGATACGGCAATAAACGTTGTATTTGTAAAATTTAGTAAATAAGTAGATGTTGGATACAAATCTATGATATTGTGAACGTCAGTTGAATTTTAAAGGAAATAAAAGTTAATGTTATTTTTTTTGGTAATAGGGCATTACCCTGGGTAAAATTTTATTAAAAACAAATTAAAATTTGGTTGTTACATAGTAGTGCACCCCCACTCTTGGACATTAACCAAAGAGGGCGAAGACCACAAAAAGAAACCAAACAAGAAATTATACTACGCAAACAAATTACATTACATCACGAGACATCAAGCGAGCGTGCCATCCGTTTCTTCTCCACTTCAATGTCTGCTATTTCCTCCTCTTCTTCGTAATTATCATATGAATTATCTTCTTCCGAGCTTGCATTTGACACCACTTCAATTGTTCTCCCCCTCAACCATTTCCAAACCATAAAAGTAATTTTGTTGGGCTTTAGACCAACGGAGCAATTTATCAACTGGCATGCGAGTTTTTGTTTCATGGTATCCATGGGTTTCACATCTTTCCCTATCCCATAATTTAGTGTGTTAATCGAAGTAGCATCTACTCGAGTTTTATTCACCTCCTCTAAAACAACAAAATAATTTTTAGTATGAAGATTTAGACTAACCAGTTTATTCACCTCCTCTAAAACAACATGTACGTCCATACAAATCCAACCGGTTCTATTATGTCCAACAGAAAACCAACCGGGCCGCCTACTTTTTATACCCCGATGATTGAGTGCCACTTGTCAAGAATGTTTCCCGTCGGCGCCTACTTTTTTACCCGACCGACGAAATGTTCCAGGAGGCGCTGCTTTTTTTCAAATCTAGGCGCCGGAACGATTTTTCTAGGCGCATACTAGATCTTTTCACATGCCGGATAGATTTATAATATACTTTTAGCATCAATAGGCTCGTTTAGATCATCCAATGTAGAACACACTTATCTATAACCATTCAAGTATCCTTTTTGTTTTTTGTTTCATATATATGACCAAATGCACACTGAAAATAGTAATAAAAAAGAAGTTGAAGAATGAAAGAAGGATCTTGAATATGAGCTGGCTCAAATAAGCTCTTAAACCAAAAAGATGGAACATGAATTCTCATTGAAGAACATTTTTTTATAATGAGCCGGTTGGAAATTAGAAAAAAAAAACAAAAATGATATGAATTTGAAAAAACAAGCGTAGCCTAAATTAATCTAGTAGCCACCTGTCTTATTTGAAAAATCCATCTGGCCCTTGAATCTAGTTAGACATTTTGAGAATTATCATTGTCAAACTCGACATTTTTGGCATTTCCCTTTTTCCAATGAGTGACCGAAAACCGAACATAATGAATAACTAAAAACCTAAAGTTAACGTTATATATATATTGAGTGTGGGGTCAAGTATCCCAATAAAGAATGTGAGATTCGCCTTTACCCTTGCTATTAAAGCATGACCATCGGAATATCATGTGTAGAATATCCCAAGTCTTTTTGTTCACGAAATTGAATTAAGTGTAAAATATTTATTGATAACCCCTTGCCCTTGCTATTAAACCATGGCCATTGGAATGGTTTGGTCTTTTAGTGTTTTAATGTGTTGTTTGTGGTGAAATTCGTGGTCTTTTACATTATATGATGTCATCTGTTGGGTCTTAAGTTTTAGGTAATCACTTGTTTTCATAAGTTATCAATATATCAAAAGGTACAACAAGGAAACATGTTACTTAACCAGTCTCAAATTAAAGTGTATAAAACAACACTATGAATAAATAACATATTACAATCACAATTTAAAAAGAAAAAAATACTATGAACAACCAACATGTTACAATGACTAATCCTAGGTCAGATCAAACTTTTTTGGACTTGTAAAAACATCGCAGCTCAACAACAAAGAATAACAGTTGCTTGAATTTGCAAGTTATCCTCCAATTCCGAATGCTCCAGCAGATCACCATATACAGGAGAAATTACATGAACAACACGATGTATATAATCATACTGGGGATGAGGCAATGAACATGAACACGATGTAGGTATACTGATTGTGAAAAAGAGATTGTGCGCGCGCCAGCCACTTCAACATGAGCAATGGGTTCATCAAAGTACGTCAGGCACTGTTCCCAAAGTGTTTGTTCGGCCCGCATCATAGCCTGATTTCTCTCCTCGTATAGAGTCTGGGTCATTTTACGTGCCACGTGTAGTTTCGCAACCGCCTCACCAGCATTCAACACACCAGGTTGGCAGCTATAGTATTTCTTTCGGAAAAAAAAACAACTATAATATTAGGCTTGGCAATGCTAACTGATGATTAATGTGGATTAAATAATGGACAAAGTATTTACTCAGAACTTGGATATGGCACCATAGAATGCGTACCTGTTGTTGTCCTGGCCTACGAAAGACACCATTATTTGGTTAATACGTACAATAGATAAAATGAAAATTAATTTTGTTAATGTATTAGAGTGTTCTCTTCTATATGTAAAACATTTTCCAAAACAACAATTTTGTTTCCTGATAGAAGAGCTAGAAACACTCAAAAACTATTTAACAAGAATAGATAGTTTCGCATACCAGTTAATGTGCAAGCACCTCTATGAACAATCAACATGTCATAATCATTATCTGATCCGATCGTCAATGATTGAAGATAGAGATCAGTGTATACTATGAGCATATAAATTGGTCAGAACACATTTGAAACACAAAACCCTCAAATAATGATGAATTAAATTATCAAGGCCAACCAAAAAACCCAAAAAGAATATACGTTAAAATTTGGCAAACACCAAAATGAAATTTTATACATTGAATTTGGTGAACACCAAAAATGAAATTTATCAAATACAAATCCAAATCCAAAAAAAAAATGCAACATATCGGCGACTTTTAAAAACGAGCAGCTATTTTGAAATATGTTTAAAAAAGATTATAATTCAATAGATAATACAATCAATAAAGACTCGAAGAACAAAAATGAGAACTGATGTTTACATTGGCACTCATATCTCATCTTGCTAAGTTGCAGCAGCCGTGAAATGAACTTGGAATGGAAATGAGATTAAGCATCATATCATATATATATATATATATATATATATATATAGTAAAAGAAAGCAGAATTAAACCGTAATCATTTTATCATTATAACACCTTTAATCTTTTGATATCTTTATATTTAATATAACAACATTAATTAGCATTAATTAATTGGACTGTTTTATTAAGGGTTGACAGATCAGTCAAATGACAAATAATGTGACTTTAGAAAGTATTTACAAAAATAGGATAGGAGGAAAAAGTATTTATAAAAATAGTGGTATTTGGTATATAAACCCATGTTAAATCAACTAAAGGAATAATTTAAATAACCTTTAAATCCCCATATAACCGTAATTCAAATAGACGACGGCATGCAAATGTAGTGGTCAACGAGTAGTTCGTGACAATTATCAAAGTAAGTCGATCGGCGAATCAAACTATGGACCAGCCCAGACTAATCAACCTCTGGTATTGATTATAGGTGATTTTCTAAGACTGAGGATCGATTCTTTAATATGTAATCCGGTTTTGGGTTAGATGTGTTTCACGGATCTGGTATAACCATATAGATATGTTCTACGTATAGGCGTTTTTTATGTTTAATTAATAAATATTACAAAATGAACCAAAAGTAAAACATATAGATAATTTCAATAAACGAGTATTTATTTTATTTCTAAACCTGAAAAAAAACTTGCCGGGTCAAGTTATTGTATAAAGGGTGACAAAAATGAGAAGTATGAGAAGAATTTGCGGCTAAATAAATCTCACAACAAATAATAAATAGTTAATAAAAAATCATAATTCATAATTTAAAAATAAATTAATGGAAAAAGTAAATAAAACAAAAATGTTCCTCCCGTTTTCTCGTTCTAAAAAAAGATAAGGAAAAAAAGACACAATTTTAAAGAAAAAGATCTTTGTGTATTTTTAATTTTCATTGTGTTTTTATTAATTTTCATTACTAGGTTATACACCCGTGTCTTACACAAGTTGGACAACTTAAATTTTGTAAGTGATAACTTTTGATAAATAAAGTTGAGTAATACATTAAGTAAGTATGGAGTTAAATTATAACTACTATTCACAAATTTAAAAATAAATCATAAATATCTAAATACTTCTTTCGTTACAATATTAGATAATACACTAAAATTATGGTAGCAACTAAAGTAAAATATTATTATGAGAACATAAACGGTACAATCGAAACAATACGAACCAACCATCAATAGAAGAAAACTTTCGATTAGTTATAGAATGTACAATAAAGGAGAATCGATAAGGTTTTAATTGACAAAATATGGATAGAAAAAAAGATATTATGGTTACAGGTGAAAAGAAGGCGGTTTGGGTTCATTTAAAGATCCACGTGTTTTTAACAATGAACCCGTTGAATAATGAAAATGTTCAGATTATAAAAATGTTTTATAAATAAACCTAACGTTTTAAAAAATATAAAATGCGTTTTGTCAAAGAAATTAGAGAAATCATTAAACAAAAAATATATAAAAAGAACTTTAAAAAGTATGTATAATTAATGTACAATTAATAGGAGAGAGACGGGAATAAATAATAAGAATGCAAAAGAGAATGACATGTGACATAAGAAAACTTTTATTTATTATATAGTATAGATTAATTGTGTCTTTATTCATTGACATTGTGTCTTTTTTTCTTTTTCTTGATATTGCGTTATATTACTCAACATTGTATTATATTTGCGATCTTTTGTGCCTTTTTTATTTATCATTGTGTTTTTTGTTTATTTTTGTCATCGTGTTTATTTTTTGTTTTTTGTTTATTCATTGACATTGTGTTTTTTTTTTCTCGTCATTGTGTCTTTTTTCATCTTCTTTTGTTTTTGGAGCGAGCATGACGTGAGAAACATTATATTTTTTTCCCCTTTTAGTTTTTTATTTATATTTTAAATTGTAATTGTTTTTTCTTGAATTTTTTCCATTGTTGTAATTCAATCATAACAGGGTTGAAAGTGGGTTCAAGATAAATGAAGAGACTGTTTTAAATAAAGTTTTTTTTTTTTTTTTTTTAGTTGTGGGTTATCTATTTTCAATAGTTGGAGTTATTAGATTGGTGTTTATCTATTTGAAAGTACTTTAAATTAGAATAGGTTAAGGTTGTGTTTTGTTTAAATAGGAACATTGTAATCGGTTGTTTTGAGCGGTTTAATTTTTCCCTTTTTACAGTAAAAGAATCTAACAACTGCTTTTAAATATTAGTCGTTTGATTGTGTGTTTGTTTGTCAAGATACGGTCCAATAAATATTATATTTGTAAGATTTAGTAAATAGGTAGATGTTGGATAAAAATCTATGATATTGTGAACGCTAGTGAATTTTTAAGGAAATAAAAGTTAACGTTATTATTAATTTTTTCCGTAAAAGGGCATTATCCTTGACAAATATTTATTAAAAACGACTGAAAAATTAGTGTTACATATTAGGACATCCCCCCTGTCCTGTCATTAACCAAATAGGGTGAAGACCACAAAAAGAAACCAACCAATAAATCATACTAAGCAAACAAATTACATTACATCCTCATACATCAAACGAGCCGCGCGATCTATTTCTTCCTCCACTTCAATGTCTTCTATTTGTTCCTCTTTATAATTATCATCTGAATTATCTTCATCTGAGCTTGTATTTATCACCACTTCAACTATTTTCTCCCTTAGCCATTTCAAACCATAAAAGTAATTTTGTTGGTCTTTAGACCAACGGAGCAATTTATCATTTGGCGGGCAAGTTATTGTTTCATGGTATCTATGGGTTTCACGTCTTTCTCTATCCCATAATTTGGTGCATTCTTAAAAAAGTCATATATTCGAGTTTCATTCACCTCCTCTAAAATAGCAAAATAATTTTTAGTATGGACTAACCGGTTTGTTTGAAGCATTCCGATTCATTGGCACATCTATTCGAGTCATCTATGCAAGTTTCACTCACCTCCTCTAAATAGCAAAATAATTCTTAGTTCTTCACCTAAATACCCAATTTTGTGTTATGTAAATCTGAAGTGTCGTTATAACAACGAATCCAAAAAGGTTGAACCGCCCTTCACACAAAAATTCGCAACCTGTTAAAAATTTGTGTACGGTAATAGGAACCAAGAAGGCAACCCTGACCTTTACATTAATAAGATCCGAAAAACTACCTTCTTAGGTTTTTCTATTACATATATCATTGTTAATTAACATATAATGGAGAGACATCTGAATATTATTAACTCTTTTATTTCACAAGTCACAACAATGAGATGTAAACTGTACAATCTTCATTTTTTTTTCGTTCTTAAGTTCAAGCTCTCAGTAAGACAATCATAAACGTATGTTGATAATACTGATCGACTGTCTCTTTTAGTATTTTAATGATCTTTTTTCACACAAGATTATAATAGCTATCATTGCTTATAGATTGAAACTAAAACGTTCGACATGTAAGACAACAATTCAACAACACTACATTACTTTATTACTTGAAAGCTTAACATATGAAAAAAAGGGACACAAATTACAACTGCAAGGACACAAGAAAATCATTGATCATCATCGTCCTCCCTTGGGGGTGACTTGTTGAGATCGGGGGTCTTTAACTTTTTAGACGTTTCTGGCGCTTTCACATCCCCTCCCGAAACGTTAGTACTGCTAGAACTCGCAGCCCTAGCAATGGCTGCCATTTTACGCTGCACAGGCGTATGCGTCCTCAAATGGCCATTTAGTGCCTTAGGATGGTAAAAATTCCATCTGCAAAGTGGGCAAACACTTGCACTTGGTTGCTCTTTTTCAGGTGCCATTTTGGTGTCCTTAGCTTGCTACGTATATTTCTGCACGGAGTAAATAATATAACAAGTTCAAAAAAATAAAAAATGAATAGAACATGTTCATAACACAAAATCGTCAAAGTAAGAATTATATATCCACATCGAATTCGGAACCCATAAAATTTCGTAATTTTGATTAACATCAAAATGCAATATAGACTTTTGAACACAAGTGATCTATTTTGAAACATGTCTGGAAGTATTATAAATTTATAATCCAACACAAATAAGATTGATACATATATAACCACAGAAGATAAAAGAAAAATACTTACTAATAAAACCTGTGATAATGGCAGAGGCATTTGATCATCCAGTTAAGCATCTTATATATATACAGATCAGAACATGGATTAAACCCAAAATGCTTCTATAATTTGAAATTGAATGTAAAAATTAATATTAAATAAAATAAACGGTAATTAATGAATAAAGTTAAATATTTAATGTACTTACCTCCTTGAAAATTGAATTTCTTGTCATCATACATTCATACTATTACTTTTTTATGTTCGAGCAATAAGATTATACCAGGATTACGATATACAACAATATTTGTCATCATCGGACAATTTTATTCTCTATTTACATACTCAATAATAGTTGTAACCAATTAATGAGTTGGTGAACCTTTAAACACTTGGGTTTGGGTTTCAGATGGTTGTGTTCAAATCACACACTCAACAAGGATTAAAAGAAACTCGTCGTTAAAAAGGAAAAAAAACCCAAGATGAAAATAATATCAAGAGTGTACTTTTTATTACTCTCTCCGTCTATCTACAAGTGTCATGGTTTGAAAAACAAAAAATTTAAGAAAGTTTGAATGATTTCGTTTTTTTCTTAACAAATTACTATAATATAAAAAGACAAAATTCCATATGTAGTTCGGTTTATGTTATATATAAAAGGCTGTGAAGAAAGTTTAATGATTGCATTTTTAAGGGTAAATTTAGAAATAATAAATAAAGTTTGAAAATGAACATTTGTAATGGGACAAACTAAAAAAGAAATGTGGATACTTTCATAGGGACGGAGGGAGTATTTGGTAATGCCTTGATATGTCCTTGAATCGTGCTTAAAAGTATTATTGTGGTACCTTCAAAATCTTTGATCAAATAATTCATAGAGAAACAAAGAATGAGTATGTTTCTTGTTAACAAAATCATACTCGAGAAAAACCTACGTAAAAATCATCGATCTTTCTATATATATAAAGTCACAACGTTTGGTTGAATGTTTTCTTTTTCCTATCAAAACTGTTTGTCACCACATTAGTACGTAGTAAGTCTATAGGTAAACACATATAGATTCGCTATATCGTAAACTGAGTTGCATTAATTGCAAATTAACGGGCAAACCTAACGAATGGATAGATTCGCTATATCGTAACACATATATAATGGTGAGAGTCACAATTGACATATGTATTATTTTGACGATGTCAAAAGTTCAAACGTATATGTTAAATCCTGAAGTGAATGTGTAATTCATGTTCATTTTGATGAAAATTAGTTAAAACTACTACACGCAAGATCGTTTTAACAATCACAAGCTAAGGATGCAAAACTGAGATTTAACGATCAGGCATAACCATGAAGCTACAATTCACTTCTGGATGGATTCTTATATAAGAAAAAAACTAATTCTAGTTTGTCAACATAGAACATGCCACTTTTTCTTTTTCTTTTTTACCGTTGAAGAATTAATAGCCAGCTTTCTACAATTAAACACATAGTATTCTTTTCAGAATAAATATTCTTTTAACATCATATCTCAGTCCCTAAGAATAACTAATTTATTACACAATATTATTTTACACATAAATACCGCTAACCATTCATCATTTTATTCACTCAAATCTTCTAGCATTTTATTCATTCAAACCTTCCTCAATGAGAATAATTAATTTATTACACAATATTATTTTACACATAAATACCGCTAACCATTCACCATTTTATTCACTCAAATCTTCTAGCATTTTATTCATTCAAACCTTCATCGTTTTTATTCAATTAAACTGTCAATGACTAATTTATCAAACTATGATCTTAGGATATTCATACCGCCGAACAATATTTATAACGATATTTTTTTCAAACGACAATAGCATACAATTTTACTAAGATCTCATGGTCGAAGAGGAAGACACAGAAACATCATCGAGATTTATGCGTAGCAAAATGTTACGGGGCCAATATAAGAGAGACGATCACAATTACCCAACCTTCAATGTTCTCCGAGCATCTCGAATATTTCATTAATTTTAATGAAAGTTTAATTTTAATTATATTTAATTGTTTAATTTATTTTAAATTAAAAAAAAACCAAAAATTTTAAGGTACTTGTGGGTATTATTGCCGGTGATTTTGTGGTTTGAGGGTATCTATGGGTAAAAATGAGTGCCCTTTATCCTCTTATAATGACTCAACACAAAACTGTGAGTCACATAATAATTCTGGTTTGAGTTTTATAGTAGTTGCTCGGTAGTTCAAAACTAGCAACTATTCATTTGTCGATGGGGAGTTGCTCGTTCTGTATAATTTTTTTAATGTTAATATATTATCCTTGTTTTGCTATGAATTCATTGTGTTCTTATTGATTTAATCTTACTGATTTACTTATGTTGCATATATTTCTAATATTAATCGAATCAATGGCGATTTTGAACATCAAATCCCAACAATTGGTATCAGAACCTCGTTCTTTAAAGATTCAACAAGGAGGATGAGTCCCAAGGGTGTTTGCGGCACCTTAAGCATATTCAATGTATCACACAAACACATGACTGATAAAAGATGTAACAAACTATAACCAAATCCCCAATGATACAATAATAAACAAAGAACATAAAGGGAATGAATCGTCACCTATAGTGAAAAGTGAGAGAGGCGGGTTTTTTAACTTTTCAGGGTATTACAACTCCACCGCTTAAAAGAAATTTATTTGCGAAATTGATCAAGTGAGGAATAATTGAGGATAATTCTTCATCATTTTCTTTAGTTGTTCCATTAAACCATGACCATTGAATTAGTGTTTTAGTGTTTTAGTTTGTTGTTTGTGGTGAAATTCATGGTCTTATACAATTATTGTCAATAATTGGGTCTTAATCTATTGTAAGTTGTAGGCGGTTATTTTGTTTTCAAAAGTCATCAACATATATCATACTTCACGGAAAAAAAAAACAAAAGGTACAACAACATGATACTATATATCAGCCTCAAATTAAAAGGTAACAAAAAACACTGGACAATAAACATGTTACAATCAAGTTTTACAAGAACGTACACTGTGAACAACCAACATGTTACAATTAATCAATTATCATCTCCTAAGTCAAATCAATCTCTTTAGGACTTATAAACATAACGCCAACTGAAGATGAAGAGGCACCATCCACTTCCATATGGTGGTTCCGACATGAGTAGTGGGTTCATCAAAGTATGTCGGGCACTCGATCTTTCCAAAGTGTTGTGTTGTTTTGTCAGCAGCCCATATCCTAGCCTATATCCTAGCCTGATCATTTCTCTCCGGCCGTATAGGGTCTGGGTCATTGTACGCGCCACGTGTAGCTTCACAACCCCGACAACACTCTAACACAACCGAACGTACTCATACGCTACAAAAAAACAGATGACACAAAGGTTAATGTAGTAACTAGCATCATTAAACAAGTGTATAATAAAACTAATCTCAAAGCATTCATAATCCAAAAATTATTTAACAAGAATAGCACGTACAAGCGTCTCTAACCGTTGATGAAGTGTTTGCATGATGTGTTGCAGCATTTTAAATGTATAGACTCCAGGTGCATTTTCGTTCATTATGCTTCGAATACGATGAAAGAAAGACCGTTGATGGAAGAAAGACCATTGAAGGATCTATTATGTGCAGGTCTTTGTACACAGCCTGAAAATAAAAATAATAATAAAGAAAAAAAAATCAAAGCAAATTATATATAATGCAATTATGATCTTATGTACATTGTTGAACAAACTTTACCATATAATTAGATACAATTTTTTGTATGTATTCTTTATGCTTATGGTCCTGTTGAAATTGAAGCAAAGAAAAGATTAACAATTATGATAAAAATTTAACTAAATACATTATAAAGAATATAAGCAATATTAACTTTTGTTGGTACATATTAATTATTTATTATAGGCATTAGTTTTACTACAAAAGATACTACATTAATTAGTTTTTGTACTTTATAGGTTCAAATGAAAACAAGCTTAAAATGATAAAATAATAATGATATTAATAATAATTAATAATCACATTAGCAATTATTATTAATGTACCATACAAAGGCTAGATTACTTCAAAAATTAGAAGCTAATTAACTAATTATCAATCTAGATGTATTTTACCATTTAAGCACAATTCACATAATTAAAGCATCATTTCAATCAAACAATTTAAATCGAACACATCATCCAACCGAAATCCAAAAATCGAATCAAGCAAATAAATGCAGCAACAAAGGATTATAAACTACTGTTAAGTTGTAATTGTAGTTTGAACTAATAGTGCCATAGTATCATAGTTGAGGGACCAATATTGTAACTATGGTAACAACATAGATTACCTACTAATGTAAACTATGTTACTTGTTACCACAATTACAATACTGGTCCCTCAACTATCATGCTATGCGCTATTAGTTCTAACCACAATTACAACCTAACAACGATGGAGATTCTTACCCAATTACGTTCTTCTACGTTCGAATAACAACGGAACTTCAGCGTCGTATCTATGGGAGCATCCAACAGATTAATTAGCGGTAAATGCAGCTCCAGCGCGTTGAAAATGACGGGAGAGAACTAAAATTAGAAAACAAAAAAAACTAAAATTAAAGTTCTCTTCTATTGTTTAAAACATTTACATTGCAAAATAACGAAATAAAATAAAAAACATTTTCCAAAACAACAATTTTTAATTCTTGATAGAAGACATAGAAAACATTCATAATCCAGAAAACTATTCAACAAGAATAACCATTTTTGCATACCTCAAAAGCGCCTCTATGAACAATCAACATGTCATAATGATCTGATCCGATCGTCATACATTGGGGACAGAGATCAATGCATACTGCAAGATAACACATGATTCAAACATAAAAATTGGTCAGAACACATTCTAAACACAAAACCCTCAAAGGATGAATTAATAAAATTATCAAATACCGAGTCAAAGAGCAAAAAAAAAAAGTTAAAATTTAGCAAATACCAAATGAAATCCATACATTGTATTCGGTGAACACCAAAAATGAAATTTTATCGAATACAAAGCAAAAAAACCCGCAGATTGGCCATTTATGAAAACAAGCTAGCAGCTATTTTGAAACATGTATACAAAGATTATAATTCAAAATCGATAAAATAAATGAAGAACTGTTTACATGGGCACTTATATCTCATATTGCTAGGTGGCCGTGAAATGAACTTGGAAATGAGATTAAGCATCATATCATATATATATAGTAAAAGAAAGCAAAATTAAACCCTAATCATATTATCATTATAACCTATAATCTCTGATATCTTTATATTTAATATTACAAAATTAATTAGCATTAATTAATTTGACTGTTTTATTAATTGTTGACAGATTAGTCAACATGACAAATAATGTGATACAAGAAAATATTATCCTTTGAAACATTTGATAATTAACCAAAAACAGGTCTGGAGAAAAAAATATTTACAAAAATAGTGGTATTTGGTATATACGCCCATGTTAAATACAACTAAAAGAATAATTTATATAAACTTAAAATCCCAAAGTAACCGTAATCTGAATCAACGAAGACATGCAAATATAGTCGTCAACGAGCAGTACGTATATATTATGGGTAATTTTCTAAGATTGACAATCAAAATAAGTTGACCGGCTAATTTAACTATGGACCTGCCTGGACTGATCGACCTCTGGTATGGATTATGGGTAATTTTCTAAGATTGAGGATCGACTCTTTTATAGGTAATCTGGTTTTGGGTTAGACGGGTTTCACGGATCGATGGCACAAACCATTTATAGATATGTTCTACTTATAGGCATTTTTTATGTTTGGTTAATATAAAATACAAAATGAACCATTTCAATTAACGAGCATCTATTTTACTACTAAACTTTAAAAAACTTATCAACATTGTTGTAATTCAATAATAACTAGCGAGCATTTATTTTACTTCTAAACTTTTAAAAACTTATCAACATTGTTGTAATTCAATAATAATCTAGGTTGGAAGTGGTTTCAAGATATATATACATAAGAGTTTCAAATATAGTTTGTTTTTTGTTAATTTAGTTATGGTTTATCTATTTTCAATAGTTGGAGTTATGAGATAGGTGTTTATCTATTTAAAATGCTTTAAATTAGAATAGCAAAAGGATGTATTTGGTTTAAATAGGAACATTGTAATCTGCTGTTTTGTGTGGTTTGATTTTTCCGATTTTACAATAAAAGAATCGAACGTGTCTTTAAATATTGGTCGCGTGTTGCGTGTTTGTCTGTCAAGATAAAGAAATAAACATTGTATTTTTTAAAATTTAGTAAACAAGTAGATGTTGGATACAGATCTATGATATTGTGAACGCTAGTTGAATTTTAAAGGAAATAAAAGTTAACGCTATATTTATGGTAAAAGGGCAGTACCCTAGGTAAAATTTTATTAAAAACGAATGCAAATTTGGTTGTTACATACTAGTGCATCCCCCACTCTTGGACATTAACCAAAGAGGGTGAAGACCACAAAAAGAAACCTAACAAGAACTCCTACTACGCAAACAAATTACATTACATTACGAGACATCAAGCGAGCTGTGCCATCCGTTTCTTCTCCACTTCAATGTCTTCTATTTCCTCCTCTTCTTCGTAATTATCATATGAATTATCTTCATCCGAGCTTGCATTTGACACCACTTCAACTGTTTCCCCCCTCACCCATTTCCAAACCATAAAAGTAATTTTGTTGGGCTTTAGACCAACGGAGCAATTTATCAACTGGCATGCGAGTTTTTGTTTCATGGTATCTGTGGGTTTCACGTCTTTCCCTATATATCCCATAATTTAGTGCGTTCATCCAAAAAAGCATCTACTCGAGTTTCATTCACCTCCTCTAAAACAACAAAATAATTTTTAGTATGAAGATTTGGACTAACCGGTTTGCTTGAAGTATTCCCATTCATTGGCACATCCAATCGATTTTAATTTTTAATTGCTTGTGGTAGCGTTTGGGCCAACAACATGTTTTATTTTTACTTAGCTCACTTAGTTGGAACCAGGTTGTCGTTTGGAATTTCCAACCGGTTGGTTTTGACCATGATAATTTCCAAAATGTCCAACAAATCCAACCGGTTCTATTATGTCCGGCACAAAACCAACCGGGCCGCCTACTTTTTATACCCCAATGATTGAGTGCCACTTGTCAAGAATGTTTCACATCGGCGCCTGCTTTTTTTACCCGACTGACAAATTTTTCCAGAAGGCGCCTGCTTTTTTAAATCTAGGCACCTGGTGGATTTTGTAGGCGCCAGAACGATTTTTCTAGGCGTATACTAGATCTTTTCACATGTCGGATAGATTTATAATATACTTTTACCATCAATCGGCTCGTCTAGACCATCCACTATAGAACACACTTATCTATAACCATCCAAGTATCCTTTTTGTTTTTAGTTTCATATATATGACCAAAATGCACACTGAAATAGTAATATAAAAGAAGTTGAAGAATGAAAGAAAGATCTTGAACATGAGCTGTCTCAAATAATCTCTAAAACCAAAAAGATGGAACATGAATTCTCATTGAAGAACATATTTTTATAAGGAGTCGGTTGGGAATTAAAAAAAACCAAAAATGATTTGAATTTGAAAAAACAAGTGCCTTCTAAATTAGTCTAGCAGCCACCTGTCTTATTTGAAAAATCCATCTGGCCCTTGAATCTAGTAGGCACCTAGAAAAATCTACCTAGTGCTTAGATTTGGTAAAAAGCTGGAAAATTTTTGTTGGTCGGGCCAGAAAAGTAGACGCTGACTGGGAAACATTCTTGACAGGGGGCTCGATTATTTGAGTAGAAAAAGTAGGCGGCTCGGTTGGTTTTAGACTAGACATAGCAGAGCCAATGGGATTTATATAGACATTTTGGGATTATCATTGTCAAAATGGATATTTTATTTCCCTTTTTTTAATGAGTGAACAAAAAACGAACATAATGAATGACTAAAAACCTAAAGTTAACGTTATATATATATATATATATTGAGTGTGGGGTCAAGTATCCCAATCAAGAATGTGAGATTCGCCTTTGCCCTTGCTGTTAAAGCATGACCATTGGAATATCATGTGTAGAATATCCCAAGTCTTTTTGTTCACGAAATTGAATTAAGTGTAGAATATTTATTGATAACTCCTTGCCCTTGATATTAAACCATGGTTATTGGAATGGTTTGGTCTTTTACATATGATGTCAATTGTCTTAAAATATTTTAAGTTGTAGGTAATTACTTGTTTTCATAAGTTATCAATATATCAAAAGGTACAACAAGGAAACATGTTACTTAACCAGTCTCAAATTAAAGTGTAAAAAACAACACTACGAATAAATAACATATTACAATCACAATTTAAAAAGAAAAAAAAATACTATGAACAACCAACATGTTACAATGACTTCTCTTAGGTCAGATCAAACTTTTTTGGACTTGCAAGTTATCTTCCAATTCCGAATGCTCTAGCAGATCGCCATACACAGGAGCAAATACATGAACACCATGTATATAATCATATTGGAGATGAGGCAATGATATACCGATTGTGAAATGGAGATTGAGGCACCATCCACTTCAACATGAGCAATGGGTTTATCAAAGCCCGTCACGCACTGTTCCCAAAGTGCTTGTTCGGCCCGTATCATAGCCCGATTTCTCTCCTCGTATAGAGTCTGGGTCGTTGTACGTGCCACGTATAGTTTCGCAACCGCCTCACCAACATTCAACACACCAGGTTGGAAGCTATAGTATTACTTTCGGAAAAAAAAATAACTATAATATTAGGCTAAAATGCTAACTAATGATTAATGTAGATTAAATAAAGTACAAAGTATTTACTCGGAACTTGGATATGAAACCATAGAATGCGTAGATGATGTTGTCATACCCTACAAAAGACACCATTAATTATTAGGTTAATACGTACAATAGATAAAATGAAAATTCAATTTTGTTATGTATTAGAATGTTCTCTTCTATATGTAAAACATTTCCAAAACAACAATTTTCTTTCCTGACACTCGAAAACTATTTAACAAGAATAGACAGTTTCGCATACCAGTTAATGTGTAAGCACCTCTATGAACAATCAACATGTCATAATGATCTGATCCGATCATCAAAGATTGGAGAAAGCGATCAATGTATACTGTGAGCATAAAAATTGGTCAGAACACATTCGAAACACAAAACCCTCAAATAATGATGAATTAAAATTATCAAGACCAACCAAAAAAACCCAAAAAGAATATACGTTAAAATTTGGCAAACACCAAAATGAAATTTTATACATCGAATTTGGTGAACACCACAAATGAAATTTGTCAAATACAAATCCAAATCAAAAAAGTAAAATAAAATAAACAAAAAAAACCACATATAGGTGACTTTAAAAAATGAGCAGCTATTTTGAAATATGTTTAAAAAAGATTATAATTTAATAGATCATAAAGACTCGAAGAACAAAATGAGAACTGGTGTTTACATTGGCACTCATATCTCATCTTGCTAAGCTGCAGCAGCCGTGAAATGAACTTGGAATGGAAATGAGATTAAGCATCATATCATATATATATAGTAAAAGAAAGCATAATTAAATCCTAATCATATTATGATTATTATAACACATATAATCTTTTGATATCTTTATATTTAATATTACAACATTGATTAGCATTAATTAATTTAGAAAGTATTTTCAAAAATAGGATAAGAGGAAAAAGTATTTATAAAAAATAGTGGTATTTGGTATATAAACCCATGTTAAATCAACTAAAAGAATAATTTAAATAACCTTTAAATACCCAAATAACCGTAATTCAAATCGACGACATGCAAATGTACTAGTCAACGAGTAGTTCATGACAGTTATCAAAGTAAGTAGATCGGCGAATCCAACTATTAACCTGTCATATTGATCGACCTCTGGTATTGATTATGGGTGATTTTCTAAGACTGAGGATCGACTCTTTAATAGGTAATCCGGTTTTGGTTTAAATGGGTTTCACGGATCTGGTATAACCATATAGATATGTTCTTCGTATAGGCATTTTTTATGTTTAATTAATAAATATTACAAAATGAACCAAAAGTAAAACATATAAATAATTTCAGTTAACGAGTATTTGCTTTATTTCTAAACCTAAAAAAACTTGTCAACGTATTGTTGTAAGGTCAAGTTATTCTATAAATAGTGACAAAAATGAGAAGTATGAGAAGGATTTGCGGCTAAAAAAATCTCACAAAAAATAATAAAAAGTTAATAAAAAATCATAATTCAAAATTTAAAATAAAAATGGAAAAAGTAAATAAAAAAATTGTTCATCCCGTCTTTCTCGTTCTAAAAAAAGAAAAGAAAAAAAGACACAGTTTTGAGGAAAGAGATCACTGTGTATTTTTATTTTTCATTATGTTTTTATTTATTTTCATAATTGATTGTGTCTTTTTTTTATATTGTTTTATATTATTAAACATTGTGTTATATTTGCGATCTTTTGTGTATTTTTTTATTTATTATTGTGTTAATTTTTTATTTTCGTCATCATGTCTTTTTTCTCGTCATTATGTCTTTTTTTCTTTTGCTTTTGTTTTTGGAGCGGGCATGACATGGGAGACATTATACATTTTTTTTACACTTTTAGTTTTTTATTTATATTTTGAGTTGTAATTTTTTTTTTCTTGAATTTTTTCCATTATTGTAATTCAATCATAACCGGGTTGAAAGTGGGTTCAAGATAAATAAAGAGAGTGTTTTAAATAAAGTTTTTTTTTTTAATGTAGTTCTGGTTTATCTATTTTCAATAGTTGGAGTTATGAGATTGGTGTTTATCTATTTGAAAGTACTTTAAATTAGAATAGGTTAAGGTTGTGTTTTGTTTAAATAGGAACAATGTAATTGGTTGTTTTGTGCGGTTTGATTTTTCCGGTTTTACAGTAAAAGAATCTTACAATTGTCTTTAAATATTAGTCGCGTGACTGTGTGTTTGTTTGTCAAGATACGGTCCAATAAACATTATATTTGTAAGATTTAGTAAATAGGTAGATCTTGGATAAAAATCTATGATATTGTAAACGTTAGTGAATTTTAAAGGAAATAAAAGTTAACGTTATTATTATTTCTTTTTGTTCGTAAAATGGGCATTATCCTTGGCAAATATTTATTAAAAACGACGGAAAAATTGGTGGTACATATTAGGGCATCCCCCTTGGTCATTAACCAAAGAGGGCGAAGACCAAAAAAGAAACCAAACAATAAATCATACTAAGCAAACAAATTGCATTAAAAAAAGGTTTGATTGTGAAATATCCAAACCGCTATACAAACTGCCAGCTTGGTTTAATTTGGGAACCGGTTTGGCGGAAACCGGTTTTTGAAACAAACCGATTCAGTTCAGTTTCCGGTTAACCGGTTTTTTGTACACAAGTTTGTGCCGGTTACCATTAAAGTTGCGGGCCAGGCGCTAAAGGTCCAACTGGAGACGGTTTGGGTTTCCAGTTAGGTTTTGGCATTTGCTCTTTACTGCCCAGGGCTTGAGGCCCATTCCTAGTTTTCTTTTTTGTGTGTGAACTCAATAAAATCATATCTTCTGGGCCCTCCATAACCGGTTTAAAACATCATCATATATCCGACCCATCACATTTAATGTTGCGCTTTGTTTTTGCGCAGCTCGCTCAATTGGAAACAGGTTGCCATTTGGACTTTCCAACTGGTTTTGACCATGATAATTCCTATAATGTCCATACAAATCCAACTGGTTCCATTATGTCCAGCACAAAACTAACCGGACCGTCTAATTTTTATACCCCAATGATTGAGCGCCACTAGTCAAGAATGTTTCCCATCGGCGCATACTTTTCTGACCCGACCGATAATAATGTTCCAGGCGGCGCCTACTTTTTTCAAATCTAGGCACCCGGTGGATTTTTCTAGACCCCTACTAGATATTTTAACATGCCGGATGGATTTATAATATACTTTTACCAGCAATCGGCTCGTTTAGATCATCCACTACACATTTATCTATAAGCATTCATGTTATTCATGTATCCTTTTTGTTTCATATTTATGACCAAGTGCACACTGAAAATGGTGATAAAAAAGAAGTTGAAGAATGAAAGAAGGATCTTGAACATGAGCTAGCTCAAATAACCCTGAAACCAAAAAGATGGAACATGAATTCTCGTTGAGGAACATTTTTTATAAGGAGCCGGTTGGGAATTAACAAAAAAACAAAAATGATTTGAATATGAAAAAACCAAGCGCCGCCTAAATTAATCTAGTAGCCACCTGTCTTATTTATTTGAAGGCACCTAAAAAAATCTATCCACCACTAGAAAAATCCACCCAATGCCTAGATTTGGGAAAAAATACTCGAAATTTTTGTTGGTAGGGCAAGAAAAGTGTGCGCTGACGGGGAAACATTCTTGACAGGCGGCGCTCGATTATTTGGGTAGAAAAGGTAGGCGGCTTGGTTGGTTTTATAGTCATAACGGAGCCAATTGGATTTATATAGACATTTTGGGAATTATCATGGTTAAAATGGATATTTTTGACATTTTCCTTTTTTCTAATGAGTGACAAAAAACCGAACATAATGAATGACTAAAAACCAAAGTTAATGCCCCTTGCCCTTGCTATTAAACCATGCCCATTAGAATGGTTTGGTCTTTTATTGTTTTAATGTGTTGTTTGTGGTGAATCTCATGGTCTTATACTATTGATGTCAATTGTTGGGTCTTAAAATATTGTAAGTTGTAGGTAATTACTTGTTTTCATAAGTTATCGATAATATATCAAAAGGTACAACAAGGAAACATGTTAATTGACCGGTCTCAAATTAAAGTGTAAAAAACAACACTATGAATAATCAACATATTACAATCACAATTTAAAAAGAAAAAAACACTATGAACAATCAACATGTTACAATGGGTTCTGGGATCCCAAAGCGTTTGTTCGGCCCGTATCATAGCCCGATTTCTCTCCTCGTATAGAGTCTGGGTCATTGTACGTGCCACATGTAGTTTCGCAACCGCCTCACCAACATTCAGCACACCAGGTTCCATAGTATTTCTTTCAGAAAAAAAATTAACTATAATATTAGGCTAGGTAATGCTAACTGATGATTAACATAGATTAAATAAAGGACAAAGTATTTACTCGAAACTCGGATATGACAGATGGCCAAAAGGTTAGGTGCCTTTTTTAACGTAAAAGTTCCTAGCGCAAATTATAGCTAGCAACGTCTTGGTAGCAGTTTTGTCAAGAATACTGCATACACAAGATAATAGAGTTTAAATCATGGAAAGTAATGGTGCCCGGTTCAAACTGATATAGTAATGTTATTGTCTTTGTTATCATTATTGAAAATTGATTATTAATGCAGAACAATAAAAATAAGCAAAATGGTGTTTGTGGGTTAACCAGATGACACGTATGATAAAACTAATGTTTTTATGAATACATATGTTCTTCATTTCATTTTAAACATTTTTAGTGATGAAACTGTTATTTTATCTTACCCCGAACGCATCTCGAACCATTTAGCTTCCCTTTCGCCTTGCTAGCCATAGAATGCGTACCTGGTGTTGTCCTGGCCTACAAAAGACACCATTATTTGGTTAATACGTACAATAGATAAAATGAAAATTCAATTTTGTTAATGCATTAGTGTTCTCTTCTATAGGTAAAACATTTTCCAAAACAACAATTTTCTTTCCGGATAGAAGAGCTAGAAACACTCGAAAACTATTTAATAAGAATAGACAGTTTCCCATACCAGTGAAGTACAACACCTCTATGAATAATCAACATGTTGTAATGATCTGATCCGATCGTCAAAGATTGGAGACAAAGATCAATGTATACTGTGAGCATAAAAATTGGTCAGCACACATTCGAAAACCTAACCCTCAAATGATGAATTAAAATTATCAAATACCAACCCAAAAACAAAAAGTAGAATACACATTAAAATATGGCAAACACCAAAATGAAATCAATAACGAAAATTTATCAAATACAAATCAAGGAAAAAAAACCCACAAATTGGCGACTTTTAAAAACGAGCAGCTATTTTGAAAGATGCATAAAAAGATTACAATTCAACAGATTATACAATCGATAAAGACTTGAAGAACAAAAATAAGAACTGATGTTTACATTGGCACTTACATCTCATCTTGCTAAGCCGCATCAGCCGTGAAATGAACTTGGAAATGAGGTTAGCATCATATTATATATATTAAACCTTATTTATTTTATCACTTTAACCCTGTAATCTTTTGATATCTTTATATTTAATATTACAAAATTAATTAGTATTAATTGGACGGTTTCATTAGAGTCAACATGACAAATAATGTGAGTCCAAAAGATATTTTCAACTAAAGATCATTTATATTAGAGTTTTTCTTTTAAAAAAATAAGAACTTCCCAACATTACATTTGTAAGATTTATTAAATAAGCACACATCTACAAACCTTTCATATATGAATTCACAACGAAACAATCCAATTAATCAAGATACACGAGGGTCGTATTTTCATACGATTTTAGGATACAAATCTATGTTAATTATAAGTTTATGTATACTTTACACCGAATAATATTACTATTATTAATGTTATGTTATTCGACATTATTAGGGGTAGCCTAGACTAGTAAATTTGGTTTGCGGGTCATTAGCGGTTATTATTGGTTATGGTGGTTTGATTGCTTAATCATTACTATTTACACTAACTACCGCCAAACAACGTATAACGGAATAACATGGTCGTTAGCGGTTATTATTTGGTCCCCATGAAAGTCCCCAAAGTCGATCCTCACTGAAGAAAAAAAGAATGGTGTCACTAGAAGAGCAAAACTCTATTTACGCCACAGTCTCAGCCGGGTTTATATCCAGGCACAATGTGGTTCAGGAGCTAACCGCAATGGACCTAGGGATGTTCAAAAAGCTCGTGGCTTGCTCGAAAATAGCTCAAAAAATGCTCGGATCGAAAAAGCTCGATTCTAAATGAGCTCGGCTCGATTTCTGAACGAGCTGAGCTCGAGCCAAGGTCAGCTCGGCTCGTGGCTCGGTCTGGCTCAACTCGTTAGCTTGGCTCGTTGGCTCGGTTATATTAAACCCTAAATTTTAATATCTATATATAATAATTGCATATCAAGAAATAAATAAATAAAAATTATACATATAGTATGCCACTAAATACCTAAAAGCTTATAAAAGAATAACTAAAAAAAACATATAACGTAAAAAATTCTATGGTTTATAATTTTTATATAATATGTATGTTAAAATTATAATATTTTTTCTTTTATATATCAAAATTTGTAAAATATAAAATAAAAATAAATAAAAAATACAAAATAAAAAAATAAAAAAAATTAAATTTCGAGCTCGGCTCGAGCTTTAAATGAGCCGAGCTCGAGCTCAATTTTTCAGCTGGATAAAGAAAACGAGCTGAGCTCGAGCCAGCTCGATTAAGTTCGAGTTCGAGCTCGAGCACACTCTGGCTCGACTCGACTCGGCTCGTTTACAGCCCTAAATGGACCTAGCCATGACGCTTCACTACCTCTAGTTCGTCTACTACTTCAAAACCCCAAAATTTGATATCTTTTATATTTTAACTAGTTTGAGGCCCGTGTATTACACGAGTAGTTATTGAAAATACATTAATACATTCGTTGTACAATATTATTTAAAAACAATTTTAAAGTAAAAGATAATTATAAATATCAAATGTTTGAAAAAAAAGTAAATATTAAAATAACAAATTTTAAAGCATAAATTTTAAAAATGTTAACTATTATTTTACTATTATAAATTTGTTAAAAAGGGTGAGATTTAATTTAAGAGTGACAAGTGATAAAATTTGTAGTTTTTTATTAGAGAGTATAGATATAGATATAGATATAGATATAGATATTACAAACAATATTAATTAGCATTAATTGCTAATTAATTATTCGACTGTTTCATTAAGGGTTTAAAGATTACATGACAAATAATGTGAGACCATAAAGTATTTTCAATTAGCCATTATTTATTTTAGAATTTTTTACAAAAATAAGAACTTGAAAAAACTTCTCAACATTACATTTATATGATTTATTAAATAAGCAGATGTAAGATAAAAATCTATGATAATTATTGGTTTATATATGTATAATCTATAACCGAATAATAATACTATTATTGTTATGTTAATCGACGTCATTAGTAGTAGCTTAGATCAGTAAATTAGGTTTACGCGTCGTTAGATGTTATTCTTGGTTATGGTAGTTTAACTGCTTTATCATTACGGTATTCAACACTATCGGCCAAAACTTAAGTGTGTGTGTATGTATATATATTCGTTAAGCTACTTATGTAATACAACAAGCAGAGAGGCCGTTTCGGAGAACAAACAATTATTTTGAAAATATTGTGTTTAACATTGGACTATCTCATTAAGGGGGTGTTTGGTACAGAGAATGGAAAATGAGAGAAAATAGAAATGGAAATGGAATTGTAGAGAAAGAGAATTGGTATGGAGAATGAGAATCATTTCTTTTGTTTGGTACATGAGAAAATAAACAGAGAACTCTACCATACCCAACCCCACCTCCACCCAACCTGACACCACTCACCACCGCAGCCCCACCACCACAGCCCCACCACCACCACCAGCCCCACCACCACAGCCCCACACCACCAGCACCACCACCACAGCCCTTTCTTCAACCACAGCCCACCACCACCGGCTGCCGCCACCAAATCCCCTTCTTCAACCACAGTACCCAAGAAATTAAAAATATGAAATTAAAATGATTCAAATTTTTGGAACATAAGATATAGAAAAAGGAGGCTCAGATCTGTCATCACTGCCTATTTGGAGATTTTGTGGTGGTGGTTGTGGTGGCGATGATGATGATGATAATCAGAAGCCACCTGCGACTACCGCCGATTTCCACCACCACTGTCACCCACCTGCGACCACAATCACCCGACCATCTGAAAACCCTAACCTACCACGAACCACCACTTGAAACCCTAATCTCCGTTCACCCGTACCACCTGCAACCTACAACCGGTTACCATCTCTGTGTTCACCACTGCGAACGGCGGAGACGGGGTGGTGGTTGCAGACTTGGAGACGAGGTGGCGGTTGCAGACTTGGAGACGAGGTGGCGGCCGGAGACGGGGTGGTGGTCGGAGACGAGGTGGTGGCCGGAGACGAGGTGGTGACATGCTATGAGGAGGCTGCTGAGAAATGGATTTCTCTTTGTTTTAAAGAGAAATGGAATTCTCTAGTTTTAGAGAAATAGAAAGAGAAATAGAAATGAAAAGTAGAAAACAAACAAAAGAAATATTTCTAATTCCATTTCTCCCCAATCAAATCCCTCTACCAAACACCCCCTAAGGGTTTACTGAGTCAACATGACAAATAATGTGTTTAAAAAACTATAAAAAATTCTTACTAATAATCCTATTGAAACATTTAATAACCGAAGTCTAAAACAAAAATAAATCACTTGTATTTTAGTTAACAATCATTTAACTTAATTGATTCTAATCATAGAAACACATGAGAACATTACATAATTTGTAAGATAGGGTCTATGTAATAGATGTGTGTGTCAAGGATAAAAAATCTACGGTAACATGGATGTGAACCAGACTATATATGGAAGGAAAGTTAACATTACATATTCTGAATGTGCCTTATTCTTATTGTTCCAAGGGTGATCGTGGGGGGTCATTGAATGAAGTCCCCTACCCGTTTCTTTTGGAGGTGCAAACCTTTTTAGAGCAGTTGAGTAAGGATCAGGTCTCATAGTTGAAGAGGTCAACTTGTCAACCTAACACTACTAGAAAATTGAGCAATTGCAACCAAAATTTGCTACCGAAAAAAAATGATAGCAAATTTAGCGACCGATTTAGCAAATTTGCTACCGAAAATGCGAATTACTTGACACGGTGGCAGCGTGGTCGGAGTTTTAGCAACCATTAATTTCTGGTGACTAAGCGGTCAGAGTTTTTGCAATCGTTAATTTTTGGTGACTAAGCGGTCGGAACTTTTGCAACCATTGGCTAGACGGTCGGAGTTTTTTGCAAAGTTTTTTTTCAACCGGTAGACGGTTTTGCAACCGGTAATTAACAGTTGGAATTTTTTTAACCTTTATATTTAAAACAATTAATAATTTGAGACGTTTAGCAATAGCAGCATGTTATTATTAATTAAGCAAGCACGTGACTTATGCCATCTCTGTTGAACATCACCCCTGCCACGACGATTTGCAATCTCCTCTGCCTTATAACATTACTCCGGTGATCTACACTGCCGTATAACTTCACTCCGACAATCTTCGCTGATGCTTCATCGGTTAATTCGTCGGGTTCGTTTTCTCATCACTATTTACCGATTAATTGCCACAGATTTCGAATGATTATTAGTATTAACGATTAGGTTATAACAGTTAAATTCTTAGTAGTGCCGGCTATTGTTAGATTGTTCGATTATGATAGATTGCTAATTAATTATTTGTAATTATTTCATAAAGATGCGTTTGTATAATCACGTAATGTGTGTTGTAGTTGATTGATTTTAATGATTCATTGATTGTTGAATCTAGTGATTCAGCGATTGTTGGATCTAAAGTGGATTTGAATTGATGTTCGTCTGTTATTTATGCATTCTAGGGTTTGTTGGATCTGAATTGCATATGATTCTAGGGTTTTAGAGCTTTATACGAGTCATTTAGTGTTTTTGGGGGTGATTTTGATGATTAATTTGTAACATCCTGATCAAAGGCGGCGGAACATGTCGGGGTGCAACGTGATTGGACAAATACACAAGACACTGTTTAAAGTGACAATATTTATTTAACTCATTTTATTTCAACAAATCAAATAAGCAACACGTCTCGTCCACACAAACAAGTTGAAATACAAGTAACAATATATTGTTCGTTTTACTAATATCCTAATGGTCTTGGTAACGTTTTCGTCAAGTCCTCGAGTCAACAAAAGTCAAACCTGTAACATTTCATAAAATAAAGTTTGTCAACACAAAGGTTGGTGAGCAATTCATAAGTTTGAATATATAAGTATATAGTAATAAAAAGCCACAAAACTTGTATACGAAACAATAAATAAAAACAATAACTTGGATAAATTGACAATCGCTAATAGAATTACGTTAGCGCCACCTAACTACAAGGGGTTGCCAAGTAGTCTAGAATTTAATAGAATATCGTTAATTGCATTACGTTAACGACACCTTGCTACAAGGGGATGCCAAGTAGTCTAGGATTTATAGACTTCCATCAACCAAAAGCGATAAACACATAGACAAATAAGCATAGAACACCAAATCGAGCAATTATTCAAGTAGGTATACAATCACGTTTGTGGGTTCAAGATTCAAGTAAATAAAGCATTTAGTTTGATAAGTATGAAATGTCACCCCGAAACGGAAGATGGAAAAAAAGGGGTATGAAAGTACTCACCTCGACGGATGAACCGAGAAACTAATAAGATAAATAAATGAAGCTCGAACGGTAAACGAACAGATCCGACTTGAAACGATAAACACCTTAACTAAAATAAATAACGTAATATATATTAATGAACTTGAAACCATAATGAAACTATATTGGAAACATTGGACGAAAAGGTTCGGTTGTGAATCGGATTATCGTTTAATTTGTTAATGGTTAGGGACTCGTACATAATTAATAATTAGAATAAAAATAATATTATTTTATTGGGACTTTTAAATAACTAAACCAATATTAAATATAAACAAGACGGGTTTTAAATCAAGAGTTCGGTTTTCATAACAATGAAATGATAATATAGGTTAAGATAATATTATTAATAATAAGGATAGTAATAAATAATAATAATTTTAAAATATGTTATATATATAATTACATATATAAGATCATGATGATAATAACATATATAACTATACTACCACTTGAGAATTGTTTTTAAAACTAATAATAGTAGTAGTGATAGAAAATATAATTTATTACTTTTGTTGTTGAATATATCATTAATAGATTTATAAGTTTTTAATAATAATAATTATTATTATTATTATTATAATAATTATATGTGCCATATTAATAATAACTACAACTTATAACATCTTAATAATAATAGTATTAGTGATCAAAAGATATAACTCGAGTGATGATGACGTTAAATGGTAACTAGGCCTGACATGGGTTTCGGTTTAATAAAACGAGTGGATGATATTCACAACAATATAATTTAATAATATTACTTAATAATCATATTAATAGTGATAATATTAATCATAATAATAATAATCTATTGTTATGAAAATAATGATAATAATATTTTTTGTTAAATAATAATTATAATAATAATGATAATAATAATAATAAATATTATCTTGTTAATAATAGAAATAATAATAATAATAATAAATTAAACATAATAATACTAATAATAATCTTTATGTAGAAATATTAGCACTAATAGTAACCGAAACTTGTTAAGTATAAATAATACCAAAAACCGACTTAGGATGAGACTCGAACCCGTGACTTCTAGTTCAACAATTTGCATACAAACCAAGCGAACCAAGATAACGATTTGTTAATTGAACTCGTAATTAAACCCAAAATTGTTAGTTTACCTATTAGCTGTTCCCGAGGTCGTCGGAGATGAAGACTGCCGGAGATGAAGACACGGAGGGTTGCTGGAGCCAATTCCGGCCGCCGGAAAAACCAAATCAGAGACAGAGAGAGAAAGACGCGGGAAAAGAGAGAGAGAGAGAGAGCTGTGGTGAGGGATAAAGAGAGAGAGAAAGAAACCGGAGAGAGTAGAGAGAGAGAGCTGCAGGGATAGAGAGAGAGAGAGAGAGAGAGAGATTGAGAGAGAGAGAAAGAAACTGGAGATAGTAGAGAGAGGGTGACGGAGTGAGAAAGAGAGGCGGTGCACCGAGGGCCACGGCGGTGGTGTCCGGCCGCCGGAAAGTCGAGGGGGAAAGGGGGAGTGGCCAGGAGGTGATGGTGAGGGGTGGTGGTGTCGGTGAAAGGGGAGATGGGTAGCCAGAGCTGGTGTCGGACGTCGCCGGAGCTCGCCAGAGCTATTCCGGTCGCCGGAATTTCGAGAGAGGAAGGGGGTGGCGGCTGGTGATTTTTAGTTTAGGTTTAGGGTTTATTCTATTTATATGGATGGTGTATAGATGTTACATTTTTGGCCCCTCGAGTTCTAAACAATGTTTAATGTGAGTTTAAAAGTTTCCAAAAGCTTATAACAACCCAATGAAAATTATTTTGAATCCCTTATGTTTTTCTTAACGACACCATAGTATGACAAAACATCGATTTATTTAAGATTGAGGTCTAAAATAACATTATATAATAATTTAAATAAAGTTCTAAAAAATGTTTGAGCGGTTTACAAAATAGAGTTTAAGATACGAGTATAACTCGAGACTCAAATTTGACGAATGTCACATAATTGATCATAGAGAATAGAAGGGATTGATGCTGCTCACCAGGTGTTGATGAAATGCCTGACGCATTAGAAGTGAGAGAAAGCATAGGGAATTTAGCAAAATGTCTAGGTTAGGATTTAATTAAGAAATGATGGTGATCTATAAATGTCAAAAGACTATGATGATTCTTTTAACATGATCACCGATGAATTACAACTTCCACGCATTGAAGTATTTCATGCCTATATATTGTCGTGCAAAACTAAGAGCATGGTGAAAATCTAAATGTGGTGATAATGTTGAATCTGCTTTAATTAAAGCTAACAACACTAGGCAGCTACAGCTAGGTAGTGAGTTAACGGTGTTACTATGTTTTTGAATTGGAAATTTGAGGAAAACTATCTTAATTATGTGTTTATTTGAGCAGTAAAACATTGAATATCTATTATTATGTTTTTATTGTAGTTATGATGGCACGTACTAGAGGTGTTCATAGTCGGATATCCGAACCTTTCGGATAGTGGATTTCACTATCCGAATCCGAATCCGAATCAGAAATTTCGGATATCCGAAGTTCGTGTATCCGAAATTTCGGATATCCGTTCGGATAGTAAACCGGATATCTGAAATCTTATAAAAAATGTTCGATCTAATAAATCTGTAATGAACCAATCTAACAGATGTAATTAACAAACAAGAACGTAGTAATATATTATTATGTTGTTTCTGTTGTTTCTTTGTCTGTTGATCTCGAGTTGAGTGATGATGAGTGGCTGAGAAACTTTTAAGTTCTATCTATGGACTTCACCCTTTTCTAAGGATAGATCTACCACAAACAAGAACATAGTAACTTATGTGTTTTCATGTTGTGTGTGTCGGCGGCTGGATCCCGGAGATGGGGACAGACTATGGTCGTGGAGAGCGGGGACCGGAGGTGGTCAAAGACGGTGTCTCATCACTCTCGTGGAGTCATGGTGATTGAACAGATATGGAATAATGGAGGCTGGAGAAGACAAAGTGAAAGCATGAAGTCTGGACGGCCGCTTATGTTTACACATTAGGGGTTTAATCTAATGTATTGGTACTTAAATTAAAATAAAAATATTAAATTTAATATATCGGATAGTTCGGATATCCGAATCCGAATCCGAATTTTCGGATATCCGGGATTCGGATTTTCGGATACGGATTCGTATTCGGATTTTTTTGAACACCCCTAGCACGTACTATGGCCCGAGGTACTGTACACTATGGTGGTTGAGGTTCTGGGCGGTTTGGTGGTCGAGGTAGTAGTCAATGTAGTGGTGTACGTAGTATTCGAGGTATTGGGTGAGGTGGTGGTCATATTGGTGATCGAGGTGCTGGGCAACGTGGTGATAGAGGTGGTGGTCAAGTTGGTGATGGAGGTATATTTATATTATATATTTTGGACAGTTTGATCTTTTAAAACTTAAACTATCACTTTAATTTCGTTTAGGATTAAAAGTCAAGTTGTTTTTTTAGTTATTTTTAATGCAGCTGATCATCGTATAGCTGCATAAGTTTTCACAAATTAGTTTTATATTTTTTATATGGTTGATTTGGTTTTTGCTTATGTCCACTTGAAACTTAATTTTTAGATATAAACTAATTGACGTAGTTATGAGATCAGACACTTTGCTGCGAAAAGAAGGCTTGGATGCTAATGAGAAGATAAAGAGTTACATGTATGTTTGATCATCCTTTATAAACACAGAGATGAGTATTATGATAATATATAATTATTCTCATAGGTTTAAAGTATTATATGCTTAATTCTTGCATATCTGATGAAAGCTTGTAGTCATGCTACAAAAAAACCAATTTAGAAGGTCAAACTTAGGTTTTATTTGGTTTAGTAAAGTTGGTCCTTTCCCAAAATCCCAAAGTTTAGTAAAGTTGGTTCTTCAGTAGTGCAGGGTCTCGTAAATTTTTACATGTGTGTCCGATTTGCTGCAGGGTCTCGTGAATTTTGATAAACTACTTCAGGAAGCAAATGGAATCATCCTTGCTACGGGTAATTTGGGAATAGACCTTCCACCCGAGAAGGTGAGCGTGAAATTACATGTTCTCATTTTCCGATTATTATCATTATCATTGTCATTATTTTGTAGAATCGTAACTAATTTTCATTATTTTAGGTATTTTTGTTTCAAAAAGCAGCTGTTTACAAATGCAATATGGCTGGTAAACCGACTGGTATTACACGTGTTGTTGATAGCATGACTGATAATTTAAGGCCCACCCGTGCTGAAGCTACCGATGTTGCGAATGCTGTTTTAGATGGTAAGTAATTAAGTATATTATAATCATATTTACAAAATATTATTTTGCTCGTATGTTGATTATTTTTATAGAATATAATTTATACAAAAAAGGTAATTGCTTGTCTTATGTGCAAATATTTTGTTTGTACCATGAGGCTGATGCAACTCTTCTAGGTGCAGAGACAATGGGGACTTGTACCCTGTTGAAACTATCTCTATTGTCGGTGAAATTTGTGGGGAGGTATTAATTTCTTGCTGATTTTAAATAATCGCTTATGCTGCGTCTTTTTGCCGTTTTTATTTATATGCTACTTGACATCTGATTCAACACATTAATTTTTTTTATAATATATCAGGAAAAGATAAACTTATGTAGAATCAGTTGAACCAAATAAAAGACCGTTATTTTAAATTTGTAAATAAAATTTATTTTTATAATCTTTTCACGCACGCGTTTCTTTGCATGTTTGGTGTCTAATGTGGCAGCTGGTTTGATCTGTTAGTTAATATATGATCTGTTGGTAACTTGTGAAGTTAATTTCTAATTTGTGCTATCTTTGGCTGAATCACACATTATTATTCAGTATTTTGATTTAGCTTTATTGTATACAGTCTGAGAAAGTGTACAATCAAGACTCGTATTTCAAGAAAACCGTCAAATATGTCGGAGAACCAATGAGCCACTTGGAATCTATTGCTTCCTCTGCGGTACAATACATTATATAACTTATGGTTTTTGTTTAAATGATAAGTTTATAATTATAATAAACCGTAAGAGTTAAATATAGGTCCGTTCTACTATCAAGGTTAAAGCGTTGGTAGATAATTTGCTTCACTTCATCCGGAAGAGCTGCAAGGTGTGTAATTTACAGTATAAAGTTTACAAAAATGGTTTATTCTCCCATTTTGTAATAGTTGATAATCAATATAAAATCTGCAGGTTAATCGTGATGTACATACCTACCATGCTTGTGGCCTTAAAACGAATCAACTTTGTTGGACATAGTAGTATGCAATTAGTTTATATTCAAAAGTATGGTAGTTTTGGTTTTTGATTGTGTTTAGCTAGATTAATATTTTTTTTTGTATGTTTATAGAACTCGAATAACTTTTTATTAATATTGAACATTTTTTATACAAATTTATAGTTTGATTTGTGTTTGTGTGTTTGCATCTATATATATATATATATATATATTATATATATTGAACATTTATTTTTGGTTGCCTCGAGACAAAAAAAAAACAGTAGCAAGAGTTGCGACCGCAGAGACAAGAAAATACAATAGCAAGATTTGCGACCGCAGCAGTGGTAGCAAGACTTGCGATGACGGCAGTGGTTGGAAGATCTGCAACGGAACACTTTGCAAGGTTTCAAGATTTGCGACGGATGCGGTGGTTGCAAGATTTGCGACGGATGCGGTGGTTGCAAAATTTGCAATGGCTGTAAAAAATGGTCGCAACAGAGCATTTGCGACGTGTGTTTTTCCCACCGCAATTTTGGTTGCAAACCGGTCGCAACAAGGAAATTGCGACCATTTTGCGACCGGAAACGTCGTCGCAATTGCCGAGTTTATTGTAGTGATATAAATTTACATGATCAGATTTCTCGATTAGGTGGTCATTCGTTACTAAAAAGTATACTAAGATCTGTGGTATTTGCAAAGGACAAATGTCTATTAATAACCATAGTGGAATTGCTGGTAGATTACATAGATTATAAACAAAAAGATTGTTCTTACCCACCCTCTATATGGAGACCATTCTTAAAGTGCAATCTTGGTGTGGCATCCATTGGATCCCAATAGTAAGCATATTTCTTAAATAATGATCCTTCGTTAAACACCGAATGTGTTGTGAGGGTATAAGTCAATAAGTTAAAATAATAAGTTACAATAATATTGTAACTTATTGACTTATGAGGAAAAGTCATAAGGAGGGAAAATAGGAATCCCAAACACCCCCTAATCTCAAGGTTAATTGGTAGCTTAATTTATGCCATGACAATCACCAAGCTTCGTTTCGTATTAATTGCTTTGAGCTTCGACTTCTTTAGTCTAACTGTGGGCTCATGGTGTCTTGCTAGTAGTCGCTGCTCATTATCAGTGTGATAGTAGTTTTCTTTTTCGCTTGATTGATTAGGCTCTCAAGTGTATATATACTGGTCGTCATATAGATGCAAAGATATATACACAATTACTTCTATTCTTTGACTAGCAATCCTATGTTTCACTACTAGAAAATAGTCCTTTAATGATGCGCTATGCGCGTTATTAAAAGGGTAGATGACACGATATCACGTGTCAAGGAAGGCCATGTCATAAAGTAAAATGACACAAATTTGCGTGTCATCTTTTTATGACAGGCATTATTGACATCTTTGTTTTGACACGCATTTGCGAGTCATGGTTTTAAGTATTGTAAAAAAGAATATTTTTTTTGACAGATTTGTAATTTCAACATTAAATAATGACAATTAGCGTCTCATAATAAAACTAAAATTCATATATAGCAAAATAATCCATTTCAACATACTAATTAACAAACATTCAAAAGTCGACCATTCTTCACGATATTTCAAAGTTTAACATTTCATTAACATCGATACGAACATTCACCTGTAAATAAATGATGCCACAAAAGTCGACCATTCTTCACGAATTCCATCAATTTCAGCATCCGTGTATTCATTATTCCCTCCCCCAACCTGAGAAAAAATTTAGATTAGTTAAACCCAAAGTTCAAAGTTCAAATGATTTGTCAAAACAATGATGCCACAAAAATTTAGATTAGTTAAACCTAAAGCAACTTGATAACCTGATCTAGCATATACAATACGACAATTGTACAAGATCAATAGTATAAGCGAATTGAGTCTAATTACAGCAGAAATACTAACTTTTATTAATCACATAACATAATAACTTCATACCTAAGTTCCTAACTGGTTATGGAGACTTATTTATTTAGGATTAGGAAAAAAAGTTCCTAACTAAATGTCACATTTTGAGCAGCATTAATCATCAGCTTGACTATAAAAAGACAACCTTAACACTATAACTTAAACCTACTGTCAAAATTTACTGAACTGATACAATAATGAAAATATAAAAAGCTGCTATACTTACATTGTCATTGACCAGTAATTCAATTCCTTCATCAACTATCTCTTTCATGAACTTTAACATAAAGTAGCCACATTCAGTGCTTCCCAGCTGACATGGACACTACATAAATATATAACAAATAGTCATCGTAACGTAGATTCATATAATGAGGTTAAAACTACTATTTCAATAAGGAATTAAATGCTCACCCTAGCATTGACCCAATTGAGTTTTACCCTCGATCCACTTTGTGTATCGTACAAGTTCATTGCACTACAAAAATGTTAAGAAATATATCAAATACTAAAGCATAATGTTTCCATAATTTGTACAACTTACCCATCGATAATTTGCTGCAACTGCAAATTAACAGTTCTCGGCCTTAGAGAATCAAGGTAATAGCAAGTCATTGTTTTCATGTGTAGTGCGCCCAGCGCCCAATGATTTCTAAAAAAAACAAAAACCAAATTTAGTCAAACAAATAATAAAACTAGTAAAACTTGGATTTCGATGGTTTTGATAATTAGACCCGGGATTGTATGGAATCAAGATGATGTCATTGTCCTTTCGGTTAAGCAATCGATTTGCAATGCTTCGACTTGAATCATCAATATTTTTGAACTTTGATTTACGTTCACGTGGCGAGGCTGTAGTCGGGCTCACAAAACAAATTCCATGATTTCTTTTTGACCCATTGTTGATTTTCTCAAACAAGTGCCTGATAAGATACAAAAACTAAACTGAGTGAATAAATTGTGTTTTACGAACAATTATTTAAAATAAAATTTAAGCACTTACATCATATAAGTTATAATGACAAAACCGCTAATCTCCTGCAATGTAAAAACTCTTTCAAAATCATCCGCAGATAGGCATACGCGACTCTCGTACCCAAAGAGATCATCTTCACACCGCAATTTTATATACTCAACCTTTGAAAATTTTGCATCAGCCATCATTGCAATCATTTTCAAAACACCACTTTTCTCAATTCTTATCCTCGTATTCCTCCGTGCTCTCGTCATCTTTTTTTGCATGATCACCTTTTCATTCTCCTTTTCTTTTCCTTTCTCTTTTTTATTTTCTTTATCTTTGCATGATCACCTTTTCAAAACGCATCTAGCATCATGGATTATATGTAGATTGTGTCGTCGTGCATCTTTTGATTTCACAATAAATAAAACAAAAGGATCAAATGAAAACCGTAATTTTATTAACTTTTGACTTTACCATGTTAATGTATAATGCATACACAGTGAATGCATATACATTAAAAGACACCAAAAGTTACACAGATTCAAATTTAAAGCTCTAAAGCACACATAATTGATAATAATATACCTGCTTTGACTGACATCGTAAACCTGACCTTTGATGGCCACAAGAAGAGGCTTTTGAGGATCGCTGCCATCGTATGCTTTCAGCTTCTCCACAGAAAATATATTCAAATTCAAATAAAAACAATGCAAGATACTTATAACTTCATCTGAACAAATATTATTAATTGTTAAACAATTGTTTCAAGTTATGTTTATATGATTTTTCATAAGTTGATATGACTTCACTACTAACGCTATAAACGAACAGAGCCAAGCTAGGTCGGGCCCGGCTCGGAATCCGACACAGCTCGTTGTGTTGAACTCGAGCGAGCTCGTTTACTTGTGAACTTTTTTATACATTGATATAAAAAAACAAAAAATAAGATTTTTAACATACATATGATGCAGAATTAATAAACTACATATTTATAATTCAAGTTCAATCCAAATGTGTTAAAACAGTAAATAAAACAACATTTTTGTCTAAATTAACACTTCATTTACATATATGAACTTAAGCCAACGAATCAACCTATCAAGCAAACCACGAGCCGAGCTGAACCGACCTTGGCTCGGACTCGGCTCGTTTTTAGACCAACCCAACCTAAGCTCTAACTCGGCTCGTTTTCAGATCGAGTCAACCCTGGCTCGAGCTCGACTCTCGTTTACAGACCGAGCCAATCTTAGCTCGAGCTCGACTCGTTTTCAATTATATATGTTTACTAAGTTTCACTTGGGATACAATATATAATGCAGCCTCAAAGAATAGATACAAACTAACTCTTAACAAACTCGTAACAATATATACAATAAAAAACAGAAATGCCCCTGCACACACACTACACGTTGTTCGTTCTTAAGCTTTTATTAGACAAGCAAACGGTTCATGAACTTGTTTGTGAAACAGTTCACGAACACAAACGAATTAACCCAATTGAACACAGAAAATGTTTTATTAAATTTGGCTAACCGGAAATCGTCACTGTCAACGTATCGGTCCAGCTGCCAAGGTTGTGTTAGTGTTTTTTTAACATTCAAAAGTCACTAAAAAGTATAAAAAACCTTTAATGGACAAACATAAACAAACAAACATTAACGAACATAAACGAACACATTATCAAACGTTCACGAACACAGTTGAATGAACATGGCCTCTGCTCGGGTTCGTTAATTTCGTTAATCGAACAAAATTCCTTGTTTATGTTTGTTCATTTATTATACAAACGAATAGACAAAAACGAACTTAGGGGTGTACACGGTTCGGTTTAGGTCCGTTTCATGCTAAAACCGAAACTTTTTGTATTTTTAGAAACCTTTCGGTTTCGTTTCAATTTTGCCATTTGAGCTTGAAAATCTTGAGCCGAAATAATGAACTTGTGCCTAAATCATTCAGCCAATTTAATAACTTGTTAATTATCATTCACTTACATATTTATGAAATTCCTATAAATCACTTACAATAAAAAATTAAAAACTATAAATTCAGTTCGGTTCGCCTTTTGTTACATGCAAAACCAAACCAAACCAAACCGTAAGTTCCGTTCTTTACAAAAAAAAAACATAAAACCAAACTGTCGATTTTGTGGTTCGTTTTCAATTATAGTGTGCATTTGACGCGGTTTCCAAAACCCAAAAAAACCCGAAAACCGGACCGAATATAAACACATGTTAGATCATCAATATGTTACATTGATGGTGATGAAGGGATCTTAAGATATAAAGGCTACCCTTTCTGTATTCCATCCTGATGCAAACCTTGCTTTTAGAGTAAGTAATTTCACTTTTAAACATTATTAACTCGATATGCCAATTTACATATTTTTCTTTATACGTTAAATATATTCCCAAGTTTTACTTGTTAAAATTAGGGTCAAGATCTATACAAGTCCGAAACCGAAACTTATTACACGGATCTGATCTCGGTTATGGATTTTAACTATTTTTCGGTTTCGGGTCGGGTCGGTTAACACTCGGTTCGGTCCGGTCTTATCAGTTTGCTCACCCCTATTAGAAACATTAGAATGAACATGTCTTCATATTTAACCTAACAATTCTGCATTTAACCAGAATTTATGCACCAGTTTAAGTTTAACATTGAAGGCGGAAATTGATCTGAAACAACACAGTTAACAACAAATTCAATTCAAAAAACCACACCTTAACAATTTATGAGTTAATTAAGTACATAGGAAATAAGCATGATTATTGTGAAGGTAAAACAGGTTCACTATTCAGATTATTATAATAAAGAGGATGACACTAAACACCTATATAATACCACAACAAGAGATTAAGCAGCTTAAACCTAACCAATTTATGCATCAGCAGATCCGTAAAGCCACTTTATGAC
The DNA here is from genome assembly GCF_021521415.1 of Bidens hawaiensis. NCBI lineage: Eukaryota > Viridiplantae > Streptophyta > Magnoliopsida > Asterales > Asteraceae > Bidens > Bidens hawaiensis. The sequence continues at coordinate 336,269 of NW_027492545.1, forward strand.
CCAACTTAACACAAAAAGTAAGAGATTATACAGTAAACAATAAGTAATTAGAGCCATAATCGTGAATTAGACGCAACAAATCCTCAAATCCAGAGCTGTAATTGTAAAGCCAGAGCCGTAAAGTGAGAGATAGATGAGAAATTGTAAAGTGAGTGATCGATGATGAGAGATATAGGATTAGGTTACTGCCATGAGAGATCGATGATCGATGATGAGAGATATGGAATTAGGTTGCTATCATGATGAGAAATTGTAAAGTGAGATTGAGCCCTAGAAATGAGAGGTCGATGAGATGAAACTTGTTTTTTTTAACCAAAATTAAAAAGTGACTTAAAAATAAGTGTAGCCCGTGTTTTTTCTTAAAAAGAAAATCTTTTATGACACTAAAACATTGACAAACAAATGTGTGTCTTTGTTTCTTCGAATTTCTAAAAAAAATGACAATATTTAGTGACATGCGGTTTTTACACGTCATAAAATTACCGTGTGTCATGATTTGCGTGTCATTAAAGGTATATTTTCTACTAGTGTTTAATCTTTACGCAATTGTTAACGGAAATTAACTTCAGCAGCAACGTAATCCACTTGTCCATAAGCTTATGGTCAAACAAACGTGGTCAATTCCACACTAGGCATTATAACATGTTGCTTATAATGTGGGCAGAAACCAAAAGTGTGGTTCACACCTGGACCGGAGCCTCTCTTCTCAGAGACATGTGGTGTACTTAGTCGACGTGCTAGGAAAAGTACAACAAAGTACAAGCTACTCATGAAGTGATCAAACAAAAGCCGCTAATAATAATCATCAATAGAAAAACTTAGGCGTGCCTAAGACTTTTGAAATATGTGAGAGTGTCATGGTTTATCTTCGCAAGAAACTATTTCCGGTAGGCACAAATGTAACATCCTAAATATTCTAATAAATAAATAAAGTTGCGTTAAATTGTCGTGCGTTTAATAATATTAACTAACGTCTAATATGGAAAAGATCATGGACTTGGATTTAATTAACATGGATTAAGGGTAATGGGCCTTAAGTCCATGAGCCTTAAGAGGTATAAATACCTCCTTAAAGCACCCTTAAACCCTAAACCATCATTCATTTCCATCTTATTCTCTATACATTCAAAACACACACACATACACCACCACATACGACCGGCGGCCGAGAGAGAGAAACGAGCAAGATCCGAGAGAGATTAAACGTTAGTTGGTATTAGATCTTTATTACACGAGATCTAGAGTTCCCAAACAAGCTAACCAAGATCGAACGAGCACAAAAGGTATGTTCTTGACCTTTAAAGTTTACGTTTTATTGAACGTTTAGCCTTGAAACTTGAAACGATAATAGATCGTATCTAAACGAAGCGTAAAGTAGCGAACTTGATGCTAGGACGAACCTAATAAACCCATAAACATGTACGGTTCGTTTAAGATAAACCGTAGATCTTGTATTGAACGTCCTTAAGCTTAAAGGTCCAAGCTTTATAGTATATACGGGATATATATACAAACGAAAACTGTTAGGGAACGTTAGTGGGTGATGTCGAACCATAACAAGGGTATTAAAATCGCCAAAATGCTTGGAACTGAATAACTTCGCCTGCAAAGCTTAACTTCGCCTGCAAAGCTTAACTTCGCCTGCAAGCTCAACTTCGCCTGCAAGCTTAACTTCGCTTGCAAGCAAGTTCGCCTAAAGCCAAGTTCGCCTAACTGTAACTTCGCCTGGTGATAAGTTCGCCAATGATAACTTCGCCTAAAGCTAAGTTCGTCGAGCCTTAACTTCGCTTGGTGATAAGTTCGCTCAATGCTTAACTTCACTTAATGTTAAGTTCGCTTAACACTAAGTTCGCTTACAGTAAGTTCGCTTAATGTTAAGTTCGCTTATTGTTAAGTTCGCTTAATGATAAGTTCGCTGGAGTTAGCAAATTAGAAAATAAATTAAAAACCTAATGAAAAATGTGTTAAGACAGTTAATAGTTATACAGTTTATTAATACATAATTTATGCGAATTAAGATAGTTTAATAAAAACTTAAGTTTTTTAAATTGTTTAAAAGATTATAGAAATGACATGTTGTTGAAATAGAAGTTATTAAGTGTGGAGTATAATTAAAATAAAACTAAATGTGGTTAGCATGTAACTAATAAATGTAATTATGAAATAAAGAGTAGAGGATATTTTTATCATTCCTTAAAACTTGATGTTACCTTGAATTTCATTTTTGGATTAGTAGGTTTAGGAAAAAACTTATGGATACTAGGTGTATAGATGCGTTAATGATGGAAAATATGTACTTCGCCATCTCAAATGGTGGAATATGAAACTTCAGCACGCTTTAATGTTTTCAAACTAGTAATGTGTTAGTAAAAAAAACTATATATGAATCAACATCATCTCTTAATTTATAAAGACACAATAATTACACATCAACCGGTTTTAAATGTCATCCATTTTAGTATGGATTCATATGTAAATACAAATTATACATCTATTTTGTTATTTTTTCGTAAACCAAGTAAATGAGCTACTTAATTAAATTGTAAAACTTCAAGGTTAATAGTTTTTTTTTGTTTAATTAATATTGAAATAAGTCAGGGGGCATTTATGCCATATCCCCAAAACTTGAACTAAAACAATTTCTAACTCACGTGCCTTTGTCGTCTCCAACTCTCCGGTCCTCTAACATTCCGGCGGCATGCAAACCTCTTTTTCCGGCGAGTTTTATACACTAAAACTAATGACCCAATCGATCAATTAACGGAGTTGTTTGACTCATAATCATTTACCGATATATATATATATATATATAAAGGTTTGGGCCCCAAAAAAATTACATGCCTCGGCCGAAGGTGCGGCTCGCACACCCTCCGGCCGCCCCTATCCAGAGGGCCCTTGACCTTGGAAGTCAGATCGACCAAACCTTTTTTTAGAAGTGGTATCTTGTTTGATGCATTTTTAGGTTAACCCTTTTAAATATCTCGTTAGAGTGAAGAATAATCAGAACACCTTTGTGTGTGTAACAGATTGTAAGGTGTATAATTGTGTGTTAAGTGTTTATAGAGATAGTGGTATATACTAGCCAAATTTACATAAACGATCCTCTAACTAATGCTAGTTATAGTTGTGATCTAATATTCCCCCACAAACTAAGGCTTTGTAAAACTGTCTGCAATTCGGTCTTCTGTCTTTATAAATTGTACTCGTAGTTTTCCTTTTACAATTTGTGCTTGAACGAAGTGATAGTCAACTTCAGTTTGCTTTGTTCTTGTACGGAAAATTGGATTAGCGGCAAGGTAAGTTACACCAAGGTTATCACACCAAAAAGTTGAAGCATCTTTTGCGTATGCCACAAGTTCTTTTAGTAATATTTCTAGCCATGTTAATTCAGCCTCAATATCAGCTAAAACTTTTTACTCTAACTATAATTTCATTATTCTACTAAATGTTATTACGCTACACTTTACAAGTAGAGTAAATGTTATTCAATAAGCTAAGGAATAGTCGAAATTTTCAAATAAGCTTCTTATATGCCATACCACACCACTGTCTAGCCGTTCTAGAGGAACCGTTCTCGTAGGGTTGATTGTGTCACACCCCGACCAAAGGCGGCCGAACATGCCGGGGTGCAACATGATTGGACAAATACACAAGACACTATTTAAAGTGACAATATTTATTCAACTCATTTCATTTCAACAAATCAATAACAACACATCTCGTTCATATAAACAAATAGCAATCATATTGTTCATTTTACTAATACCCTAATAGTCTTGGTAACGTTTTCTGTCAAGCACTCGAGTCAACAAAAGTCAAACCTGTAACATTTCATAAAATAAAGTTTGTCAACACAAAGGTTGGTGAGCAATTCATAAGTTTGAGCATATAAGTATATAGTAATAAAAAGCCACAAAACTTGTATACAAAACAATAAATAAAAGCCATAATTTGGATAAAATCGCTAATAGACTTACGTTAGCGACACCTGCCGTAAGAGAATACCAGATGGTTCAGGATTTAATAGAATATCGTTAATTGCATTACGTTAACGACACCGTGCTATAAGAGAATACCAGATAAGATAGATCACGGATTTATAGACTTCCCCCATGACTGAAAGCGATAAACACATAGACATATAGCATAGAACACCAAATCAAGCAAGTATTTAAGTAATGTATACAATCACGTTTGTGGGTTTAAGATTCAAGTAAATAAAGCATTTAGTTTGATAAGTATGAAATGTCACCCCAAAACGAAAGATGGAAAAAGGGGTATGAAACTACTCACCTCGATTGACGAATCGGGAAATAATAAATGATCGACAAATAGAAAGCTTGTGAACAAAACAAACGAATCCGACTTGAAACGATAAACACTTTAGCTAAAAATAAATAATGTAATATATTAATGAACTTGAAACCATGATGAAACTATATTTGGAAACAATGAACGATGAGGTTCGGTTGTAAATCGGATTACCGGTTAATTTGTTAATGATTAGGGACTCGTACTTAATTGATAATTTAAGATAAAATATTATTATTTTATTGGGCTTTTAAATAACTAAACCAATATCACAATAGAAACAAGACGGACTTAATTTAAGAGTTCGGTTTTATAAAAATGAATAGATAATAAAGTATATAATGATATCATTAATGATAAGGTAGTAATGATAATAATAATTCTAAAAAGATATGTTATATATATATATATACATATATATAGATGTATAAGATAATAATAATAATAATAACAATAACTATTTCTAATAATACTAATATAGTAAAATAATTATAACAATAATTATTATTAATAATACTAATAATAATAGTTATAGAATAAAAGTCTTGGTATTAGTTAAAGTGTTTTTGATAATAATAATAATAATAATAATAATAATAATAATAATAATAATAATAAATGATATTGATAGTAAATAATGATACCATACTTGATGTTGGTTCGATTTTTAAACGAATTCACAAAATAAGTATAATATTATTATTGTTAATAAATAAATGATAGAAATATGATTTTTAATAAGTAATAATAATATGGTCTTTATTATTAATAATAACTCAAATATTTATAAGAATAATGATAATAATAATAATAATAATTATAATAATGATAAATAATTATAATAGTAAGTTCTATGTAATAATACTAATATATAATCTTTATGTGGTAATATTAGTATTAATAGTAACCGAAACTTGTTAAGTATAAATATAACACCAAAACCGGTATAGGATGAGACTCGAACCCGGTTGTTCCTCTTTTACCCAAATCAAAGCAATCCATACACACCCAACTCGTTTCAAAGTATTTAACCAAAAATATAACCGATACTACCAAACCAATTATTAACAATTTAAATCCGATAATCGATATATGAAAATTAATAACACTAAAACCCGAAATTACTTTACCTATAAAACGTGTATATACTCGCGGCTCTCCACCGGGAAGAACCCAAGCTAAACCCGTCGGAGACGAGGGCAACGGCAAGGGAGAGAGAGAGAAACGGAGGGAGAGAGAGTCGGAGAGGGAGAGAAACAGAGAGAGAGAGATCGACGGAGATAGGGAGAGGGAGAGAGACGAAGCCGAGAGAGACAGAGATGTAGAGGCACGACGGCCGGCTCTCCGGTCGCCGGAAAATTGAGCCGGAGAGGAAAGGGGGATGGTGGGGGTTCGGTGGTGGTGTGCTCGCCGGAAAACGAGGGAGGAGGAGAAAGGAATGTTGCCAGAATCGCGTCGCCGGAGGAGGTGGTGTTGGAGGTGCTCACCGGAAAATAAGAGGAAGAAGATGGAGATGGTGGTGGGAGGTGGTGTGTCGGAGGTGCGAGAAGGGAGTGAGGTGGCCGACGCCGGATAATCGGCTTCGCCGGAAATCGTGGTCGCCGGAATAACGGCTGGGGTGTGGGTGACGGCCGGTGGCTTTGATTGTGAAGTTAATGTTAGGTTTAGGGTTTATTCTACTTATATGGATGGTGTATAGATGTTACATTTTGGCCCCTCATGTAACATCCTAAATTTTATAATATTAAATAAAGAAAGATTTCGTTGAATGGTTCGGCATTTAATAATATTAGCTAATATTAAACAAGAACGGATCATGGACTTAGATTAATTAAGATGGATTAAGGGTAATGGGCCTTAGGTCCATGGGCTTTAAGGGATATAAATATCCCCTTAAACCATCCTAAAACCCTAACTATCATTTCCATCTTTCATAAATCTCTACACACTCAAAAACACACACATACACTACACCTCTTACGGCCGAGAGAGAGGGAGCGGATTCGAGTCCAAAAATCAAGCCGACCACTATTAGATCTTCAATATACGAGATAACCAAGCAAACCGCGACCACACCGAACGTATAAAAGGTATGTTTTGATCCTAAAGATTTTGTTTTTATAAACGTTTAGTCTTGAAACTTAGAACGAGAGTAGATCGGGTATAAACGAAACATAAAGTTGTAAACTTGATGATAAATACGAGTGTAATGAACCCGAAAATGGAAACGGCTTGGTTAATGAACCCTTAACATTAGTATTGAACATTTTTACCATAAAGGTCCAAACTTTGCGTCATTCCGGGCTAAGTTTTATCCAAAAACAACCATAGGAATGATCGCGGGTTAGTCAAATACCATACCCATGGATTTCTCGGTAAACGATGATGATTTTGGGGATTTAGGATGAACAGTGGCGGCTGCTGCACAACTTCGCCTGCAGGCGAACTTCGCCTGCAGGCAAGTTCGCTTGCAGGCAAGTTCGCCTAATTGATAACTTCGCCTAAGGCTAAGTTCGCCTAATTGACAACTTCGCCTAAGGCTAAGTTCGCCTAACTGAAAACTTCGCCTAAGGCTAAGTTCGCCTAACTGACAACTTCGCCTAAGGCTAAGTTCGCCTAACTGACAACTTCGCCTAAGGCTAAGTTCGCCTAACTGACAACTTCGCCTAAGGCTAAGTTCGCCTAACTGACAACTTCGCCTAAGGCTAAGTTCGCCTAACTGATAACTTCGCCTGGCATAAGTTTGCCCTTGACAACTTCGCCTGGCATAAGTTCGCTTAAGGTGTAACTTCGCCAAGTTAACTTCGCCTGATGATAAGTTCGCTTAACACTAAGTTCGCTTACAGTAAGTTCGCTTAATGTTAAGTTCGCTTATTGTTAAGTTCGCTTAATGATAAGTTCGCTAGAATTAGCAAATTAGAAAATAAATAAAAAACCTAATGAAAAATGTGTTAAGACTGAAGGTTCCTGGACGGATCGTACACGGGATATCGCTAACAACGCAGGTGCGGAATCCCTGCGCAGGTAGTTACGAGTGTAGAGATAGAATCACACAAGCAATAACTCAACCACGTTATATTGATAACCGAACACGTGACTCACGGTCACTGTTACAGACTATGACACGAACACGTTCACTGAACAACTGCAACAAACCCTAAAACGAACTCAACTCAAACTGTTTCAGCGAAACAGTTTTATACACGACAACTTCGCCATTGGCGAAGTTGTCCATAACTTCGCTGATTCAACAAGTTCGCCATAGCGAACTTGTTGACAAATTCGCGTATTACAAAACAATCATAAACAAAACATAATTACATTACAGACTCGATTACAAATGCTAGACTATGAACTACTGACACACATGTACCAACAGACTCCCCCTTGGCAGTAGCTTCATATCTTGATCTTCAAATCTTGAGTCTTGTAATCTTCACCTCTACGCGTGCGCCCCTTCTCTCACACATACCGACACTACCCCTTGATATTTCCTAGCTTGATCCTTCCAAGCAGGAATGTAGAAGATCTTCTTCTCGTTGAGCACTTTCAAATCAGCCTGCGACAGATTAACAAGATGCATCGGGTCGTACACCCGAAGTACTTCTTGTTCATCCTCATCTTCCATTACCGCCTCAGCTGTCTCACAATCCACGTACCACCATTTTAAATCTTTTAGGACGTTCTTGGGCATAACTTTCATCGGTACTTCTTTCAAATGACGGACTGGTTTATACTTCATAACCATCCATGGTTTGCCGTCAGCCCTCATTCCACGATCTTTGTCTTCTATCAACTTTCCTTTTTGAGGCTTTAGCAGTTCAAACTTTTTGTCTTTAATGGCTTCTTTCCATACGATCTTCTCAATGATTCTTGCCATATCATCATTGCTTCTATTGATCAGCCCCAATCTCGCTAAATCTTTCACCTCACATTCTAGTAAGGAATTCAGAGATCTCAACAATCTCTTAAAGTACTGAATGCCGTCGTACCGTTTGATCACAAATAGTTTCAGCTCTTTGTCGTACAACCAACATATGATTCCCTTCTTTGACTCTGCATAGCCCTTTATATTATAAGTCTTTCTGAACATCGTTGGCACTGCAGGCTTCTTGGTTTTAACAAACCACTGAGCACAGCCTTCTTTCCAGTTCGGCTGCTCCTCCCATACTGTATCTTCTATCACGCTCTCATCCCCCAATTCTGATCTCTCAACAGCTGGAATCTCATGTTCCACTGAATCATCCACAATCTCACATTCTTCTAATACATCTTCCACATTAATCTGTTCTCCAATCCTCTCAATCTCATCCATAGGCAACACGTCGTCATCATCCATCAACTCATCGTCCTCCTCCTCATCCAACTCCTTCAAAGCATCGATAACGTCTTCAACATCAGCGTCGTCATCCACAACTACAACATCATCACCAGCTGCATTTGTAGACTCCCCCTCAGTTGTGGAAGCCCCAAGAGCCTGAGAGGTTCTTGGCAGCTCATCACCTGCACCGGAAGGTGCATTGGGATCATCGTCATGATCTTCTCGTCTTTTCGTTCTCAACTCATCGCCCCTACAAGTATTCTCCCCCTGAGATGCCAAGTAATCCTTGAAGGCATCTATTATTCTTCCATGTTCAACCAGGAGGGCAGCTTGTAGTCGATTGGATTCCACTAGGCTTTGAATGGTCTTTGTCTGATCAGCAACAATCCGCTCTAGTGATGTAATCCTCTCGGAATCTGAAGTAGGCGTTGGAGTTGGCGGGACATCAGCAGAAGTGACCGCAGGTGGTACACTTGGTAACACTGCAGTAGAAGTGATTGTCGACTCCACAAATCGTGCAACTACCACCGGTGGATTAAGCGGTTGGGGTGGTAGGGACACAATTGCTGGGGCCGACGTCTCGACCGCTGTAACCTGTGCTGTAGTAGTAATAAGAGACATACCAGACAAGGCAGGTGGAGCAAAACGTACTAGTCTTGAAGATTCTCCAGCTCCCGAACCTATACCTCTCTGTTCTCTTCTTGAACGTCTAAGCACAATCTGCACTGCCTCCTCTTCATCAACTTCTTCCTCATCCTCGTTTTCCGTTCTCGGTCTCTTTCCCGTAGTCCGTTCCCGAGACACCATAAGTCTTCTTGCCTCAGCAAACGTCTCGTCTAGATCAGAGTCAGCTACCGAAGTAGCTGCTCTGGTAACATCCATAAATTGAGGACCCGAGACATCCATATCAAACACACCATGTACGCCAAAGGCAGCATTAAGATTAACGTCTTCAGCAGTAGACACAGCATGAGATACAGTAGCTGGCACAGCAGCAGAGGCAACAGTAGAAACCACAGGCGCAGCTGATACAGCATGAGGTGCTGCCGCCTGATGTGGTTGGGGGTCTCTGAACTCGTCCCCTCCTGCAGGAACATACTCCGGGTTGATGAGATACCCGAATAAAGGAGTATGCCTGGGACGCAGCTCAAGCTTGCTACGAGTGCTCGAGGTGCGGCACTGAGCAAAGATACGTTTCGTCACGCATTCTACGTATCTTATTGGGCGTCTCTGTGGCAGCGACGGAGCGACATGATTTAAAATCATCTGTAAGAAACGAGGATACATAGTGAATCGCTCGCGCGCCACAGCCCTTCGCTGACGATCAATCTCGTAAAAGATTAGCTGACTGAATGAATATCTGCGGTTGTAAGTCAGCGCTATCATGGCCGACTGCATCGTCGCGCCCATCCCGTCTGTTCCTGCCTTCCTGCCGGACATGCATACTATTAAAACATGCATCAGGAAGCGCCACTGATCTAGCAGAAACCCTTTCCTCCTCTGCGAGTCCCCCAGCGGACCCGAATAACCCATCCTCAAATAAGCTCCATCCCGGAAAGGAGCTACGAACTCCGTTGGGTCATCTCTAGTTTCTTCACCGAACTGCAGAGCCAACCGTATGTCTTCCGAGGAAAACTGTATGTTGTGACCATTTACGGTTGCTCGCATCACCGGAGGCTCAGGTCTGCAATCGTAGTACACTGTCTGCCAAAAGTCTTCAATGTTAGGCAGAGAAATAGGCAGTGTATTTGTCAGCGCGTGAAAGACTCTTGATCGCAGGAGAAACGTGATAATCTCCCTGTAGTCTTCGACGCCTCGTGCGTCTGGATCTAACGTGATGTACTAGTTATGGGCTGGAAAGAATTGTCGTTGCTCATCACCATCATCACCACCAGCACCACCAATAGCAGCCATATCTGCACCAAACAAAACAAGTTAGACAGTGTGTAAGTAGCTCACAAGTTCGCTAAGTACCACGAGCGAAGTTGTGATTAAACCTGTACAGGCGAACTTATAGGTGAGGCGAAGTTGGGAACAACTTCGCTTCAACTATAATTTCGTCTAAAAACTGTTAAGTAAAATGGCATAGGCGAACTTGAGTTCAAGGCGAAGTTACGGATAACTTCGCCACTGGCGAACTTAAGCTTCAAGGCGAAGTTACGGATAACTTCGCCACAGGCGAAATTAATCTCTTGGCGAAGTTGTGGATAACTTCGCCTAAACCTTAACTTCGCCTGAATCTGAAACGGCGACTGTTCAGATTCAAAGGGTTAGATCCGATGTTTTCGGACCGATTCGACGATCCATCAGTGAATAACGGCATGGATTAATGATATTGAGATGTAAAGGACGTCCATGAACACGTAACACAACGGTGAAAATCATGGTTTTGAAGGTTCGACGACCCGAGGTCTCGAACCGGGTAAAACTATACCGAACGAGTAAGTATGTGAATGATATTGACCACACATACCGTCAATGAGCACAAGAAACTGAAATCAAGGATCGAAAACGGAATGAAAACACGATATCGGATAATATGGATTTGATATTATGTTCGCCGGAAAAATTTGCAATATATGTTACTGTTTCCGTTTGAAAGTCCTTATATAGGGCTGAGTTGGTTCAGGCGAAGTTACGCTTAACTTCGCCTAGGCGAAGTTAAGCACAACTTCGCCAAATTCAACAACTTCGCCCGTATTTTCAAAATCAGCCCTTTAAGTTTGAATAATCTTGCACTTAACATTAGAAGTTTCCAAAAAGAGTTAAACAAAAATGATCATGTCCAAGTAACCAGTTTTACAATAACACAACTTATAAAAAATTTTAACGAAATAAGGGATCAAATTTCAGTCTAGTCAGGGACCACTACGTTTTAGAAAAGATCCCAATAGGAATCATACTAACTATGTGACTGTCACTTGGATCCGTGTTTAGCTGTATTATGACATAGAGAAACAGGTTGCAAGCATGTAAATAACTTAAATGGTTTTCATCGTTTCTGTGATACGGATTAAGGTTCAGTTAAGCTCAAAATTTTAAGTTGGCAACAACTCAGAGATAATGATGTCTTCTATCTATTCTCAAAGCGTATTTGGCTATACCCAAGTCACCCCGAGTTGACTTCGACCCATAGTGTCTGATTAATTTGTATATACTCGTTGACTGCATCCCGTTCTCTTCTTACTCCAGACATGAGAAGTCTTGATTGTTACTATGTCTCATAAGTACTAAAAATATACATGTTTTTTTTTTTTTTTTTTTTTTAACCAAACATTCTTATTGACTTCGGAGCATTAAACTACTGCAAGTCCCGAATCTGGATCACTGCAGTGTCTTGAAATGCTTTCTTCACGGGAATCAGATCACTCATGGGCTCGTGTATGACTGGGTAGTCGCTTTTCTGCCTATCCTTCGAAAAGATATGTATGAAGACATACAAAACTCTTAAGGAGTTTCCACGTAAATTCGAGTAAATTTAAGTTAGTATCACATACACTTTTACGCACCATAAAAATTACCATGACATACAATGACTGTTCTAAAGCCTTTTAAGCCTAATAACTTCACTAGTTAAGCACACACAATCAGTATATATATCATTTTCCAAGGTTGGATCAATTTTCTGTTAAACACAGCATAGAACTTCTTACGAAGTAACAGACTTGAAAAGTAATTTCATTTCCCATTTAAAAAAAATTTGATTTCAATCGCCCCGATCACGTCAAAGTCGTCAGGTAAACGGCTATCCTGAAGATCCAATGGATCAACTGGACCGACCACATACAAGTATGTGTCCTTCTTACTAAGAATGACCGACTAATTTTCAGCAACTGAAAGAACACACGTCATAGCTGCCCCGGTTACTTTCAGTCTTCCGGTTAATGGCTATCCTTATTTTCTAAGTCGAAAAACGAGGACCAAAACATATCCGAGGATATGTCCATCAAACTGAGGTAACCGACTAATTTTAAGCAAAAATGACCCTTGTTTTTTTTTTTTTTTTTTTTGTTTTTTTTTTTTTGTTTTTAAACAAAGACATGGTTACTCGGGATTGATCATCCCGTTTAGCTCAATTAGGTTTTGAAATCTGGATTTATCAAACGCTTTTGTAAACAAGTCAGCAAAATTTTCAAGTGTATCAACTTTTTCGATCTTTATCAGTTTCTTCTCAGCACAATCCCGTATGAAGTGATGACGAATGTCAATATGCTTAGTTTTACTGTGCTTCACGGGATTGTTAATTACTGAGATGGCGGCAGTGTTATCAATTAAAATAGGAGTAAGTAAGAAATTCAGACCATAGTCGCGCAATTGTTGCTGAATCCACAAAACCTGAGAGCAGCAGTTGGATGCTGCCATGTATTCAGCTTCGCATGTTGAAATTGCAACTGATGTCTGTTTCTTGCACTGCCAGGAAACTAATCTTCCTCCAAGAAACTGACAGCCTCCTGTTGTTGACTTCCGACTCTGATTACATCCACATAATCAGAATCTGTATATGCCACCAGTTCAACGTCTCCTCCCTTTGGGTACCACAACCCTAGTTTCGGCTTGCCCTTAAGATACCGCAAAATCCTCTTCACACCTTTCATGTGAGATTCCTTTGGGTTTGCCTGAAAACGAGCACAAAGACAAACAGAAAACATTATATCGGGCCTAGAAGCAGTTAAATACATTAATGAACCTATTATCGCCCGATACAGAGTAGGGTCCACTTCTGCGTCACCATCTGATTCAGCGCCCAATTTGTGATTGACGCAGATTGGGGTGTCATATGGAGAACTGTCCTCCATCTTGAATCTCTTCAGCACATCATGAACATACTTTGTTTGATGAATGAACATCCCATCCTTCTTCTGATCAACCTGCAATCCTAGAAAGAAGGTTAGTTCACCCATAGCACTCATCTCGAATCGTTTCTTCATGACAGCTTCAAAATCCTGACACATGGATACTCTTGATGCAGCAAAAATGATATCATCCACGTAGACTTGAACCAGTAGGAAGTCACATCCTTCTCTCTTCACAAACAACGTACTGTCAATCAATCCTCTTTCAAAACCATTTTCCAGCAAGTAGTCTGATAACGTTGAATACCAGGCACGAGGTGCCTGATGTAACCCATATAACGCCTTGCTCAACCTGTATACGTGATCCGGAAAGTCTGGGTCAGGAAAACCCGGAGGTTGCTCAACAAACACAACCTCATCAACTTTCCCGTTAAGAAACGCGCTCTTCACATCCAACTGAAACACCTTCATCTTTTTAGATGCAGCAAACGCCAAAAACAATCTAATCGCTTCTAACCGGGCAACAGGAGCGAACACCTCATTGTAGTCAATACCCTCTTGCTGATTAAAACCTTTAACAACCAGCCTCGCCTTATTTCTCACGATAATCCCCTTTTCATCTCTCTTGCACTTGAACACCCATTTCGTGCCTATAGCATGCACATTCTTTGGTTTTTCAACCAAAGTCCAAACTTCCATTTTTTCGAACTGAGCCAACTCTTCTTGCATGGCTTCGACCCACGAGCTGTCCTTTAAAGCCATTTGATAATTCTTCGGTTCAACTTGGCTTATGAAGCAAGAGTACAAACATTCGTTCATGATACATGTATCTTTAATGCTTGTATAAACACAGGTGTGCTCATTCAAGCTACTTCTGGTTTGTACACTAGAGGACACATCACCTATAACATTCTCCAATGGGTGATCTTTGTGAATTCTCGTGGTCGGAACAGCACCGACATGCAAATTGTCTTCCAAGTTTGAAGAGATCTCATCTATGGTAGTTTCAGGCTGAGAGTGAAAAGGATTAATAAACTCATCTTCAGTTGAGGCCGCAGGGGTATCGATAGGGTTTGATGTGGAAGGCTGAGATTTTTCTGTCATCTGATGTTGCACTACCTCCTCTTCCTCATCAAATATCATCTTCGTCACTGCTCTTTCGTCTTCTTCAGAAATTTCCAAAGTAGGTACGTTAAACGACTTAAAAAGTTTAACATAGTCAAACAGCTCAGCAGGTCCATTGCTTGGTTTTGGCGGTTGGTAACTAGTAATGTCGGTGTTACAAACCACCTCCACCTTGCAAGTTGTCGTATTGAAGACCCGTCTGTTGGGAGTCCCAACAACATAACCGACTAGGATTCCCTCATCAGCTACTTCACCAAATTTCGAATTAGTCTTCAAAATCGAACAAGGAGACCCAAAAGGTTCAAGACCGCACAAGTTGGGCTTCCTTCCGTGCATAAGCTCGTAACAAGTTTTTCCAAGTCTCTTAACGGTTAACACCCGATTCAGAACATAGCAGGCTGTAGCAACTGCTTCAGCCCAGAACATCACAGGAAGCTTTGAGTCTGCCAGCATAGTTCTGGCTCCTTCAATCAACGTTCGGTTCTTCCTTTCAGCTACTCCGTTCTGTTGTGGAGTATACGGAGCGCTGTATTGATGCTCAATACCCTTCTGAAGACAAAAGATTTCCATCTCAAAGTTCTTGAACTCTGTCCCATTGTCGCTTCTGATGAATTTAACTGATTTACTCATGACGTTCTCGACTTTTGTAATTAGATTCTTCACCATCTGAGTCGTCTCGTCTTTCGTTTTCAGAAAATATACCCACGAGTATCGCGAGTAATCATCAGTTATCACCAAGCAGTAAGAAGTACCGCCTAGACTTTGTACATTCACCGGACCGAAGAGATCCATATGAAGTAGTTCTAGAGTACCAGCAATTGAGTTGATCGTCTTGGTGAGATGGCTTTTCTTGTGTTGTTTTCCCTTCTTGCACGCTATGCATTTATCTTCAAAGTTAAAACTCTTTAAGGGAACGCCCATCACAAGCCCATTTTTGACAATGAAGTTCATCTTACGAAGATGAATATGTCCCATTCTCCTGTGCCATAATTCTGATTCTGATTCGCTTGCCTTTGTCATTAAACAGGATTCTCCGGTGGCCATTTCAGTAGACCTCATATCCATCACGTATGTATTCGTTTCACGTGGAGCTTTCATTACTATCCATTCTTCTGGTATATGAAAACCAGGCTTCAATACAATCGCTTCATTCTTAGTGAAATGGACAGTGTATTCTTTATCACAAATCTGCGACACACTCAGCAGATTGTGCTTTAATTCCTCCACAAAGTTTACATTTTCAAGTGTCATTCTCCCATTCGACACAGTTCCTCTACCGGTAATCCTTCCACCGCTTTCACCAGCAAAACTAACTCTAGCTCCCTGAACAGGTTTTAAGTCTTGCAACAAGTGTTTGTTGCCTGTCATGTGCCTGGAACAGCCGCTATCTACAATCCAAAGATTGTTTGCAGCCCTGTTCAACTGTTCCTGCACAATAAAACAAAGAGTTAGAATCTTGGGACCCAAGACCAATTGGTCTTGGATCGATACGTCCCGTACCCTGGCTTTCTCAAGTTAGCGTCAGGATAATTTCTGTAAGTCCTGTTAGGGAATCTCCTTGCAGATTGGGTGTAATGCCTTCCAAACCTTTGAGAATTGAAAGTGTTATATCTTGAGGTTTGGTTGTAAAAATGAGGTTGGTTTTTATGAAAACTTGAATTCGTTACATTTTGGCATTTTTTAAAGTTTTCATTTTTAGCAGGAACAAAATGACGCTTATTCTCATTTTTATTTGGCTTCACACCTCTGAATCTCGGCTCCAGAGGGCAATCTGCAACTAAATGCCCTAATTTGTTACATCTAAAGCAACATCGTCTCTCAATTTTCTTGTCAAATGTTGGCTTGGATGTAGAGGCAGTGTTACCATCCGTTTGTCTCACATAAGGTGGGACGTACGGATTGAGTGGAGAACACTTTTTAGAAATTTTAAATTTTTCTCCTCCGGTGGGTAACTCTACCTTCTCTTTTGTCTGACCAGATTCGGACAGCTTATCCGAATCCGATGAGACTGGACTTGAAACAGAAATATTTACACTAGAAACAGACGAACTCGTTTCGCCACAGCTAACACTTGATTCTACCCTTGAAATCTTAATTGGAGTTGTCTGATTAACCTCGAAATCAACAGATTTCTGAACACTCGGATTATATGTATAATTGTGGTTAAAGGGTGGTGGAACTTCGTGATATCCGATTCCTCCCCTCTTTGCAGAGGTACCTGGATCACTCACGAGGTGATCAAGGATGGTTGAGGAATTCCTGAACTGCTCAAGTTTGCGGTTCAGTTCCACCACCTTTACCTGATGGTCAGCAATCTGTTTATCCCGATCAGCAATCAATTTAGTTTTTTCTTCTAAAACTTCATAACTAAGATCAATTATATCAATTTTCTCAGCAAGTTTAGTTTTCAAGCTTCGAATGTCCTTTTCACATGCTTTAATCTTAATTTTATAACTGTTTTCTCTTGATTTAGTAAAATGGTGATCTTCTTTAATAGTTTTAAAATCAGCATCTAAACGGACGTACTGATCAGTTATCGTAGTGAGTTGCTCAGACAAATTTTCACAACTAGTACAAATAGTTTTAGGACTTACCTCGGAGCGATTATCTTTGTCATTTGCCATGAAAGCGGTTTCTTCTTCATTTGCTTTCTCAATTTCTTCAACCTTCTCACATTCTTCAGCTTCAGACTCAGCCATGTTTGCTTGCTCACCAGAACCACTTGAGCGTTGATTCCAATTGTACTCTCCTGCCTCTCTGGTCAACATGGCATTTATCTCTCTGTTAACTCCTGAGTGTTGTGTAGGCCGACCTTGTCCTCGTTCAACCCTCTCATTTCTGCATTCCTTTGCAAAGTGCCCATACTGTTGACAGTTATAGCACCTTACCTTGGATTTGTCGAACCCGGGCCTACCACCAACAAACTTTCTTCCAGTTTTGTGCATAAACCGTTTAACACGCCTCACAATCATTGCCATTTGCCATTGCAAATCCATCTCCTCCAGATCATCAGCATCGATCTGGTCGTAGTCCTCATCCAGAACAGCAGGGTCCACAATCTTCCCCTGGATGTAGTTTTCATAGGAAGCAATAAATGATGCATAGACTGCAAACTGCTCTTCAGCAGATTTTACACTCATAGGCATCTTGGAATAATTATTGCTTGAGGCATGAGCAGAAAAACCACTTGAGGACGCTTGAGGCTTTGAAGTACTAGATCCTCCAGCAACGAAACATACATCACCATTCATGTTAACAGAAACATTTCCTTCATGAGGTGAGTCAGGACCTGACTCCCCTTTCGAGTAAAAAGCAGCAGATTCAGGCCTTGAACTTGAGCTTGAGTTAACCTTAGCACCATACATACCAGGGTCTTGTATCTGATCTGTTGGTGTTTCCTTTCGAACCATATTAAGCTCATAAGTTCTGAGCTTGTTTACTGCTGTTTCTAGATCATAGGTTGGAAAGTTTCTGTCTTCCCTCATAAGGACGGTGTACATTTCCCACTTCGGTGGGAGAGCATCGAGAAGCTTTTCAACGATCTCTTCTTCTCGGTAAGCAATTGAATAATTGCTGAGCTCTGTCATTAGATGATAGTATCTGGTGATAATATCATCCAGTGATTCGTTCTTCAAAAATTTGAAGACGGAGAACTGGGTCTTCAAAAGTTTTACCTTTGATGCACGGATACCCACATTCCCCTCGAATCTATTTTCAAGAGCATCCCAAAGCTCTCTTGCAGAAGTGTACTTTCGGAACGTATGGAGAACCTCTTGAGGAAGTGCCATTGTTATCGCAGCATGGGCCTTGCTTTCGGCCTCGTACATTTTCTTTTCTTCGTCCTCCATTTTGCTGTACTTCTTAACCACATCACGACCTTCGTACACCATGGTTGGTGGGATATATCCATCCTGGATGCACACCCACATCTTTGCATCCTGATATTTAATATATTGGATGAATCTGTCCTTCCATGCCACGAAGTCAGTTCCTTTCATCAGCCTCGGGGCCTTAGTGGCAGACCCCGCTTCTACTTCCATCTTGACCAAATCGGAGATGTTGATCGACGACATCCTTGCAAAAACCTGAAAAACCTGGAAAAAACAAAAAAAAAATAACTTCGCTGAAAAGAGAACTTCGCTGAGTTCTTAAATTCGCTAGATTTGGCGAAGTTAAAAAATAACTTCGCTTAGTTCTGGCGAACTTATGAGTTGAGCGAACTTGGGTATGAAGCGAAGTTGCGGATAACTTCGCTAAGGCGAACTTATGAAGTGAGCGAAGTTGTGGTTAACTTCGCTAATCCTTATATCTTCGCCAAAAACCCTAATTCCAGCGACGGCAACTTCGCCTGAAGAATGGTAACTTCGCCCGATGAACGGTAACTTCGCCCGATGAACAGGGAAGTTTGTTCAGATCTGTTTTCGTCAATCCAGCAGCTCCCGATCAATGCAAAGGCTTGAAAAAGACTGTCAAGCACTAGCAAAACTCAATCCCAACAAAAACACGTCCCGCGAATAGGTCAAACGAGACGTTTTCTACACCCGCGTGAAATCCCGAACCTCACAATCGAGCCGATTGGCTCTAATACCAATTGAAGGTTCCTGGACGGATCGTACACGGGATATCGCTAACAACGCAGGTGCGGAATCCCTGCGCAGGTAGTTACGAGTGTAGAGATAGAATCACACAAGCAATAACTCAACCACGTTATATTGATAACCGAACACGTGACTCACGGTCACTGTTACAGACTATGACACGAACACGTTCACTGAACAACTGCAACAAACCCTAAAACGAACTCAACTCAAACTGTTTCAGCGAAACAGTTTTATACACGACAACTAACTTCGCTGATTCAACAAGTTCGCCATAGCGAACTTGTTGACAACTTCGCGTATTACAAAACAATCATAAACAAAACATAATTACATTACAGACTCGATTACAAATGCTAGACTATGAACTACTGACACACATGTACCAACAAAGACAGTTAATGGAAATAAAATTTTTCCAAGCTGACCTGGCAGCTCGACCCCAGCCAGGGGCTCTGGCCCTTGGACCCTGTTAGGGGCTGCTGCCCCTAGACCCCGCTGCCAGGGGCGCTGCCCCCGGACCCCCGTTAGTTGTGGGTTATATAAAGATAGAAATACAACATGAGTAGTAGTAGTTAATTGATACATGTAAATATTATACAGTTAGCCGTGCACAGCTCAAGAAGGGAATAACGATTAACGGAGAGCGTAACAGGATTCAGGTGAGTTTCTAGCCCCATTTTTGTGTTATGTTTTTGGGGCTGTGTGCATACTCAATATGTTTGTTAATACGCTTATCCTAAGAGATAAGTGTATGCCTTATGTGAATGATGTGATATGTATGAATGATGGCTTGATGGTACGTGAACGATCTTCGGATATTGCACGTACTGTCAGGTTGTAACGCTATGTATAAGGTAAGTATGATATGTATGCTTATGTGCATGAATGTGATAAAGTTAATAAAAGAAGGAAAGGATGGTTGTATGGTTACGGAGAGGGTACCGGGCCCTAATAATACTCGAGGTATGATGTATGTTTGTATGGTAACGAAGAGGGAATCGAACCCTACTAATATTCGAGAACTAGGGAACCGAACCCTACTAATATTCGAGGAAAGAGGGTACCGAGCCCTAATAATACTCGAGGAAAGAGGGTACCGAGCCCTAATAATACTCGAGGAAGGAGGGTACCGAGCCCTAATAATACTCGACGAAGGAGGGTGCCGAGCCCTAATAATACTCGAGGAATGTAGGGCGTAATGCTCTTTATAACGTAAGATATGAAAGCAAGTTAATACAAAAGAAGGTATGAAAGTATGAATGAAAGAATATAAGTTTGTGTATATTGTATAATGTATGATTAACTAGAACTCACTCAGCGTAGCTGACTTTTAGTATGCACGCAGGTGAGTAGGATGAGGCAGCTCGCTTGAGGAGACACGTGGCACTGAATAAGAGGCTGGCATCGGAAGACTCAAGACGTTTAAGTTTAATGTTTCGGTTATTTTGAAAGACAAGATGATGTTTTAAGACAAGATGTGTTTTGTTATGAAATGTTTTATGAAAGCTTTTATATTCCGCGAATGTTTTAATTAACTCTGATATTTAGAACTGCGTTTATGAGTAAATCCAACATGAAAGTAGGGCTACCGGTAACGGGGCCTTACAACAAACAATGAATTGCTGAAATTTAAATAAGTATTGTCCTTACTAGATTGTTTAGAAGATTAATCATAATGCATTAATGCTTACGTTGTTGACCTCCTAGAAACCATATATATATATATATTATATATATATATATATATATATTATATATATATATATAGGGGTGGGTTATAGTAAAAAGAAATAGTTTTCTAGGAAGAGTAAGAATAAATTTAGACTCTTGGATCTAGGATCTAGTGGTTGAGATTGGTAGTTTTCAAAATACCAAATAGTTTACTAGGATCTAGGATTTAGACTACATAGTTCCCTAAATAGGCTCACATAGTTCCTAACTATAAATTTTATGTCCTTCTTACTCTTCCTACAAAACTATGTATTTTTATTTTAACCATTTTCTATATATAGTTAGGGTTATTTTGAGAACCATGGTGAGTTTTAATAACTTTAAGAACTCAATTTTGAACCACACATTTAATTAAATGATATGAAATATGTGGCTGAGATTAAATTTAATTAAAAAATAAAGCAGGAGAGAGAATAAGTATTTTTGATAATTACACAAGTTTAAACGTTAGTTACACATGTGTAAAAAGTCGATTCGATGTGTAAAAAAAATACGTTACCTTTTTGTACATCACTTACACTTACGTATTACACATGTGTAACAAAAATTCGAAAAAAAAATTGTTACGTTAAGTTTTTTCGAGTTCTTAAAACTCAAAGTGGTTCTCAAAAGAAATCAATCATATATATATATATATATATATATATATATATATATATATATATATATATATATATGCCTCCATGACATTCAATGTAGTTGAGAACACTAATTAATGAGGATCTGATCCAAGAGTTAAAGACTTTTTGGTGAATTAGCAGGACAAGGGGAATCGTGGCAGAAAAATCCAAACTTTAAACGAACATAACTTGGGCTAGGAATAGAGTTACGGAGCCCATAATAGCTTCCGAAAGGTGTTGACGAGCTGGATCATATTGCAATCAACAAAAAAGCAGTTTGACCAAATACTTAGACTTAAAATCCTTGATTAGTTGATTCCGAGCTCCGATTTCACCATTTAGTATAACCCCCAATTTATTCAATCTTTCGTACTTTCCATTTCTAACTAAACACACATAAACCATTGATTACCATAGTTTACATGTTTGTTTATGCACTCAGTTTCAAGTTTGTGCTGTTTATCTTTAATTTCAAATTTGGCAAATGTGCTATATAAAGAATCTCAATAATAGGACAACTCTTGTAATGGTTTTGGACTTAGTTTTTATCTAAAGTTATTATAAAAGTTAATCAGTTCTTATTTCCACTTCGGCTCTACATCAGATTTACACACATTCCTGTCTTCTCTTAAAAGTTGGTAACCTGATATGAATGATTTAGATTTTAAAAACCCAATCTCCTAGCCAGCTTTACAATAAATCATCGAACATATGACTTTTTACCAAGTCATGAAAGTGATGGCTCCCATAATCATCTATTTTTATTTATATATAATATGTTAATCAAGTCATGATTCTCATGTCTAGCTTCTTTTGAAACTATCAAACACAAAAAAAAAACATCTGGTCGGAAAACAAAAAACATGTATCAACAAAGAGGCATTCTAGTTTCTACATTAATCATTTTCATTTTTCAGTTTTGCTCATGTATCGACACGATCACCTTAACTCAGCCAGTTAAAGATGGGGATATTTTGGTCTCTAACGGAGAAACTTTTGCTCTTGGATTTTTCAGCCCCTCAAACTCCACCAACAGATACGCGGGTATCTGGTATAACAAGGTTTCTGAGCAAACTGTGGTTTGGGTTGCCAATAGAGACCGTCTGATTGCCAACTCGTCCGGTATCCTATCCATGGATGAAACCGGGAACCTCATCCTTCAAGAAAGTAATCAGAGTTTAGTGTTTTGGTCAACCAATGTGTCCAGGGTGGCGAATGGCGCGAATGATATCTTTTCGGCTGAGTTGTTGGATTCGGGGAACTTGGTGTTGTTTCAAGATCAAAAGAAAGATGTTTATTTATGGCAAAATTTTGATCACCCTTCAAATACCCTTCTTCCCGGTATGAAGTTCGGGTTAGACAGGAAAACAGGTTTGAACCGAGTGGACATCTTGGAAGTCTAGTGGGAATCCGGGTGTTGGGGATTATTCATATAAAATGGAATTGTTGGGTCAACTCAGTTATTCCTGTATAAAGGTATGACAAGAATTTGGCGGACCGGGTCATGGACCGGTCACAGATGGAGTGGGGTCCCGGAGATGACGCAAAATTACATCTTTAACGTGACATACATAAACAACACGGATGAGGTGGTGGTCGTTTACCTTATCCGAAACTCATCCATTATTTCAAGATTGGTGGTTAATGAGTTAGGAACCGTAGAGAGGCTTACTTGGCATGACACAGATCGTAAGTGGATCCGTTTTTGGTCGGCTCCAAAAGACCAGTGTGATGGCTATAACCATTGTGGTCCTTTTGGCATTTGTGATCCGTATAAATCAGGCACTTTTGAGTGTGACTGCCTTCCTGGATACGAGCCACAGTCACCACAGGACTGGTACCTAAGGGACGGATCCAAAGGATGTAAAAGAAAGATCGGGACACAAATGTGCAAGGTTGGAGACGGGTTTGTGGAGTTGGAACACGTGAAGGTACCAGACACAGCGACGACACATGTGAACATGAGTTTCGGATTGAAAGCGTGTCAAGAGTTGTGCTTGAAGAATTGCACATGCATTGGGTACGCAAGTGCTGATATTAGTAAAGGAGTTGATGGTGGAGGTTGTGTTACATGGTACGGGGACATGATTGATACGAGGACGTTTTCAGATGCAGGCCAATCTCTTTATGTACGTGTTGATGCAGCTGAATTAGGTACGCCATCAATTCTTTTCTCAAAGATAAAATTTCGCCCATATAAAAGACGCTTACTGTCTGCTGCTGATTCAAC